>NW_025721618.1:558578-858578 GCF_922984935.1 Meles meles | reverse complement strand
CATGGTGAACCCTGAATCCCGTGCCACGAGTCCCCCGACCGTCCGGGCGACAACGGCACCATTCGCGGCTTCGTCCCAGCCGTGGAGTGAGAGATCAATCCGTTTCCCCACAGAGGCCAGCCCGCTCCACGGGCGCCCCGGCCGCCCGCCACGGCGGAGGCGGACGCCCGGCCACGGCGCCTCCATCCACTCTGCTCGGGGAAACCTCCCCGGCGCCGGGGCCGCCGGCCGCGCCCCATCGTCGCGGCTCGTTTTCCGGGTGGCTGCGACATGCCCCGAGCGAGAAAGGGCCCTGCTCCACGCGGAACTGGGCGCTGACCAGGGCTGCCCAACCCCGGCCAATTCTCACGAGCGTTCTGCCCAAATCGATCCCGATTTGGGCAGAACGCTCGTGAGAATTCGCCGGAAAAAGCCCGGTGAACACACTTCGGGCACCACAGGGCGGCAGGTCGCCCCCCCGGGGCCCTGTCCGGGATCGCGTGTCATCGCGTTCCGGCACCGCCAGGAGGAGCTGCGGGAGGCGTGTACCGGGGAGGCCGACGCCTCCCGCTCCTCAGGCTCCGGGGTCCCCTCCCTGGCGCCGGCAGCTGGGGCCGGGCAGCCCCGAAAGCCGGGCCCGGAACCGGGCCTGTTTGCTCAGTCTTCCGTTGCCAGGGGCCTGAGCCTTGGGGCCTCCCCATGGGGAACCCTGAGTCCCGCGCCACGAGTCCCCCGACCGTCCCGGAGACAACGGCACCATTCGCGGCTTCGTCCCAGCCGTGGAGTGAGAGAACAATCCATTTCCCCACAGAGACCAGCCCCCTCCACGGGCGCCCCGGCCGCCCGCCACGGCGGAGGAGGACGCCCGGCCACGGCGCCTCCATCCACTCTGCTCGGGGAAACCTCCCCGGCGCCGGGTCCGCCGGCCGCGCCCCATCGTCGCGGCTCGTTTTCCGGGTGGCCGCGACATGCCCCGAGCGAGAAAGGGCCCTGCTCCACGCGGAAATGGGCGCTGACCAGGGCTGCCCAACGCCGGCCAATTCTCACGAGCGTTCTGCCCAAATCGATCCCGATTTGGGCAGAACGCTCGTGAGAATTGGCCGGAAAAAGCCCGGCGAACACACTTCGGGCACCACAGGGCGGCAGGTCGCCCCCCCGGGGCCCTGTCCGGGATCGCGTGTCGTCGCGTTCCGGCACCGCCAGGAGGAGCTGCGGGAGGCGTGCACCGGGGAGGCCGACGCCTCCCGCTCCTCAGCCTCCGGGGGTCCCCTCCCTTGCGCCGGCAGCTGGGGCCGGGCAGCCCCGAAAGCCGGGCCCGGGCCCGGGCCTTTTTGCTCGGCCTTCCGTTGCCAGGGGCCTGAGCCTGGGGGCCTCCCCATGGGGAACACTGAGTCCCGCGCCACGAGTCCCCCGACCGTCCCGGAGACAACGGCACCATTCGCGGCTTCGTCCCAGCCGTGGAGTGAGAGAACAATCCGTTTCCCCACAGAGGCCAGGCCCCTCCACGGGCGCCCCGGCCGCCCGCCACGGCGGAGGCGGACGCCCGGCCACGGCGCCTCCATCCACTCTGCTCGGGGAAACCTCCCCGACTCCGGGGCCGCCGGCCGCGCCCCATCGTCGCGGCTCGTTTTCCGGGTGGCCGCGACATGCCCCGAGCGAGAAAGGGCCCTGCTCCACGCGGAACTGGGCGCTGAACAGGGCTGCCCAACGCCGGCCAATTCTCACGAGCGTTCTGCCCAAATCGATCCCGATTTGGGCAGAACGCTCGTGAGAATTGGCCGGAAAAAGCCCGGCGAACACACTTCGGGCACCACAGGGCCGCAGGGCCGCCCCCCCGGGGCACTGTCCGGGATCGCGTGTCGTCGCGTTCCGGCACCGCCAGGAGGAGCTGCGGGAGGCGTGCACCGGGGAGGCCGACGCCTCCCGCTCCTCAGCCTCCAGGGGTCCCCTCCCTGGCGCCGGCAGCTGGGGCCGGGCAGCCCCGAAAGCCGGGCCCGGGCCCGGGCCTGCTTGCTCAGTCTTCCGTTGCCAGGGGCCTGAGCCTGGGGGCCTCCCCATGGGGAACCCTAAGTCCCGCGCCACAAGTCCCCCGACCGTCCCGGCGACAACGGCACCATTCGCGGCTTCGTCCCAGCCGTGGAGTGAGAGATCAATCCGTTTCCCCAGAGAGGCCAGCCCCCTCCACGGGCGCCCCGGCCGCCCGCCACGGCGGAGGCGGACGCCCGGCCACGGCGCCTCCATCCACTCTGCTCGGGGAAACCTCCCCGGCGCCGGGGCCGCCGGCCGCGCCCCATCGTCGCGGCTCATTTTCCGGGTGGCCTCGACATGCCCCGAGCGAGAAAGGGCCCTGCTCCACGCGGACCTGGGCGCTGACCAGGGCTGCCCAACGCCGGCCAATTCTCACGAGCGTTCTGCCCAAATCGATCCCGATTTGGGCAGAACGCTCGTGAGAATTGGCCGGAAAAAGCCCGGCGAACACACTTCGGGCACCACAGGGCCGCAGGGCCGCCCCCCCGGGGCCCTGTCCGGGATCGCGTGTCGTCGCATTCCGGCACCGCCAGGAGGAGCTGCGGGAGGCGTGCACAGGGGAGGCCGACGCCTCCCGCTCCTCAGCCTCTGGAGGTCCCCTCCCTGGCGCCGGCAGCTGGGGCCGGGCAGCCCCGAAAGCCTGGCCCGGAACCGGGCCTGCTTGCTCAGCCTTCCGTTGCCAGGGGCCTGAGCCTTGGGGCCTCCCCATGGGGAACCCTGAGTCCCGCGCCACGAGTCCCCCGACCGTCCCGGAGACAACGGCACCATTCGCGGCTTCGTCCCAGCCGTGGAGTGAGAGAACAATCCGTTTCCCCACAGAGGCCAGGCCCCTCCACGGGCGCCCCGGCCGCCCGCCACGGCGGAGGCGGACGCCCGGCCACGGCGCCTCCATCCACTCTGCTCGGGGAAACCTCCCCGGCGCCGGGGCCGCCGGCCGCGCCCCATCGTCGCGGCTCGTTTTCCGGGTGGCCGCGACATGCCCCGAGCGAGAAAGGGCCCTGCTCCACGCGGAACTGGGCGCTGACCAGGGCTGCCCAACGCCGGCCAATTCTCACGAGCGTTCTGCCCAAATCGATCCCGATTTGGGCAGAACGCTCGTGAGAATTGGCCGGAAAAAGCCCGGCGAACACACTTCGGGCACCACAGGGCGGCAGGTCGCCCCCCCGGGGCCCTGTCCGGGATCGCGTGTCGTCGCGTTCCGGCACCGCCAGGAGGAGCTGCGGGAGGCGTGCACCGGGGAGGCCGACGCCTCCCGCTCCTCAGCCTCCGGGGGTCCCCTCCCTTGCGCCGGCAGCTGGGGCCGGGCAGCCCCGAAAGCCGGGCCCGGGCCCGGGCCTTTTTGCTCGGCCTTCCGTTGCCAGGGGCCTGAGCCTGGGGGCCTCCCCATGGGGAACCCTGAGTCCCGCGCCACGAGTCCCCCGACCGTCCCGGAGACAACGGCACCATTCGCGGCTTCGTCCCAGCCGTGGAGTGAGAGAACAATCCGTTTCCCCACAGAGGCCAGGCCCCTCCACGGGCGCCCCGGCCGCCCGCCACGGCGGAGGCGGACGCCCGGCCACGGCGCCTCCATCCACTCTGCTCGGGGAAACCTCCCCGACTCCGGGGCCGCCGGCCGCGCCCCATCGTCGCGGCTCGTTTTCCGGGTGGCCGCGACATGCCCCGAGCGAGAAAGGGCCCTGCTCCACGCGGAACTGGGCGCTGACCAGGGCTGCCCAACGCCGGCCAATTCTCACGAGCGTTCTGCCCAAATCGATCCCGATTTGGGCAGAACGCTCGTGAGAATTGGCCGGAAAAAGCCCGGCGAACACACTTCGGGCACCACAGGGCCGCAGGGGCGCCCCCCCCGGGGCCCTGTCCGGGATCGCGTGTCGTCGCGTTCCGGCACCGCCAGGAGGAGCTGCGGGAGGCGTGCACCGGGGAGGCCGACGCCTCCCGCTCCTCAGCCTCCAGGGGTCCCCTCCCTGGCGCCGGCAGCTGGTGCCGGGCAGCCCCGAAAGCCGGGCCCGGGCCCGGGCCTGCTTGCTCAGTCTTCCGTTGCCAGGGGCCTGAGCCTGGGGGCCTCCCCATGGGGAACACTGAGTCCCGCGCCACGAGTCCCCCGACCGTCCCGGAGACAACGGCACCATTCGCGGCTTCGTCCCAGCCGTGGAGTGAGAGAACAATCCGTTTCCCCACAGAGGCCAGGCCCCTCCACGGGCGCCCCGGCCGCCCGGCACGGCGGAGGCGGACGCCCGGCCACGGCGCCTCCATCCACTCTGCTCGGGGAAACCTCCCCGGCGCCGGGGCCGCCGGCCGCGCCCCATCGTCGCGGCTCGTTTTCCGGGTGGCCGCGACATGCCCCGAGCGAGAAAGGGCCCTGCTCCACGCGGAACTGGGCGCTGACCAGGGCTGCCCAACGCCGGCCAATTCTTACGAGCGTTCTGCCCAAATCGATCCTGATTTGGGCAGAACGCTCGTGAGAATTGGCCAGAAAAAGCCCGGCGAACACACTTCGGGCACCACAGGGCCGCAGGGCCGCCCCCCCGGGGCACTGTCCGGGATCGCGTGTCGTCGCGTTCCGGCACCGCCAGGAGGAGCTGCGGGAGGCGTGCACCGGGGAGGCCGACGCCTCCCGCTCCTCAGCCTCCAGTGGTCCCCTCCCTGGCGCCGGCAGCTGGGGCCGGGCAGCCCCGAAAGCCGGGCCCGGGCCCGGGCCTGCTTGCTCAGTCTTCCGTTGCCAGGGGCCTGAGCCTGGGGGCCTCCCCAAGGGGAACCCTGAGTCCCGCGCCACGAGTCCCCCGACCGTCCCGGCGACAACGGCACAATTCGCCGCTTCGTCCCAGCCGTGGAGTGAGAGATCATACCGTTTCCCCACAGAGGCCAGCCCCCTCCACGGGCGCCCCGGCCGCCCGCCACGGCGGAGGCGGACGCCCGGCCACGGCGCCTCCATCCACTCTGCTCGGGGAAACCTCCCCGGCGCCGGGGCCGCCGGCCGCGCCCCATCGTCGCGGCTCGTTTTCCGGGTGGCCGCGACATGCCCCGAGTGAGAAAGGGCCCTGCTCCACGCGGAACAATCCGTTGAACAGGGCTGCCCAACGCCGGCCAATTCTCACGAGCGTTCTGCCCAAATCGATCCCGATTTGGGCAGAACGCTCGTGAGAATTGGCCGGAAAAACCCCGGCGAACACACTTCGGGCACCACAGGGCCGCAGGGCCCCCCCCCAGGGGCCCTGTCCGAGATCGCGTGTCGTCGCGTTCCGGCACCGCCAGGAGGAGCTGCGGGAGGCGTGCACCGGGGAGGCCGACGCCTCCCGCTCCTCAGCCTCCAGGGGTCCCCTACCTGGCGCCGGCAGCTGGGGCCGGGCAGCCCCGAAAGCCGGGCCCGGGCCCGGGCCTGCTTGCTCAGTCTTCCGTTGCCAGGGGCCTGAGCCTGGGGGCCTCCCCAAGGGGAACCCTGAGTCCCGCGCCACGAGTCCCCCGACCGTCCCGGCGACAACGGCACAATTCGCGGCTTCATCCCAGCCGTGGAGTGAGAGATCAATCCGTTTCCCCACAGAGGCCAGCCCCCTCCACCGGCGCCCCGGCCGCCCGCCACGGCGGAGGCGGACGCCCGGCCACGGCGCCTCCATCCACTCTGCTCGGGGAAAACTCCCCGGCGCCGGGGCCGCCGGCCGCGCCACATCGTCGCGGCTCATTTTCCGGGTGGCCTCGACATGCCCCGAGCGAGAAAGGGCCCTGCTCCACGCGGACCTGGGCGCTGACCAGGGCTGCCCAACGCCGGCCAATTCTCACGAGCGTTCTGCCCAAATCGATCCCGATTTGGGAAGAACGCTCGTGAGAATTGGCCGGAAAAAGCCCGGCGAACACACTTCGGGCACCACAGGGCCGCAGGGCCGCCCCCACGGGGCCCTGTCCGGGATCGCGTGTCGTCGCATTCCGGCACCGCCAGGAGGAGCTGCGGGAGGCGTGCACAGGGGAGGCCGACGCCTCCCGCTCCTCAGCCTCTGGGGGTCCCCTCCCTGGCGCCGGCAGCTGGGGCCGGGCAGCCCCGAAAGCCTGGCCCGGAACCGGGCCTGCTTGCTCAGCCTTCCGTTGCCAGGGGCCTGAGCCTTGGGGCCTCCCCATGGGGAACCCTGAGTCCCGCGCCACGAGTCCCCCGACCGTCCCGGAGACAACGGCACCATTCGCGGCTTCGTCCCAGCCGTGGAGTGAGAGAACAATCCGTTTCCCCACAGAGGCCAGCCCCCTCCACGGGCGCCCCGGCCGCCCGCCACGGCGGAGGCGGACGCCCGGCCACGGCGCCTCCATCCACTCTGCTCGGGGAAACCTCCCCGGCGCCGGGTCCGCCGGCCGCGCCCCATCGTCGCGGCTCGTTTTCCGGGTGGCCGCGACATGCCCCGAGCGAGAAAGGGCCATGCTCCACGCGGAACTGGGCGCTGACCAGGGCTGCCCAACGCCGGCCAATTCTCACGAGCGTTCTGCCCAAATCGATCCCGATTTGGGCAGAACGCTCGTGAGAATTGGCCGGAAAAAGCCCGGCGAACATACTTCGGGCACCACAGGGCCGCAGGGCCGCCCCCCCCGGGGCCCTGTCCGGTATCGCGTGTCGTCGCGTTCCGGCACCGCCAGGAGGAGCTGCGGGAGGCGTGCACCGGGGAGGCCGACGCCTCCCGCTCCTCAGCCTCCGGGTGTCCCCTCCCTGGCGCCGGCAGCTGGGGCCGGGCAGCCCCGAAAGCCGGGCCCGGGCCCGGGCCTGTTTGGTCAGCCTTCCGTTGCCAGGGGCCTGAGCCTGGGGGCCTCCCCATGGGGAACACTGATTCCCGCGCCACGAGTCCCCCGACCGTCCCGGCGACAACGGCACCATTTGCGGCTTCGTCCCAGCCGTGGAGTGAGAGATCAATCCGTTTCCCCACAGAGGCCAGCCCCCTCCACGGGCGCCCCGGCCGCCCGCCACGGCGGAGGCGGACGCCCGGCCACGGCGCCTCCATCCACTCTGCTCGGGGAAACCTCCCCGGCGCCGGGGCCGCCGTCCGCGCCCCATCGTCGCGGCTCGTTTTCCGGGTGGCCACGACATACCCCGAGCGAGAAAGGGCCCTGCTCCACGCGGAACTGGGCGCTGACCAGGGCTGCCCAACCCCGGCCAATTCTCACGAGCGTTCTGCCCAAATCGATCCCGATTTGGGCAGAACGCTCGTGAGAATTGGCCGGAAAAACCCCGGCGAACACACTTCCGGCACAACAGGGCCGCAGGGCCCCCCCTCCGGGGCCCTGTCCGGGATCGCGTGTCATCGCGTTCCGGCACCGCCAGGAGGAGCTGCGGGAGGCGTGTACCGGGGAGGCCGACGCCTCCCGCTCCTCAGGCTCCGGGGTCCCCTCCCTGGCGCCGGCAGCTGGGGCCGGGCAGCCCCGAAAGCCGGGCCCGGAACCGGGCCTGTTTGCTCAGTCTTCCGTTGCCAGGGGCCTGAGCCTTGGGGCCTCCCCATGGGGAACCCTGAGTCCCGCGCCACGAGTCCCCCGACCGTCCCGGAGACAACGGCACCATTCGCGGCTTCGTCCCAGCCGTGGAGTGAGAGAACAATCCATTTCCCCACAGAGACCAGCCCCCTCCACGGGCGCCCCGGCCGCCCGCCACGGCGGAGGAGGACGCCCGGCCACGGCGCCTCCATCCACTCTGCTCGGGGAAACCTCCCCGGCGCCGGGTCCGCCGGCCGCGCCCCATCGTCGCGGCTCGTTTTCCGGGTGGCCGCGACATGCCCCGAGCGAGAAAGGGCCCTGCTCCACGCGGAAATGGGCGCTGACCAGGGCTGCCCAACGCCGGCCAATTCTCACGAGCGTTCTGCCCAAATCGATCCCGATTTGGGCAGAACGCTCGTGAGAATTGGCCGGAAAAAGCCCGGCGAACACACTTCGGGCACCACAGGGCGGCAGGTCGCCCCCCCGGGGCCCTGTCCGGGATCGCGTGTCGTCGCGTTCCGGCACCGCCAGGAGGAGCTGCGGGAGGCGTGCACCGGGGAGGCCGACGCCTCCCGCTCCTCAGCCTCCGGGGGTCCCCTCCCTTGCGCCGGCAGCTGGGGCCGGGCAGCCCCGAAAGCCGGGCCCGGGCCCGGGCCTTTTTGCTCGGCCTTCCGTTGCCAGGGGCCTGAGCCTGGGGGCCTCCCCATGGGGAACACTGAGTCCCGCGCCACGAGTCCCCCGACCGTCCCGGAGACAACGGCACCATTCGCGGCTTCGTCCCAGCCGTGGAGTGAGAGAACAATCCGTTTCCCCACAGAGGCCAGGCCCCTCCACGGGCGCCCCGGCCGCCCGCCACGGCGGAGGCGGACGCCCGGCCACGGCGCCTCCATCCACTCTGCTCGGGGAAACCTCCCCGACTCCGGGGCCGCCGGCCGCGCCCCATCGTCGCGGCTCGTTTTCCGGGTGGCCGCGACATGCCCCGAGCGAGAAAGGGCCCTGCTCCACGCGGAACTGGGCGCTGACCAGGGCTGCCCAACGCCGGCCAATTCTCACGAGCGTTCTGCCCAAATCGATCCCGATTTGGGCAGAACGCTCGTGAGAATTGGCCGGAAAAAGCCCGGCGAACACACTTCGGGCACCACAGGGCCGCAGGGGCGCCCCCCCCGGGGCCCTGTCCGGGATCGCGTGTCGTCGCGTTCCGGCACCGCCAGGAGGAGCTGCGGGAGGCGTGCACCGGGGAGGCCGACGCCTCCCGCTCCTCAGCCTCCAGGGGTCCCCTCCCTGGCGCCGGCAGCTGGTGCCGGGCAGCCCCGAAAGCCGGGCCCGGGCCCGGGCCTGCTTGCTCAGTCTTCCGTTGCCAGGGGCCTGAGCCTGGGGGCCTCCCCATGGGGAACACTGAGTCCCGCGCCACGAGTCCCCCGACCGTCCCGGAGACAACGGCACCATTCGCGGCTTCGTCCCAGCCGTGGAGTGAGAGAACAATCCGTTTCCCCACAGAGGCCAGGCCCCTCCACGGGCGCCCCGGCCGCCCGCCACGGCGGAGGCGGACGCCCGGCCACGGCGCCTCCATCCACTCTGCTCGGGGAAACCTCCCCGGCGCCGGGGCCGCCGGCCGCGCCCCATCGTCGCGGCTCGTTTTCCGGGTGGCCGCGACATGCCCCGAGCGAGAAAGGGCCCTGCTCCACGCGGAACTGGGCGCTGACCAGGGCTGCCCAACGCCGGCCAATTCTTACGAGCGTTCTGCCCAAATCGATCCTGATTTGGGCAGAACGCTCGTGAGAATTGGCCAGAAAAAGCCCGGCGAACACACTTCGGGCACCACAGGGCCGCAGGGCCGCCCCCCCGGGGCACTGTCCGGGATCGCGTGTCGTCGCGTTCCGGCACCGCCAGGAGGAGCTGCGGGAGGCGTGCACCGGGGAGGCCGACGCCTCCCGCTCCTCAGCCTCCAGTGGTCCCCTCCCTGGCGCCGGCAGCTGGGGCCGGGCAGCCCCGAAAGCCGGGCCCGGGCCCGGGCCTGCTTGCTCAGTCTTCCGTTGCCAGGGGCCTGAGCCTGGGGGCCTCCCCAAGGGGAACCCTGAGTCCCGCGCCACGAGTACCCCGACCGTCCCGGCGACAACGGCACAATTCGCCGCTTCGTCCCAGCCGTGGAGTGAGAGATCATACCGTTTCCCCACAGAGGCCAGCCCCCTCCACGGGCGCCCCGGCCGCCCGCCACGGCGGAGGCGGACGCCCGGCCACGGCGCCTCCATCCACTCTGCTCGGGGAAACCTCCCCGGCGCCGGGGCCGCCGGCCGCGCCCCATCGTCGCGGCTCGTTTTCCGGGTGGCCGCGACATGCCCCGAGTGAGAAAGGGCCCTGCTCCACGCGGAACAATCCGTTGAACAGGGCTGCCCAACGCCGGCCAATTCTCACGAGCGTTCTGCCCAAATCGATCCCGATTTGGGCAGAACGCTCGTGAGAATTGGCCGGAAAAACCCCGGCGAACACACTTCGGGCACCACAGGGCCGCAGGGCCCCCCCCCAGGGGCCCTGTCCGAGATCGCGTGTCGTCGTGTTCCGGCACCGCCAGGAGGAGCTGCGGGAGGCGTGCACCGGGGAGGCCGACGCCTCCCGCTCCTCAGCCTCCGGGGGTCCCCTCCCTGGCGCCGGCAGCTGGGGCCGGGCAGCCCCGAAAGCCCCGCCCGGAACCGGGCCTGTTTGCTCAGTCTTCAGTTGCCAGGGGCCTGAGCCTGGGGGCCTCCCCATGGGGAACCCTGAGTCCCGCGCCACGAGTCCCCCGACCGTCCCGGTGACAACGGCACCATTCGCGGCTTCGTCCCAGCCGTGGAGTGAGAGATCAATCCGTTTCCCCACAGAGGCCAGCCCCCTCCACGGGCGCCCCGGCCGCCCGCCACGGCGGAGGCGGACGCCCGGCCACGGCACCTCCATCCACTCTGCTAGGGGAAACCTCCCCGGCGCCGGGGCCGCCGGCCGCGCCCCATCGTCGCGGCTCGTTTTCCGGGAGGCCGCGACATGCCCCGAGCGAGAAAGGGCCCTGCTCCACGCGGAACTGGGCGCTGACCAGGGCTGCCCAACGCCGGCCAATTCTCACGAGCGTTCTGCCCAAATCGATCCCGATTTGGGCAGAACGCTCGTGAGAATTGGCCGGAAAAAGCCCGGCGAACACACTTCGGGCACCACAGGGCGGCAGGTCGCCCCCCCGGGGCCCTGTCCGGGATCGCGTGTCGTCGCGTTCCGGCACCGCCAGGAGGAGCTGCGGGAGGCGTGCACCGGGGAGGCCGACGCCTCCCGCTCCTCAGCCTCCGGGGGTCCCCTCCCTTGCGCCGGCAGCTGGGGCCGGGCAGCCCCGAAAGCCGGGCCCGGGCCCGGGCCTTTTTGCTCGGCCTTCCGTTGCCAGGGGCCTGAGCCTGGGGGCCTCCCCATGGGGAACACTGAGTCCCGCGCCACGAGTCCCCCGACCGTCCCGGAGACAACGGCACCATTCGCGGCTTCGTCCCAGCCGTGGAGTGAGAGAACAATCCGTTTCCCCACAGAGGCCAGGCCCCTCCACGGGCGCCCCGGCCGCCCGCCACGGCGGAGGCGGACGCCCGGCCACGGCGCCTCCATCCACTCTGCTCGGGGAAACCTCCCCGACTCCGGGGCCGCCGGCCGCGCCCCATCGTCGCGGCTCGTTTTCCGGGTGGCCGCGACATGCCCCGAGCGAGAAAGGGCCCTGCTCCACGCGGAACTGGGCGCTGACCAGGGCTGCCCAACGCCGGCCAATTCTCACGAGCGTTCTGCCCAAATCGATCCCGATTTGGGCAGAACGCTCGTGAGAATTGGCCGGAAAAAGCCCGGCGAACACACTTCCGGCACCACAGGGCCGCAGGGGCGCCCCCCCCGGGGCCCTGTCCGGGATCGCGTGTCGTCGCGTTCCGGCACCGCCAGGAGGAGCTGCGGGAGGCGTGCACCGGGGAGGCCGACGCCTCCCGCTCCTCAGCCTCCAGGGGTCCCCTCCCTGGCGCCGGCAGCTGGTGCCGGGCAGCCCCGAAAGCCGGGCCCGGGCCCGGGCCTGCTTGCTCAGTCTTCCGTTGCCAGGGGCCTGAGCCTGGGGGCCTCCCCATGGGGAACACTGAGTCCCGCGCCACGAGTCCCCCGACCGTCCCGGAGACAACGGCACCATTCGCGGCTTCGTCCCAGCCGTGGAGTGAGAGAACAATCCGTTTCCCCACAGAGGCCAGGCCCCTCCACGGGCGCCCCGGCCGCCCGCCACGGCGGAGGCGGACGCCCGGCCACGGCGCCTCCATCCACTCTGCTCGGGGAAACCTCCCCGGCGCCGGGGCCGCCGGCCGCGCCCCATCGTCGCGGCTCGTTTTCCGGGTGGCCGCGACATGCCCCGAGCGAGAAAGGGCCCTGCTCCACGCGGAACTGGGCGCTGACCAGGGCTGCCCAACGCCGGCCAATTCTCACGAGCGTTCTGCCCAAATCGATCCCGATTTGGGCAGAACGCTCGTGAGAATTGGCCGGAAAAAGCCCGGCGAACACACTTCGGGCACCACAGGGCGGCAGGTCGCCCCCCCGCGGCCCTGTCCGGGATCGCGTGTCGTCGCGTTCCGGCACCGCCAGGAGGAGCTGCGGGAGGCTTGCACCGGGGAGGCCGACGCCTCCCGCTCCTCAGCCTCCGGGGGTCCCCTCCCTTGCGCCGGCAGCTGGGGCCGGGCAGCCCCGAAAGCCGGGCCCGGGCCCGGGCCTTTTTGCTCGGCCTTCCGTTGCCAGGGGCCTGAGCCTGGGGGCCTCCCCATGGGGAACCCTGAGTCCCGCGCCACGAGTCCCCCGACCGTCCCGGAGACAACGGCACCATTCGCGGCTTCGTCCCAGCCGTGGAGTGAGAGAACAATCCGTTTCCCCACAGAGGCCAGGCCCCTCCACGGGCGCCCCGGCCGCCCGCCACGGCGGAGGCGGACGCCCGGCCACGGCGCCTCCATCCACTCTGCTCGGGGAAACCTCCCCGACTCCGGGGCCGCCGGCCGCGCCCCATCGTCGCGGCTCGTTTTCCGGGTGGCCGCGACATGCCCCGAGCGAGAAAGGGCCCTGCTCCACGCGGAACTGGGCGCTGACCAGGGCTGCCCAACGCCGGCCAATTCTCACGAGCGTTCTGCCCAAATCGATCCCGATTTGGGCAGAACGCTCGTGAGAATTGGCCGGAAAAAGCCCGGCGAACACACTTCGGGCACCACAGGGCCGCAGGGGCGCCCCCCCCGGGGCCCTGTCCGGGATCGCGTGTCGTCGCGTTCCGGCACCGCCAGGAGGAGCTGCGGGAGGCGTGCACCGGGGAGGCCGACGCCTCCCGCTCCTCAGCCTCCAGGGGTCCCCTCCCTGGCGCCGGCAGCTGGTGCCGGGCAGCCCCGAAAGCCGGGCCCGGGCCCGGGCCTGCTTGCTCAGTCTTCCGTTGCCAGGGGCCTGAGCCTGGGGGCCTCCCCATGGGGAACACTGAGTCCCGCGCCACGAGTCCCCCGACCGTCCCGGAGACAACGGCACCATTCGCGGCTTCGTCCCAGCCGTGGAGTGAGAGAACAATCCGTTTCCCCACAGAGGCCAGGCCCCTCCACGGGCGCCCCGGCCGCCCGCCACGGCGGAGGCGGACGCCCGGCCACGGCGCCTCCATCCACTCTGCTCGGGGAAACCTCCCCGGCGCCGGGGCCGCCGGCCGCGCCCCATCGTCGCGGCTCGTTTTCCGGGTGGCCGCGACATGCCCCGAGCGAGAAAGGGCCCTGCTCCACGCGGAACTGGGCGCTGACCAGGGCTGCCCAACGCCGGCCAATTCTTACGAGCGTTCTGCCCAAATCGATCCTGATTTGGGCAGAACGCTCGTGAGAATTGGCCAGAAAAAGCCCGGCGAACACACTTCGGGCACCACAGGGCCGCAGGGCCGCCCCCCCGGGGCACTGTCCGGGATCGCGTGTCGTCGCGTTCCGGCACCGCCAGGAGGAGCTGCGGGAGGCGTGCACCGGGGAGGCCGACGCCTCCCGCTCCTCAGCCTCCAGTGGTCCCCTCCCTGGCGCCGGCAGCTGGGGCCGGGCAGCCCCGAAAGCCGGGCCCGGGCCCGGGCCTGCTTGCTCAGTCTTCCGTTGCCAGGGGCCTGAGCCTGGGGGCCTCCCCAAGGGGAACCCTGAGTCCCGCGCCACGAGTCCCCCGACCGTCCCGGCGACAACGGCACAATTCGCCGCTTCGTCCCAGCCGTGGAGTGAGAGATCATACCGTTTCCCCACAGAGGCCAGCCCCCTCCACGGGCGCCCCGGCCGCCCGCCACGGCGGAGGCGGACGCCCGGCCACGGCGCCTCCATCCACTCTGCTCGGGGAAACCTCCCCGGCGCCGGGGCCGCCGGCCGCGCCCCATCGTCGCGGCTCGTTTTCCGGGTGGCCGCGACATGCCCCGAGTGAGAAAGGGCCCTGCTCCACGCGGAACAATCCGTTGAACAGGGCTGCCCAACGCCGGCCAATTCTCACGAGCGTTCTGCCCAAATCGATCCCGATTTGGGCAGAACGCTCGTGAGAATTGGCCGGAAAAACCCCGGCGAACACACTTCGGGCACCACAGGGCCGCAGGGCCCCCCCCCAGGGGCCCTGTCCGAGATCGCGTGTCGTCGCGTTCCGGCACCGCCAGGAGGAGCTGCGGGAGGCGTGCACCGGGGAGGCCGACGCCTCCCGCTCCTCAGCCTCCGGGGGTCCCCTCCCTGGCGCCGGCAGCTGGGGCCGGGCAGCCCCGAAAGCCCCGCCCGGAACCGGGCCTGTTTGCTCAGTCTTCAGTTGCCAGGGGCCTGAGCCTGGGGGCCTCCCCATGGGGAACCCTGAGTCCCGCGCCACGAGTCCCCCGACCGTCCCGGTGACAACGGCACCATTCGCGGCTTCGTCCCAGCCGTGGAGTGAGAGATCAATCCGTTTCCCCACAGAGGCCAGCCCCCTCCACGGGCGCCCCGGCCGCCCGCCACGGCGGAGGCGGACGCCCGGCCACGGCACCTCCATCCACTCTGCTAGGGGAAACCTCCCCGGCGCCGGGGCCGCCGGCCGCGCCCCATCGTCGCGGCTCGTTTTCCGGGAGGCCGCGACATGCCCCGAGCGAGAAAGGGCCCTGCTCCACGCGGAACTGGGCGCTGACCAGGGCTGCCCAACGCCGGCCAATTCTCACGAGCGTTCTGCCCAAATCGATCCCGATTTGGGCAGAACGCTCGTGAGAATTGGCCGGAAAAAGCCTGGCGAACACACTTCGGGAACCACAGGGCCGCAGGGCCGCCCCCCCGGGGCCCTGTCCGGGATCGCGTGTCGTCGCGTTCCGGCACCGCCAGGAGGAGCTGCGGGAGGCGTGCACCGGGGAGGCCGACGCCTCCCGCTCCTCAGCCTCCGGGGGTCCCCTCCCTGGCGCTGGCAGCTGGGGCCGGGCAGCCCCGAAAGCCGGGCCCGGAACCGGGAATGCTTGCTCAGCCTTCCGTTGCCAGGGGCCTGAGCCTGGGGGCCTCCCCATGGGGAACCCTGAGTCCCGCGCCACGAGTCCCCCGACCATCCCGGAGACAACGGCACCATTCGCGGCTTCGTCCCAGCCGTGGAGTGAGAGAACAATCCGTTTCCCCACAGAGGCCAGCCCCCTCCACGGGCGCCCCAGCCGCCCGTCACGGCGGAGGCGGACGCCCGGCCACGGCGCCTCCATCCACTCTGCTCGGGGAAACCTCCCCGGCGCCGGGGCCGCCGGCCGCGCCCCATCGTCGCGGCTCGTTTTCCGGGTGGCCGCGACATGCCCCGAGCGAGAAAGGGCCCTGCTCCACGCGGAACTGGGCGCTGACCAGGGCTGCCCAACGCCGGCCAATTCTCACGAGCGTTCTGCCCAAATCGATCCCGATTTGGGCAGAACGCTCGTGAGAATTGGCCGGAAAAAGCCCGGCGAACACACTTCGGGCACCACAGGGCCGCAGGGCCGCCCCCCCGGAGCCCTGTCCGGGATCGCGTGTCGTCGCGTTCCGGCACCGCCAGGAGGAGCTGCGGGAGGCGTGCACCGGGGAGGCCGACGCCTCCCGCTCCTCAGCCTCCGGGGGTCCCCTCCCTGGCGCCGGCAGCTGGGGCCGGGCAGCCCCGAAAGCCGGGCCCGGGCCCGGGCCTGTTTGCTCGGCCTTCCGTTGCCAGGGGCCTGAGCCTGGGGGCCTCCCCATGGGGAACCCTGAGTCCCGCGCCACGAGTCCCCCGACCGTCCCGGCGACAACGGCACCATTCGCGGCTTCGTCCCAGCCGTGGTGTGAGAGAACAATCCGTTTCCCCACAGAGGCCAGCCCCCTCCACGGGCTCCCCGGCCGCCCGCCACGCGGAGGCGCACGCCCGGCCACGGCGCCTCCATCCACTCTGCTCGGGGAAACCGCCCCGACGCCGGGGCCGCCGGCCGCGCCCCATCGTCGCGGCTCGTTTTCCGGGTGGCCGCGACATGCCCCGAGCGAGAAAGGGCCCTGCTCCACGCGGAACTGGGCGCTGACCAGGGCTGCCCAACGCCGGCCAATTCTCACGAGCGTTCTGCCCAAATCGATCCCGATTTGGGCAGAACGCTCGTGAGAATTGGCCGGAAAAAGCCCGGCGAACACACTTCGGGCACCACAGGGCCGCAGGGCCGCCCCGCCGGGGCCCTGTCCGGGATCGCGTGTCGTCGCGTTCCGGCACCGCCAGGAGGAGCTGCGGGAGGCGTGCACCGGGGAGGCCGACGCCTCCCGCTCCTCAGCCTCCGGGTGTCCCCTCCCTGGCGCTGGCAGCTTGGGCCGGGCAGCCCCGAAAGCCGGGCCCGGAACCGGGCCTGCTTGCTCAGCCTTCCTTTGCCAGGGGCCTGAGCCTGGGGGCCTCCCCATGTGGAACCCTGAGTCCCGCGCCACGAGTCCCCCGACCGTCCCGGAGACAACGGCACCATTCGCGGCTTCGTCCCAGCCGTGGAGTGAGAGAACAATCCGTTTCCCCACAGAGGCCAGCCCCCTCCACGGGCGCCCCGGCCGCCCGCCACGGCGGAGGCGGACGCCCGGCCACGGCGCCTCCATCCACTCTGCTCGGGGAAAACTCCCCGGCGCCGGGGCCGCCGGCCGCGCCCCATCGTCGCGGATCGTTTTCCGGGTGGCCGCGACATGCCCCGAGCGAGAAAGGGCCCTGCTCCACGCGGAACTGGGCGCTGACCAGGGCTGCCCAACGCCGGCCAATTCTCACGAGCGTTCTGCCCAAATCGATCCCGATTTGGGCAGAACGCTCGTGAGAATTGGCCGGAAAAAGCCCGGCGAACACACTTCGGGCACCACAGGGCCGCAGGTCCGCCCCCCCGGGGCCCTGTCCGGGATCGCGTGTCGTCGCGTTCCGGCTCCGCCAGGAGGAGCTGCGGGAGGCGTGCACCGGGGAGGCCGACGCCTCCCGCTCCTCAGCCTCCAGAGGTCCCCTCCCTGGCGCCGGCAGCTGGGGCCGGGCAGCCCCGAAAGCCGGGCCCGGGCCCGGGCCTGCTTGCTCAGTCTTCGGTTGCCAGGGGCCTGAGCGTGGGGGCCTCCCCAAGGGGAACCCTGAGTCCCGCGCCACGAGTCCCCCGACCGTCCCCGCGACAACGGCACAATTCGCGGCTTCTTCCCAGCCGTGGATTGAGAGATCAATCCGTTTCCCCACAGAGGCCAGCCCCCTCCACGGGCGCCCCGGCCGCCCGCCACGGCGGAGGCGGACGCCCGGCCACGGCGCCTCCATCCACTCTGCTCGGGGAAACCTCCCCGGCGCCGGAGCCGCCGGCCGCGCCCCATCGTCGCGGCTCGTTTTCCGGGTGGCCGCGACATGCCCCGAGTGAGAAAGGGCCCTGCTCCACGCGGAACTGGCCGTTGAACAGGGCTGCCCAACGCCGGCCAATTCTCACGAGCGTTCTGCCCAAATCGATCCCGATTTGGGCAGAACGCTCGTGAGAATTGGCCGGAAAAAGCCCGGCGAACACACTTCGGGCACCACAGGGCCGCAGGGCCGCCCCCCCGGGGCACTGTCCGGGATCGCGTGTCGTCGCGTTCCGGCACCGCCAGGAGGAGCTGCGGGAGGCGTGCACCGGGGAGGCCGACGCCTCCCGCTCCTCAGCCTCCAGGGGTCCCCTCCCTGGCGCCGGCAGCTGGGGCCGGGCAGCCCCGAAAGCCGGGCCCGGGCCCGGGCCTGCTTGCTCAGTCTTCCGTTGCCAGGGGCCTGAGCCTGGGGGCCTCCCCATGGGGAACCCTAAGTCCCGCGCCACAAGTCCCCCGACCGTCCCGGCGACAACGGCACCATTCGCGGCTTCGTCCCAGCCGTGGAGTGAGAGATCAATCCGTTTCCCCAGAGAGGCCAGCCCCCTCCACGGGCGCCCCGGCCGCCCGCCACGGCGGAGGCAGACGCCCGGCCACGGCGCCTCCATCCACTCTGCTCGGGGAAACCTCCCCGGCGCCGGGGCCGCCGGCCGCGCCCCATCGTCGCGGCTCATTTTCCGGGTGGCCTCGACATGCCCCGAGCGAGAAAGGGCCCTGCTCCACGCGGACCTGGGCGCTGACCAGGGCTGCCCAACGCCGGCCAATTCTCACGAGCGTTCTGCCCAAATCGATCCCGATTTGGGCAGAACGCTCGTGAGAATTGGCCGGAAAAAGCCCGGCGAACACACTTCGGGCACCACAGGGCCGCAGGGCCGCCCCCCCGGGGCCCTGTCCGGGATCGCGTGTCGTCGCATTCCGGCACCGCCAGGAGGAGCTGCGGGAGGCGTGCACAGGGGAGGCCGACGCCTCCCGCTCCTCAGCCTCTGGGGGTCCCCTCCCTGGCGCCGGCAGCTGGGGCCGGGCAGCCCCGAAAGCCTGGCCCGGAACCGGGCCTGCTTGCTCAGCCTTCCGTTGCCAGGGGCCTGAGCCTTGGGGCCTCCCCATGGGGAACCCTGAGTCCCGCGCCACGAGTCCCCCGACCGTCCCGGAGACAACGGCACCATTCGCGGCTTCGTCCCAGCCGTGGAGTGAGAGAACAATCCGTTTCCCCACAGAGGCCAGGCCCCTCCAAGGGCGCCCCGGCCGCCCGCCACGGCGGAGGCGGACGCCCGGCCACGGCGCCTCCATCCACTCTGCTCGGGGAAACCTCCCCGGCGCCGGGGCCGCCGGCCGCGCCCCATCGTCGCGGCTCGTTTTCCGGGTGGCCGCGACATGCCCCGAGCGAGAAAGGGCCCTGCTCCACGCGGAACTGGGCGCTGACCAGGGCTGCCCAACGCCGGCCAATTCTCACGAGCGTTCTGCCCAAATCGATCCCGATTTGGGCAGAACGCTCGTGAGAATTGGCCGGAAAAAGCCCGGCGAACACACTTCGGGCACCACAGGGCGGCAGGTCGCCCCCCCGGGGCCCTGTCCGGGATCGCGTGTCGTCGCGTTCCGGCACCGCCAGGAGGAGCTGCGGGAGGCGTGCACCGGGGAGGCCGACGCCTCCCGCTCCTCAGCCTCCGGGGGTCCCCTCCCTTGCGCCGGCAGCTGGGGCCGGGCAGCCCCGAAAGCCGGGCCCGGGCCCGGGCCTTTTTGCTCGGCCTTCCGTTGCCAGGGGCCTGAGCCTGGGGGCCTCCCCATGGGGAACCCTGAGTCCCGCGCCACGAGTCCCCCGACCGTCCCGGAGACAACGGCACCATTCGCGGCTTCGTCCCAGCCGTGGAGTGAGAGAACAATCCGTTTCCCCACAGAGGCCAGGCCCCTCCACGGGCGCCCCGGCCGCCCGCCACGGCGGAGGCGGACGCCCGGCCACGGCGCCTCCATCCACTCTGCTCGGGGAAACCTCCCCGACTCCGGGGCCGCCGGCCGCGCCCCATCGTCGCGGCTCGTTTTCCGGGTGGCCGCGACATGCCCCGAGCGAGAAAGGGCCCTGCTCCACGCGGAACTGGGCGCTGACCAGGGCTGCCCAACGCCGGCCAATTCTCACGAGCGTTCTGCCCAAATCGATCCCGATTTGGGCAGAACGCTCGTGAGAATTGGCCGGAAAAAGCCCGGCGAACACACTTCGGGCACCACAGGGCCGCAGGGGCGCCCCCCCCGGGGCCCTGTCCGGGATCGCGTGTCGTCGCGTTCCGGCACCGCCAGGAGGAGCTGCGGGAGGCGTGCACCGGGGAGGCCGACGCCTCCCGCTCCTCAGCCTCCAGGGGTCCCCTCCCTGGCGCCGGCAGCTGGTGCCGGGCAGCCCCGAAAGCCGGGCCCGGGCCCGGGCCTGCTTGCTCAGTCTTCCGTTGCCAGGGGCCTGAGCCTGGGGGCCTCCCCATGGGGAACACTGAGTCCCGCGCCAGGAGTCCCCCGACCGTCCCGGAGACAACGGCACCATTCGCGGCTTCGTCCCAGCCGTGGAGTGAGAGAACAATCCGTTTCCCCACAGAGGCCAGGCCCCTCCACGGGCGCCCCGGCCGCCCGGCACGGCGGAGGCGGACGCCCGGCCACGGCGCCTCCATCCACTCTGCTCGGGGAAACCTCCCCGGCGCCGGGGCCGCCGGCCGCGCCCCATCGTCGCGGCTCGTTTTCCGGGTGGCCGCGACATGCCCCGAGCGAGAAAGGGCCCTGCTCCACGCGGAACTGGGCGCTGACCAGGGCTGCCCAACGCCGGCCAATTCTTACGAGCGTTCTGCCCAAATCGATCCTGATTTGGGCAGAACGCTCGTGAGAATTGGCCAGAAAAAGCCCGGCGAACACACTTCGGGCACCACAGGGCCGCAGGGCCGCCCCCCCGGGGCACTGTCCGGGATCGCGTGTCGTCGCGTTCCGGCACCGCCAGGAGGAGCTGCGGGAGGCGTGCACCGGGGAGGCCGACGCCTCCCGCTCCTCAGCCTCCAGTGGTCCCCTCCCTGGCGCCGGAAGCTGGGGCCGGGCAGCCCCGAAAGCCGGGCCCGGGCCCGGGCCTGCTTGCTCAGTCTTCCGTTGCCAGGGGCCTGAGCCTGGGGGCCTCCCCAAGGGGAACCCTGAGTCCCGCGCCACGAGTCCCCCGACCGTCCCGGCGACAACGGCACAATTCGCCGCTTCGTCCCAGCCGTGGAGTGAGAGATCATACCGTTTCCCCACAGAGGCCAGCCCCCTCCACGGGCGCCCCGGCCGCCCGCCACGGCGGAGGCGGACGCCCGGCCACGGCGCCTCCATCCACTCTGCTCGGGGAAACCTCCCCGGCGCCGGGGCCGCCGGCCGCGCCCCATCGTCGCGGCTCGTTTTCCGGGTGGCCGCGACATGCCCCGAGTGAGAAAGGGCCCTGCTCCACGCGGAACAATCCGTTGAACAGGGCTGCCCAACGCCGGCCAATTCTCACGAGCGTTCTGCCCAAATCGATCCCGATTTGGGCAGAACGCTCGTGAGAATTGGCCGGAAAAACCCCGGCGAACACACTTCGGGCACCACAGGGCCGCAGGGCCCCCCCCCAGGGGCCCTGTCCGAGATCGCGTGTCGTCGCGTTCCGGCACCGCCAGGAGGAGCTGCGGGAGGCGTGCACCGGGGAGGCCGACGCCTCCCGCTCCTCAGCCTCCAGGGGTCCCCTACCTGGCGCCGGCAGCTGGGGCCGGGCAGCCCCGAAAGCCGGGCCCGGGCCCGGGCCTGCTTGCTCAGTCTTCCGTTGCCAGGGGCCTGAGCCTGGGGGCCTCCCCAAGGGGAACCCTGAGTCCCGCGCCACGAGTCCCCCGACCGTCCCGGCGACAACGGCACAATTCGCGGCTTCATCCCAGCCGTGGAGTGAGAGATCAATCCGTTTCCCCACAGAGGCCAGCCCCCTCCACCGGCGCCCCGGCCGCCCGCCACGGCGGAGGCGGACGCCCGGCCACGGCGCCTCCATCCACTCTGCTCGGGGAAACCTCCCCGGCGCCGGGGCCGCCGGCCGCGCCACATCGTCGCGGCTCATTTTCCGGGTGGCCTCGACATGCCCCGAGCGAGAAAGGGCCCTGCTCCACGCGGACCTGGGCGCTGACCAGGGCTGCCCAACGCCGGCCAATTCTCACGAGCGTTCTGCCCAAATCGATCCCGATTTGGGAAGAACGCTCGTGAGAATTGGCCGGAAAAAGCCCGGCGAACACACTTCGGGCACCACAGGGCCGCAGGGCCGCCCCCCCGGGGCCCTGTCCGGGATCGCGTGTCGTCGCATTCCGGCACCGCCAGGAGGAGCTGCGGGAGGCGTGCACAGGGGAGGCCGACGCCTCCCGCTCCTCAGCCTCTGGGGGTCCCCTCCCTGGCGCCGGCAGCTGGGGCCGGGCAGCCCCGAAAGCCTGGCCCGGAACCGGGCCTGCTTGCTCAGCCTTCCGTTGCCAGGGGCCTGAGCCTTGGGGCCTCCCCATGGGGAACCCTGAGTCCCGCGCCACGAGTCCCCCGACCGTCCCGGAGACAACGGCACCATTCGCGGCTTCGTCCCAGCCGTGGAGTGAGAGAACAATCCGTTTCCCCACAGAGGCCAGGCCCCTCCACGGGCGCCCCGGCCGCCCGCCACGGCGGAGGCGACGCCCGGCCACGGCGCCTCCATCCACTCTGCTCGGGGAAACCTCCCCGGCGCCGGGGCCGCCGGCCGCGCCCCATCGTCGCGGCTCGTTTTCCGGGTGGCCGCGACATGCCCCGAGCGAGAAAGGGCCCTGCTCCACGCGGAACTGGGCGCTGACCAGGGCTGCCCAACGCCGGCCAATTCTCACGAGCGTTCTGCCCAAATCGATCCCGATTTGGGCAGAACGCTCGTGAGAATTGGCCGGAAAAAGCCCGGCGAACACACTTCGGGCACCACAGGGCGGCAGGTCGCCCCCCCGGGGCCCTGTCCGGGATCGCGTGTCGTCGCGTTCCGGCACCGCCAGGAGGAGCTGCGGGAGGCGTGCACCGGGGAGGCCGACGCCTCCCGCTCCTCAGCCTCCGGGGGTCCCCTCCCTTGCGCCGGCAGCTGGGGCCGGGCAGCCCCGAAAGCCGGGCCCGGGCCCGGGCCTTTTTGCTCGGCCTTCCGTTGCCAGGGGCCTGAGCCTGGGGGCCTCCCCATGGGGAACCCTGAGTCCCGCGCCACGAGTCCCCCGACCGTCCCGGAGACAACGGCACCATTCGCGGCTTCGTCCCAGCCGTGGAGTGAGAGAACAATCCGTTTCCCCACAGAGGCCAGGCCCCTCCACGGGCGCCCCGGCCGCCCGCCACGGCGGAGGCGGACGCCCGGCCACGGCGCCTCCATCCACTCTGCTCGGGGAAACCTCCCCGACTCCGGGGCCGCCGGCCGCGCCCCATCGTCGCGGCTCGTTTTCCGGGTGGCCGCGACATGCCCCGAGCGAGAAAGGGCCCTGCTCCACGCGGAACTGGGCGCTGACCAGGGCTGCCCAACGCCGGCCAATTCTCACGAGCGTTCTGCCCAAATCGATCCCGATTTGGGCAGAACGCTCGTGAGAATTGGCCGGAAAAAGCCCGGCGAACACACTTCGGGCACCACAGGGCCGCAGGGGCGCCCCCCCCGGGGCCCTGTCCGGGATCGCGTGTCGTCGCGTTCCGGCACCGCCAGGAGGAGCTGCGGGAGGCGTGCACCGGGGAGGCCGACGCCTCCCGCTCCTCAGCCTCCAGGGGTCCCCTCCCTGGCGCCGGCAGCTGGTGCCGGGCAGCCCCGAAAGCCGGGCCCGGGCCCGGGCCTGCTTGCTCAGTCTTCCGTTGCCAGGGGCCTGAGCCTGGGGGCCTCCCCATGGGGAACACTGAGTCCCGCGCCACGAGTCCCCCGACCGTCCCGGAGACAACGGCACCATTCGCGGCTTCGTCCCAGCCGTGGAGTGAGAGAACAATCCGTTTCCCCACAGAGGCCAGGCCCCTCCACGGGCGCCCCGGCCGCCCGGCACGGCGGAGGCGGACGCCCGGCCACGGCGCCTCCATCCACTCTGCTCGGGGAAACCTCCCCGGCGCCGGGGCCGCCGGCCGCGCCCCATCGTCGCGGCTCGTTTTCCGGGTGGCCGCGACATGCCCCGAGCGAGAAAGGGCCCTGCTCCACGCGGAACTGGGCGCTGACCAGGGCTGCCCAACGCCGGCCAATTCTTACGAGCGTTCTGCCCAAATCGATCCTGGTTTGGGCAGAACGCTCGTGAGAATTGGCCAGAAAAAGCCCGGCGAACACACTTCGGGCACCACAGGGCCGCAGGGCCGCCCCCCCGGGGCACTGTCCGGGATCGCGTGTCGTCGCGTTCCGGCACCGCCAGGAGGAGCTGCGGGAGGCGTGCACCGGGGAGGCCGACGCCTCCCGCTCCTCAGCCTCCAGTGGTCCCCTCCCTGGCGCCGGCAGCTGGGGCCGGGCAGCCCCGAAAGCCGGGCCCGGGCCCGGGCCTGCTTGCTCAGTCTTCCGTTGCCAGGGGCCTGAGCCTGGGGGCCTCCCCAAGGGGAACCCTGAGTCCCGCGCCACGAGTCCCCCGACCGTCCCGGCGACAACGGCACAATTCGCCGCTTCGTCCCAGCCGTGGAGTGAGAGATCATACCGTTTCCCCACAGAGGCCAGCCCCCTCCACGGGCGCCCCGGCCGCCCGCCACGGCGGAGGCGGACGCCCGGCCACGGCGCCTCCATCCACTCTGCTCGGGGAAACCTCCCCGGCGCCGGGGCCGCCGGCCGCGCCCCATCGTCGCGGCTCGTTTTCCGGGTGGCCGCGACATGCCCCGAGTGAGAAAGGGCCCTGCTCCACGCGGAACAATCCGTTGAACAGGGCTGCCCAACGCCGGCCAATTCTCACGAGCGTTCTGCCCAAATCGATCCCGATTTGGGCAGAACGCTCGTGAGAATTGGCCGGAAAAACCCCGGCGAACACACTTCGGGCACCACAGGGCCGCAGGGCCCCCCCCCAGGGGCCCTGTCCGAGATCGCGTGTCGTCGCGTTCCGGCACCGCCAGGAGGAGCTGCGGGAGGCGTGCACCGGGGAGGCCGACGCCTCCCGCTCCTCAGCCTCCAGGGGTCCCCTACCTGGCGCCGGCAGCTGGGGCCGGGCAGCCCCGAAAGCCGGGCCCGGGCCCGGGCCTGCTTGCTCAGTCTTCCGTTGCCAGGGGCCTGAGCCTGGGGGCCTCCCCAAGGGGAACCCTGAGTCCCGCGCCACGAGTCCCCCGACCGTCCCGGCGACAACGGCACAATTCGCGGCTTCATCCCAGCCGTGGAGTGAGAGATCAATCCGTTTCCCCACAGAGGCCAGCCCCCTCCACCGGCGCCCCGGCCGCCCGCCACGGCGGAGGCGGACGCCCGGCCACGGCGCCTCCATCCACTCTGCTCGGGGAAACCTCCCCGGCGCCGGGGCCGCCGGCCGCGCCACATCGTCGCGGCTCATTTTCCGGGTGGCCTCGACATGCCCCGAGCGAGAAAGGGCCCTGCTCCACGCGGACCTGGGCGCTGACCAGGGCTGCCCAACGCCGGCCAATTCTCACAAGCGTTCTGCCCAAATCGATCCCGATTTGGGAAGAACGCTCGTGAGAATTGGCCGGAAAAAGCCCGGCGAACACACTTCGGGCACCACAGGGCCGCAGGGCCGCCCCCCCGGGGCCCTGTCCGGGATCGCGTGTCGTCGCATTCCGGCACCGCCAGGAGGAGCTGCGGGAGGCGTGCACAGGGGAGGCCGACGCCTCCCGCTCCTCAGCCTCTGGGGGTCCCCTCCCTGGCGCCGGCAGCTGGGGCCGGGCAGCCCCGAAAGCCTGGCCCGGAACCGGGCCTGCTTGCTCAGCCTTCCGTTGCCAGGGGCCTGAGCCTTGGGGCCTCCCCATGGGGAACCCTGAGTCCCGCGCCACGAGTCCCCCGACCGTCCCGGAGACAACGGCACCATTCGCGGCTTCGTCCCAGCCGTGGAGTGAGAGAACAATCCGTTTCCCCACAGAGGCCAGGCCCCTCCACGGGCGCCCCGGCCGCCCGCCACGGCGGAGGCGGACGCCCGGCCACGGCGCCTCCATCCACTCTGCTCGGGGAAACCTCCCCGGCGCCGGGGCCGCCGGCCGCGCCCCATCGTCGCGGCTCGTTTTCCGGGTGGCCGCGACATGCCCCGAGCGAGAAAGGGCCCTGCTCCACGCGGAACTGGGCGCTGACCAGGGCTGCCCAACGCCGGCCAATTCTCACGAGCGTTCTGCCCAAATCGATCCCGATTTGGGCAGAACGCTCGTGAGAATTGGCCGGAAAAAGCCCGGCGAACACACTTCGGGCACCACAGGGCGGCAGGTCGCCCCCCCGGGGCCCTGTCCGGGATCGCGTGTCGTCGCGTTCCGGCACCGCCAGGAGGAGCTGCGGGAGGCGTGCACCGGGGAGGCCGACGCCTCCCGCTCCTCAGCCTCCGGGGGTCCCCTCCCTTGCGCCGGCAGCTGGGGCCGGGCAGCCCCGAAAGCCGGGCCCGGGCCCGGGCCTTTTTGCTCGGCCTTCCGTTGCCAGGGGCCTGAGCCTGGGGGCCTCCCCATGGGGAACCCTGAGTCCCGCGCCACGAGTCCCCCGACCGTCCCGGAGACAACGGCACCATTCGCGGCTTCGTCCCAGCCGTGGAGTGAGAGAACAATCCGTTTCCCCACAGAGGCCAGGCCCCTCCACGGGCGCCCCGGCCGCCCGCCACGGCGGAGGCGGACGCCCGGCCACGGCGCCTCCATCCACTCTGCTCGGGGAAACCTCCCCGACTCCGGGGCCGCCGGCCGCGCCCCATCGTCGCGGCTCGTTTTCCGGGTACCCGCGACATGCCCCGAGCGAGAAAGGGCCCTGCTCCACGCGGAACTGGGCGCTGACCAGGGCTGCCCAACGCCGGCCAATTCTCACGAGCGTTCTGCCCAAATCGATCCCGATTTGGGCAGAACGCTCGTGAGAATTGGCCGGAAAAAGCCCGGCGAACACACTTCGGGCACCACAGGGCCGCAGGGGCGCCCCCCCCGGGGCCCTGTCCGGGATCGCGTGTCGTCGCGTTCCGGCACCGCCAGGAGGAGCTGCGGGAGGCGTGCACCGGGGAGGCCGACGCCTCCCGCTCCTCAGCCTCCAGGGGTCCCCTCCCTGGCGCCGGCAGCTGGTGCCGGGCAGCCCCGAAAGCCGGGCCCGGGCCCGGGCCTGCTTGCTCAGTCTTCCGTTGCCAGGGGCCTGAGCCTGGGGGCCTCCCCATGGGGAACACTGAGTCCCGCGCCACGAGTCCCCCGACCGTCCCGGAGACAACGGCACCATTCGCGGCTTCGTCCCAGCCGTGGAGTGAGAGAACAATCCGTTTCCCCACAGAGGCCAGGCCCCTCCACGGGCGCCCCGGCCGCCCGGCACGGCGGAGGCGGACGCCCGGCCACGGCGCCTCCATCCACTCTGCTCGGGGAAACCTCCCCGGCGCCGGGGCCGCCGGCCGCGCCCCATCGTCGCGGCTCGTTTTCCGGGTGGCCGCGACATGCCCCGAGCGAGAAAGGGCCCTGCTCCACGCGGAACTGGGCGCTGACCAGGGCTGCCCAACGCCGGCCAATTCTTACGAGCGTTCTGCCCAAATCGATCCTGATTTGGGCAGAACGCTCGTGAGAATTGGCCAGAAAAAGCCCGGCGAACACACTTCGGGCACCACAGGGCCGCAGGGCCGCCCCCCCGGGGCACTGTCCGGGATCGCGTGTCGTCGCGTTCCGGCACCGCCAGGAGGAGCTGCGGGAGGCGTGCACCGGGGAGGCCGACGCCTCCCGCTCCTCAGCCTCCAGTGGTCCCCTCCCTGGCGCCGGCAGCTGGGGCCGGGCAGCCCCGAAAGCCGGGCCCGGGCCCGGGCCTGCTTGCTCAGTCTTCCGTTGCCAGGGGCCTGAGCCTGGGGGCCTCCCCAAGGGGAACCCTGAGTCCCGCGCCACGAGTCCCCCGACCGTCCCGGCGACAACGGCACAATTCGCCGCTTCGTCCCAGCCGTGGAGTGAGAGATCATACCGTTTCCCCACAGAGGCCAGCCCCCTCCACGGGCGCCCCGGCCGCCCGCCACGGCGGAGGCGGACGCCCGGCCACGGCGCCTCCATCCACTCTGCTCGGGGAAACCTCCCCGGCGCCGGGGCCGCCGGCCGCGCCCCATCGTCGCGGCTCGTTTTCCGGGTGGCCGCGACATGCCCCGAGTGAGAAAGGGCCCTGCTCCACGCGGAACAATCCGTTGAACAGGGCTGCCCAACGCCGGCCAATTCTCACGAGCGTTCTGCCCAAATCGATCCCGATTTGGGCAGAACGCTCGTGAGAATTGGCCGGAAAAACCCCGGCGAACACACTTCGGGCACCACAGGGCCGCAGGGCCCCCCCCCAGGGGCCCTGTCCGAGATCGCGTGTCGTCGCGTTCCGGCACCGCCAGGAGGAGCTGCGGGAGGCGTGCACCGGGGAGGCCGACGCCTCCCGCTCCTCAGCCTCCAGGGGTCCCCTACCTGGCGCCGGCAGCTGGGGCCGGGCAGCCCCGAAAGCCGGGCCCGGGCCCGGGCCTGCTTGCTCAGTCTTCCGTTGCCAGGGGCCTGAGCCTGGGGGCCTCCCCAAGGGGAACCCTGAGTCCCGCGCCACGAGTCCCCCGACCGTCCCGGCGACAACGGCACAATTCGCGGCTTCATCCCAGCCGTGGAGTGAGAGATCAATCCGTTTCCCCACAGAGGCCAGCACCCTCCACCGGCGCCCCGGCCGCCCGCCACGGCGGAGGCGGACGCCCGGCCACGGCGCCTCCATCCACTCTGCTCGGGGAAACCTCCCCGGCGCCGGGGCCGCCGGCCGCGCCACATCGTCGCGGCTCATTTTCCGGGTGGCCTCGACATGCCCCGAGCGAGAAAGGGCCCTGCTCCACGCGGACCTGGGCGCTGACCAGGGCTGCCCAACGCCGGCCAATTCTCACGAGCGTTCTGCCCAAATCGATCCCGATTTGGGAAGAACGCTCGTGAGAATTGGCCGGAAAAAGCCCGGCGAACACACTTCGGGCACCACAGGGCCGCAGGGCCGCCCCCCCGGGGCCCTGTCCGGGATCGCGTGTCGTCGCATTCCGGCACCGCCAGGAGGAGCTGCGGGAGGCGTGCACAGGGGAGGCCGACGCCTCCCGCTCCTCAGCCTCTGGGGGTCCCCTCCCTGGCGCCGGCAGCTGGGGCCGGGCAGCCCCGAAAGCCTGGCCCGGAACCGGGCCTGCTTGCTCAGCCTTCCGTTGCCAGGGGCCTGAGCCTTGGGGCCTCCCCATGGGGAACCCTGAGTCCCGCGCCACGAGTCCCCCGACCGTCCCGGAGACAACGGCACCATTCGCGGCTTCGTCCCAGCCGTGGAGTGAGAGAACAATCCGTTTCCCCACAGAGGCCAGGCCCCTCCACGGGCGCCCCGGCCGCCCGCCACGGCGGAGGCGGACGCCCGGCCACGGCGCCTCCATCCACTCTGCTCGGGGAAACCTCCCCGGCGCCGGGGCCGCCGGCCGCGCCCCATCGTCGCGGCTCGTTTTCCGGGTGGCCGCGACATGCCCCGAGCGAGAAAGGGCCCTGCTCCACGCGGAACTGGGCGCTGACCAGGGCTGCCCAACGCCGGCCAATTCTCACGAGCGTTCTGCCCAAATCGATCCCGATTTGGGCAGAACGCTCGTGAGAATTGGCCGGAAAAAGCCCGGCGAACACACTTCGGGCACCACAGGGCGGCAGGTCGCCCCCCCGGGGCCCTGTCCGGGATCGCGTGTCGTCGCGTTCCGGCACCGCCAGGAGGAGCTGCGGGAGGCGTGCACCGGGGAGGCCGACGCCTCCCGCTCCTCAGCCTCCGGGGGTCCCCTCCCTTGCGCCGGCAGCTGGGGCCGGGCAGCCCCGAAAGCCGGGCCCGGGCCCGGGCCTTTTTGCTCGGCCTTCCGTTGCCAGGGGCCTGAGCCTGGGGGCCTCCCCATGGGGAACCCTGAGTCCCGCGCCACGAGTCCCCCGACCGTCCCGGAGACAACGGCACCATTCGCGGCTTCGTCCCAGCCGTGGAGTGAGAGAACAATCCGTTTCCCCACAGAGGCCAGGCCCCTCCACGGGCGCCCCGGCCGCCCGCCACGGCGGAGGCGGACGCCCGGCCACGGCGCCTCCATCCACTCTGCTCGGGGAAACCTCCCCGACTCCGGGGCCGCCGGCCGCGCCCCATCGTCGCGGCTCGTTTTCCGGGTGGCCGCGACATGCCCCGAGCGAGAAAGGGCCCTGCTCCACGCGGAACTGGGCGCTGACCAGGGCTGCCCAACGCCG
Source organism: Meles meles (assembly GCF_922984935.1). Lineage (NCBI taxonomy): Eukaryota > Metazoa > Chordata > Mammalia > Carnivora > Mustelidae > Meles > Meles meles. The sequence goes on along the minus strand of NW_025721618.1, from coordinate 829,050 downwards.
GCCAATTCTCACGAGCGTTCTGCCCAAATCGATCCCGATTTGGGCAGAACGCTCGTGAGAATTGGCCGGAAAAAGCCCGGCGAACACACTTCGGGCACCACAGGGCCGCAGGGGCGCCCCCCCCGGGGCCCTGTCCGGGATCGCGTGTCGTCGCGTTCCGGCACCGCCAGGAGGAGCTGCGGGAGGCGTGCACCGGGGAGGCCGACGCCTCCCGCTCCTCAGCCTCCAGGGGTCCCCTCCCTGGCGCCGGCAGCTGGTGCCGGGCAGCCCCGAAAGCCGGGCCCGGGCCCGGGCCTGCTTGCTCAGTCTTCCGTTGCCAGGGGCCTGAGCCTGGGGGCCTCCCCATGGGGAACACTGAGTCCCGCGCCACGAGTCCCCCGACCGTCCCGGAGACAACGGCACCATTCGCGGCTTCGTCCCAGCCGTGGAGTGAGAGAACAATCCGTTTCCCCACAGAGGCCAGGCCCCTCCACGGGCGCCCCGGCCGCCCGGCACGGCGGAGGCGGACGCCCGGCCACGGCGCCTCCATCCACTCTGCTCGGGGAAACCTCCCCGGCGCCGGGGCCGCCGGCCGCGCCCCATCGTCGCGGCTCGTTTTCCGGGTGGCCGCGACATGCCCCGAGCGAGAAAGGGCCCTGCTCCACGCGGAACTGGGCGCTGACCAGGGCTGCCCAACGCCGGCCAATTCTTACGAGCGTTCTGCCCAAATCGATCCTGATTTGGGCAGAACGCTCGTGAGAATTGGCCAGAAAAAGCCCGGCGAACACACTTCGGGCACCACAGGGCCGCAGGGCCGCCCCCCCGGGGCACTGTCCGGGATCGCGTGTCGTCGCGTTCCGGCACCGCCAGGAGGAGCTGCGGGAGGCGTGCACCGGGGAGGCCGACGCCTCCCGCTCCTCAGCCTCCAGTGGTCCCCTCCCTGGCGCCGGCAGCTGGGGCCGGGCAGCCCCGAAAGCCGGGCCCGGGCCCGGGCCTGCTTGCTCAGTCTTCCGTTGCCAGGGGCCTGAGCCTGGGGGCCTCCCCAAGGGGAACCCTGAGTCCCGCGCCACGAGTCCCCCGACCGTCCCGGCGACAACGGCACAATTCGCCGCTTCGTCCCAGCCGTGGAGTGAGAGATCATACCGTTTCCCCACAGAGGCCAGCCCCCTCCACGGGCGCCCCGGCCGCCCGCCACGGCGGAGGCGGACGCCCGGCCACGGCGCCTCCATCCACTCTGCTCGGGGAAACCTCCCCGGCCCCGGGGCCGCCGGCCGCGCCCCATCGTCGCGGCTCGTTTTCCGGGTGGCCGCGACATGCCCCGAGTGAGAAAGGGCCCTGCTCCACGCGGAACAATCCGTTGAACAGGGCTGCCCAACGCCGGCCAATTCTCACGAGCGTTCTGCCCAAATCGATCCCGATTTGGGCAGAACGCTCGTGAGAATTGGCCGGAAAAACCCCGGCGAACACACTTCGGGCACCACAGGGCCGCAGGGCCCCCCCCCAGGGGCCCTGTCCGAGATCGCGTGTCGTCGCGTTCCGGCACCGCCAGGAGGAGCTGCGGGAGGCGTGCACCGGGGAGGCCGACGCCTCCCGCTCCTCAGCCTCCAGGGGTCCCCTACCTGGCGCCGGCAGCTGGGGCCGGGCAGCCCCGAAAGCCGGGCCCGGGCCCGGGCCTGCTTGCTCAGTCTTCCGTTGCCAGGGGCCTGAGCCTGGGGGCCTCCCCAAGGGGAACCCTGAGTCCCGCGCCACGAGTCCCCCGACCGTCCCGGCGACAACGGCACAATTCGCGGCTTCATCCCAGCCGTGGAGTGAGAGATCAATCCGTTTCCCCACAGAGGCCAGCCCCCTCCACCGGCGCCCCGGCCGCCCGCCACGGCGGAGGCGGACGCCCGGCCACGGCGCCTCCATCCACTCTGCTCGGGGAAACCTCCCCGGCGCCGGGGCCGCCGGCCGCGCCACATCGTCGCGGCTCATTTTCCGGGTGGCCTCGACATGCCCCGAGCGAGAAAGGGCCCTGCTCCACGCGGACCTGGGCGCTGACCAGGGCTGCCCAACGCCGGCCAATTCTCACGAGCGTTCTGCCCAAATCGATCCCGATTTGGGCAGAACGCTCGTGAGAATTGGCCGGAAAAAGCCCGGCGAACACACTTCGGGCACCACAGGGCCGCAGGGCCGCCCCCCCGGGGCCCTGTCCGGGATCGCGTGTCGTCGCATTCCGGCACCGCCAGGAGGAGCTGCGGGAGGCGTGCACAGGGGAGGCCGACGCCTCCCGCTCCTCAGCCTCTGGGGGTCCCCTCCCTGGCGCCGGCAGCTGGGGCCGGGCAGCCCCGAAAGCCTGGCCCGGAACCGGGCCTGCTTGCTCAGCCTTCCGTTGCCAGGGGCCTGAGCCTTGGGGCCTCCCCATGGGGAACCCTGAGTCCCGCGCCACGAGTCCCCCGACCGTCCCGGAGACAACGGCACCATTCGCGGCTTCGTCCCAGCCGTGGAGTGAGAGAACAATCCGTTTCCCCACAGAGGCCAGGCCCCTCCACGGGCGCCCCGGCCGCCCGCCACGGCGGAGGCGGACGCCCGGCCACGGCGCCTCCATCCACTCTGCTCGGGGAAACCTCCCCGGCGCCGGGGCCGCCGGCCGCGCCCCATCGTCGCGGCTCGTTTTCCGGGTGGCCGCGACATGCCCCGAGCGAGAAAGGGCCCTGCTCCACGCGGAACTGGGCGCTGACCAGGGCTGCCCAACGCCGGCCAATTCTCACGAGCGTTCTGCCCAAATCGATCCCGATTTGGGCAGAACGCTCGTGAGAATTGGCCGGAAAAAGCCCGGCGAACACACTTCGGGCACCACAGGGCGGCAGGTCGCCCCCCCGGGGCCCTGTCCGGGATCGCGTGTCGTCGCGTTCCGGCACCGCCAGGAGGAGCTGCGGGAGGCGTGCACCGGGGAGGCCGACGCCTCCCGCTCCTCAGCCTCCGGGGGTCCCCTCCCTTGCGCCGGCAGCTGGGGCCGGGCAGCCCCGAAAGCCGGGCCCGGGCCCGGGCCTTTTTGCTCGGCCTTCCGTTGCCAGGGGCCTGAGCCTGGGGGCCTCCCCATGGGGAACCCTGAGTCCCGCGCCACGAGTCCCCCGACCGTCCCGGAGACAACGGCACCATTCGCGGCTTCGTCCCAGCCGTGGAGTGAGAGAACAATCCGTTTCCCCACAGAGGCCAGGCCCCTCCACGGGCGCCCCGGCCGCCCGCCACGGCGGAGGCGGACGCCCGGCCACGGCGCCTCCATCCACTCTGCTCGGGGAAACCTCCCCGACTCCGGGGCCGCCGGCCGCGCCCCATCGTCGCGGCTCGTTTTCCGGGTGGCCGCGACATGCCCCGAGCGAGAAAGGGCCCTGCTCCACGCGGAACTGGGCGCTGACCAGGGCTGCCCAACGCCGGCCAATTCTCACGAGCGTTCTGCCCAAATCGATCCCGATTTGGGCAGAACGCTCGTGAGAATTGGCCGGAAAAAGCCCGGCGAACACACTTCGGGCACCACAGGGCCGCAGGGGCGCCCCCCCCGGGGCCCTGTCCGGGATCGCGTGTCGTCGCGTTCCGGCACCGCCAGGAGGAGCTGCGGGAGGCGTGCACCGGGGAGGCCGACGCCTCCCGCTCCTCAGCCTCCAGGGGTCCCCTCCCTGGCGCCGGCAGCTGGTGCCGGGCAGCCCCGAAAGCCGGGCCCGGGCCCGGGCCTGCTTGCTCAGTCTTCCGTTGCCAGGGGCCTGAGCCTGGGGGCCTCCCCATGGGGAACACTGAGTCCCGCGCCACGAGTCCCCCGACCGTCCCGGAGACAACGGCACCATTCGCGGCTTCGTCCCAGCCGTGGAGTGAGAGAACAATCCGTTTCCCCACAGAGGCCAGGCCCCTCCACGGGCGCCCCGGCCGCCCGGCACGGCGGAGGCGGACGCCCAGCAACGGCGCCTCCATCCACTCTGCTCGGGGAAACCTCCCCGGCGCCGGGGCCGCCGGCCGCGCCCCATCGTCGCGGCTCGTTTTCCGGGTGGCCGCGACATGCCCCGAGCGAGAAAGGGCCCTGCTCCACGCGGAACTGGGCGCTGACCAGGGCTGCCCAACGCCGGCCAATTCTTACGAGCGTTCTGCCCAAATCGATCCTGATTTGGGCAGAACGCTCGTGAGAATTGGCCAGAAAAAGCCCGGCGAACACACTTCGGGCACCACAGGGCCGCAGGGCCGCCCCCCCGGGGCACTGTCCGGGATCGCGTGTCGTCGCGTTCCGGCACCGCCAGGAGGAGCTGCGGGAGGCGTGCACCGGGGAGGCCGACGCCTCCCGCTCCTCAGCCTCCAGTGGTCCCCTCCCTGGCGCCGGCAGCTGGGGCCGGGCAGCCCCGAAAGCCGGGCCCGGGCCCGGGCCTGCTTGCTCAGTCTTCCGTTGCCAGGGGCCTGAGCCTGGGGGCCTCCCCAAGGGGAACCCTGAGTCCCGCGCCACGAGTCCCCCGACCGTCCCGGCGACAACGGCACAATTCGCCGCTTCGTCCCAGCCGTGGAGTGAGAGATCATACCGTTTCCCCACAGAGGCCAGCCCCCTCCACGGGCGCCCCGGCCGCCCGCCACGGCGGAGGCGGACGCCCGGCCACGGCGCCTCCATCCACTCTGCTCGGGGAAACCTCCCCGGCGCCGGGGCCGCCGGCCGCGCCCCATCGTCGCGGCTCGTTTTCCGGGTGGCCGCGACATGCCCCGAGTGAGAAAGGGCCCTGCTCCACGCGGAACAATCCGTTGAACAGGGCTGCCCAACGCCGGCCAATTCTCACGAGCGTTCTGCCCAAATCGATCCCGATTTGGGCAGAACGCTCGTGAGAATTGGCCGGAAAAACCCCGGCGAACACACTTCGGGCACCACAGGGCCGCAGGGCCCCCCCCCAGGGGCCCTGTCCGAGATCGCGTGTCGTCGCGTTCCGGCACCGCCAGGAGGAGCTGCGGGAGGCGTGCACCGGGGAGGCCGACGCCTCCCGCTCCTCAGCCTCCAGGGGTCCCCTACCTGGCGCCGGCAGCTGGGGCCGGGCAGCCCCGAAAGCCGGGCCCGGGCCCGGGCCTGCTTGCTCAGTCTTCCGTTGCCAGGGGCCTGAGCCTGGGGGCCTCCCCAAGGGGAACCCTGAGTCCCGCGCCACGAGTCCCCCGACCGTCCCGGCGACAACGGCACAATTCGCGGCTTCATCCCAGCCGTGGAGTGAGAGATCAATCCGTTTCCCCACAGAGGCCAGCCCCCTCCACCGGCGCCCCGGCCGCCCGCCACGGCGGAGGCGGACGCCCGGCCACGGCGCCTCCATCCACTCTGCTCGGGGAAACCTCCCCGGCGCCGGGGCCGCCGGCCGCGCCACATCGTCGCGGCTCATTTTCCGGGTGGCCTCGACATGCCCCGAGCGAGAAAGGGCCCTGCTCCACGCGGACCTGGGCGCTGACCAGGGCTGCCCAACGCCGGCCAATTCTCACGAGCGTTCTGCCCAAATCGATCCCGATTTGGGAAGAACGCTCGTGAGAATTGGCCGGAAAAAGCCCGGCGAACACACTTCGGGCACCACAGGGCCGCAGGGCCGCCCCCCCGGGGCCCTGTCCGGGATCGCGTGTCGTCGCATTCCGGCACCGCCAGGAGGAGCTGCGGGAGGCGTGCACAGGGGAGGCCGACGCCTCCCGCTCCTCAGCCTCTGGGGGTCCCCTCCCTGGCGCCGGCAGCTGGGGCCGGGCAGCCCCGAAAGCCTGGCCCGGAACCGGGCCTGCTTGCTCAGCCTTCCGTTGCCAGGGGCCTGAGCCTTGGGGCCTCCCCATGGGGAACCCTGAGTCCCGCGCCACGAGTCCCCCGACCGTCCCGGAGACAACGGCACCATTCGCGGCTTCGTCCCAGCCGTGGAGTGAGAGAACAATCCGTTTCCCCACAGAGGCCAGGCCCCTCCACGGGCGCCCCGGCCGCCCGCCACGGCGGAGGCGGACGCCCGGCCACGGCGCCTCCATCCACTCTGCTCGGGGAAACCTCCCCGGCGCCGGGGCCGCCGGCCGCGCCCCATCGTCGCGGCTCGTTTTCCGGGTGGCCGCGACATGCCCCGAGCGAGAAAGGGCCCTGCTCCACGCGGAACTGGGCGCTGACCAGGGCTGCCCAACGCCGGCCAATTCTCACGAGCGTTCTGCCCAAATCGATCCCGATTTGGGCAGAACGCTCGTGAGAATTGGCCGGAAAAAGCCCGGCGAACACACTTCGGGCACCACAGGGCGGCAGGTCGCCCCCCCGGGGCCCTGTCCGGGATCGCGTGTCGTCGCGTTCCGGCACCGCCAGGAGGAGCTGCGGGAGGCGTGCACCGGGGAGGCCGACGCCTCCCGCTCCTCAGCCTCCGGGGGTCCCCTCCCTTGCGCCGGCAGCTGGGGCCGGGCAGCCCCGAAAGCCGGGCCCGGGCCCGGGCCTTTTTGCTCGGCCTTCCGTTGCCAGGGGCCTGAGCCTGGGGGCCTCCCCATGGGGAACCCTGAGTCCCGCGCCACGAGTCCCCCGACCGTCCCGGAGACAACGGCACCATTCGCGGCTTCGTCCCAGCCGTGGAGTGAGAGAACAATCCGTTTCCCCACAGAGGCCAGGCCCCTCCACGGGCGCCCCGGCCGCCCGCCACGGCGGAGGCGGACGCCCGGCCACGGCGCCTCCATCCACTCTGCTCGGGGAAACCTCCCCGACTCCGGGGCCGCCGGCCGCGCCCCATCGTCGCGGCTCGTTTTCCGGGTGGCCGCGACATGCCCCGAGCGAGAAAGGGCCCTGCTCCACGCGGAACTGGGCGCTGACCAGGGCTGCCCAACGCCGGCCAATTCTCACGAGCGTTCTGCCCAAATCGATCCCGATTTGGGCAGAACGCTCGTGAGAATTGGCCGGAAAAAGCCCGGCGAACACACTTCGGGCACCACAGGGCCGCAGGGGCGCCCCCCCCGGGGCCCTGTCCGGGATCGCGTGTCGTCGCGTTCCGGCACCGCCAGGAGGAGCTGCGGGAGGCGTGCACCGGGGAGGCCGACGCCTCCCGCTCCTCAGCCTCCAGGGGTCCCCTCCCTGGCGCCGGCAGCTGGTGCCGGGCAGCCCCGAAAGCCGGGCCCGGGCCCGGGCCTGCTTGCTCAGTCTTCCGTTGCCAGGGGCCTGAGCCTGGGGGCCTCCCCATGGGGAACACTGAGTCCCGCGCCACGAGTCCCCCGACCGTCCCGGAGACAACGGCACCATTCGCGGCTTCGTCCCAGCCGTGGAGTGAGAGAACAATCCGTTTCCCCACAGAGGCCAGGCCCCTCCACGGGCGCCCCGGCCGCCCGGCACGGCGGAGGCGGACGCCCAGCAACGGCGCCTCCATCCACTCTGCTCGGGGAAACCTCCCCGGCGCCGGGGCCGCCGGCCGCGCCCCATCGTCGCGGCTCGTTTTCCGGGTGGCCGCGACATGCCCCGAGCGAGAAAGGGCCCTGCTCCACGCGGAACTGGGCGCTGACCAGGGCTGCCCAACGCCGGCCAATTCTTACGAGCGTTCTGCCCAAATCGATCCTGATTTGGGCAGAACGCTCGTGAGAATTGGCCAGAAAAAGCCCGGCGAACACACTTCGGGCACCACAGGGCCGCAGGGCCGCCCCCCCGGGGCACTGTCCGGGATCGCGTGTCGTCGCGTTCCGGCACCGCCAGGAGGAGCTGCGGGAGGCGTGCACCGGGGAGGCCGACGCCTCCCGCTCCTCAGCCTCCAGTGGTCCCCTCCCTGGCGCCGGCAGCTGGGGCCGGGCAGCCCCGAAAGCCGGGCCCGGGCCCGGGCCTGCTTGCTCAGTCTTCCGTTGCCAGGGGCCTGAGCCTGGGGGCCTCCCCAAGGGGAACCCTGAGTCCCGCGCCACGAGTCCCCCGACCGTCCCGGCGACAACGGCACAATTCGCCGCTTCGTCCCAGCCGTGGAGTGAGAGATCATACCGTTTCCCCACAGAGGCCAGCCCCCTCCACGGGCGCCCCGGCCGCCCGCCACGGCGGAGGCGGACGCCCGGCCACGGCGCCTCCATCCACTCTGCTCGGGGAAACCTCCCCGGCGCCGGGGCCGCCGGCCGCGCCCCATCGTCGCGGCTCGTTTTCCGGGTGGCCGCGACATGCCCCGAGTGAGAAAGGGCCCTGCTCCACGCGGAACAATCCGTTGAACAGGGCTGCCCAACGCCGGCCAATTCTCACGAGCGTTCTGCCCAAATCGATCCCGATTTGGGCAGAACGCTCGTGAGAATTGGCCGGAAAAACCCCGGCGAACACACTTCGGGCACCACAGGGCCGCAGGGCCCCCCCCCAGGGGCCCTGTCCGAGATCGCGTGTCGTCGCGTTCCGGCACCGCCAGGAGGAGCTGCGGGAGGCGTGCACCGGGGAGGCCGACGCCTCCCGCTCCTCAGCCTCCAGGGGTCCCCTACCTGGCGCCGGCAGCTGGGGCCGGGCAGCCCCGAAAGCCGGGCCCGGGCCCGGGCCTGCTTGCTCAGTCTTCCGTTGCCAGGGGCCTGAGCCTGGGGGCCTCCCCAAGGGGAACCCTGAGTCCCGCGCCACGAGTCCCCCGACCGTCCCGGCGACAACGGCACAATTCGCGGCTTCATCCCAGCCGTGGAGTGAGAGATCAATCCGTTTCCCCACAGAGGCCAGCCCCCTCCACCGGCGCCCCGGCCGCCCGCCACGGCGGAGGCGGACGCCCGGCCACGGCGCCTCCATCCACTCTGCTCGGGGAAACCTCCCCGGCGCCGGGGCCGCCGGCCGCGCCACATCGTCGCGGCTCATTTTCCGGGTGGCCTCGACATGCCCCGAGCGAGAAAGGGCCCTGCTCCACGCGGACCTGGGCGCTGACCAGGGCTGCCCAACGCCGGCCAATTCTCACGAGCGTTCTGCCCAAATCGATCCCGATTTGGGAAGAACGCTCGTGAGAATTGGCCGGAAAAAGCCCGGCGAACACACTTCGGGCACCACAGGGCCGCAGGGCCGCCCCCCCGGGGCCCTGTCCGGGATCGCGTGTCGTCGCATTCCGGCACCGCCAGGAGGAGCTGCGGGAGGCGTGCACAGGGGAGGCCGACGCCTCCCGCTCCTCAGCCTCTGGGGGTCCCCTCCCTGGCGCCGGCAGCTGGGGCCGGGCAGCCCCGAAAGCCTGGCCCGGAACCGGGCCTGCTTGCTCAGCCTTCCGTTGCCAGGGGCCTGAGCCTTGGGGCCTCCCCATGGGGAACCCTGAGTCCCGCGCCACGAGTCCCCCGACCGTCCCGGAGACAACGGCACCATTCGCGGCTTCGTCCCAGCCGTGGAGTGAGAGAACAATCCGTTTCCCCACAGAGGCCAGCCCCCTCCACGGGCGCCCCGGCCGCCCGCCACGGCGGAGGCGGACGCCCGGCCACGGCGCCTCCATCCACTCTGCTCGGGGAAACCTCCCCGGCGCCGGGTCCGCCGGCCGCGCCCCATCGTCGCGGCTCGTTTTCCGGGTGGCCGCGACATGCCCCGAGCGAGAAAGGGCCATGCTCCACGCGGAACTGGGCGCTGACCAGGGCTGCCCAACGCCGGCCAATTCTCACGAGCGTTCTGCCCAAATCGATCCCGATTTGGGCAGAACGCTCGTGAGAATTGGCCGGAAAAAGCCCGGCGAACATACTTCGGGCACCACAGGGCCGCAGGCCCGCCCCCCCCGGGGCCCTGTCCGGGATCGCGTGTCGTCGCGTTCCGGCACCGCCAGGAGGAGCTGCGGGAGGCGTGCACCGGGGAGGCCGACGCCTCCCGCTCCTCAGCCTCCGGGTGTCCCCTCCCTGGCGCCGGCAGCTGGGGCCGGGCAGCCCCGAAAGCCGGGCCCGGGCCCGGGCCTGTTTGGTCAGCCTTCCGTTGCCAGGGGCCTGAGCCTGGGGGCCTCCCCATGGGGAACACTGAGTCCCGCGCCACGAGTCCCCCGACCGTCCCGGCGACAACGGCACCATTTGCGGCTTCGTCCCAGCCGTGGAGTGAGAGATCAATCCGTTTCCCCACAGAGGCCAGCCCCCTCCACGGGCGCCCCGGCCGCCCGCCACGGCGGAGGCGGACGCCCGGCCACGGCGCCTCCATCCACTCTGCTCGGGGAAACCTCCCCGGCGCCGGGGCCGCCGGCCGCGCCCCATCGTCGCGGCTCGTTTTCCGGGTGGCCACGACATACCCCGAGCGAGAAAGGGCCCTGCTCCACGCGGAACTGGGCGCTGACCAGGGCTGCCCAACCCCGGCCAATTCTCACGAGCGTTCTGCCCAAATCGATCCCGATTTGGGCAGAACGCTCGTGAGAATTGGCCGGAAAAACCCCGGCGAACACACTTCGGGCACAACAGGGCCGCAGGGCCCCCCCTCCGGGGCCCTGTCCGGGATCGCGTGTCATCGCGTTCCGGCACCGCCAGGAGGAGCTGCGGGAGGCGTGTACCGGGGAGGCCGACGCCTCCCGCTCCTCAGGCTCCGGGGTCCCCTCCCTGGCGCCGGCAGCTGGGGCCGGGCAGCCCCGAAAGCCGGGCCCGGAACCGGGCCTGTTTGCTCAGTCTTCCGTTGCCAGGGGCCTGAGCCTTGGGGCCTCCCCATGGGGAACCCTGAGTCCCGCGCCACGAGTCCCCCGACCGTCCCGGAGACAACGGCACCATTCGCGGCTTCGTCCCAGCCGTGGAGTGAGAGAACAATCCATTTCCCCACAGAGACCAGCCCCCTCCACGGGCGCCCCGGCCGCCCGCCACGGCGGAGGAGGACGCCCGGCCACGGCGCCTCCATCCACTCTGCTCGGGGAAACCTCCCCGGCGCCGGGTCCGCCGGCCGCGCCCCATCGTCGCGGCTCGTTTTCCGGGTGGCCGCGACATGCCCCGAGCGAGAAAGGGCCCTGCTCCACGCGGAAATGGGCGCTGACCAGGGCTGCCCAACGCCGGCCAATTCTCACGAGCGTTCTGCCCAAATCGATCCCGATTTGGGCAGAACGCTCGTGAGAATTGGCCGGAAAAAGCCCGGCGAACACACTTCCGGCACCACAGGGCCGCAGGGGCGCCCCCCCCGGGGCCCTGTCCGGGATCGCGTGTCGTCGCGTTCCGGCACCGCCAGGAGGAGCTGCGGGAGGCGTGCACCGGGGAGGCCGACGCCTCCCGCTCCTCAGCCTCCAGGGGTCCCCTCCCTGGCGCCGGCAGCTGGTGCCGGGCAGCCCCGAAAGCCGGGCCCGGGCCCGGGCCTGCTTGCTCAGTCTTCCGTTGCCAGGGGCCTGAGCCTGGGGGCCTCCCCATGGGGAACACTGAGTCCCGCGCCACGAGTCCCCCGACCGTCCCGGAGACAACGGCACCATTCGCGGCTTCGTCCCAGCCGTGGAGTGAGAGAACAATCCGTTTCCCCACAGAGGCCAGGCCCCTCCACGGGCGCCCCGGCCGCCCGCCACGGCGGAGGCGGACGCCCGGCCACAGCGCCTCCATCCACTCTGCTCGGGGAAACCTCCCCGGCGCCGGGGCCGCCGGCCGCGCCCCATCGTCGCGGCTCGTTTTCCGGGTGGCCGCGACATGCCCCGAGCGAGAAAGGGCCCTGCTCCACGCGGAACTGGGCGCTGACCAGGGCTGCCCAACGCCGGCCAATTCTCACGAGCGTTCTGCCCAAATCGATCCCGATTTGGGCAGAACGCTCGTGAGAATTGGCCGGAAAAAGCCCGGCGAACACACTTCGGGCACCACAGGGCGGCAGGTCGCCCCCCCGGGGCCCTGTCCGGGATCGCGTGTCGTCGCGTTCCGGCACCGCCAGGAGGAGCTGCGGGAGGCGTGCACCGGGGAGGCCGACGCCTCCCGCTCCTCAGCCTCCGGGGGTCCCCTCCCTTGCGCCGGCAGCTGGGGCCGGGCAGCCCCGAAAGCCGGGCCCGGGCCCGGGCCTTTTTGCTCGGCCTTCCGTTGCCAGGGGCCTGAGCCTGGGGGCCTCCCCATGGGGAACACTGAGTCCCGCGCCACGAGTCCCCCGACCGTCCCGGAGACAACGGCACCATTCGCGGCTTCGTCCCAGCCGTGGAGTGAGAGAACAATCCGTTTCCCCACAGAGGCCAGGCCCCTCCACGGGCGCCCCGGCCGCCCGCCACGGCGGAGGCGGACGCCCGGCCACGGCGCCTCCATCCACTCTGCTCGGGGAAACCTCCCCGACTCCGGGGCCGCCGGCCGCGCCCCATCGTCGCGGCTCGTTTTCCGGGTGGCCGCGACATGCCCCGAGCGAGAAAGGGCCCTGCTCCACGCGGAACTGGGCGCTGACCAGGGCTGCCCAACGCCGGCCAATTCTCACGAGCGTTCTGCCCAAATCGATCCCGATTTGGGCAGAACGCTCGTGAGAATTGGCCGGAAAAAGCCCGGCGAACACACTTCGGGCACCACAGGGCCGCAGGGGCGCCCCCCCCGGGGCCCTGTCCGGGATCGCGTGTCGTCGCGTTCCGGCACCGCCAGGAGGAGCTGCGGGAGGCGTGCACCGGGGAGGCCGACGGCTCCCGCTCCTCAGCCTCCAAAGGTCCCCTCCCTGGCGCCGGCAGCTGGTGCCGGGCAGCCCCGAAAGCCGGGCCCGGGCCCGGGCCTGCTTGCTCAGTCTTCCGTTGCCAGGGGCCTGAGCCTGGGGGCCTCCCCATGGGGAACACTGAGTCCCGCGCCACGAGTCCCCCGACCGTCCCGGAGACAACGGCACCATTCGCGGCTTCGTCCCAGCCGTGGAGTGAGAGAACAATCCGTTTCCCCACAGAGGCCAGGCCCCTCCACGGGCGCCCCGGCCGCCCGCCACGGCGGAGGCGGACGCCCGGCCACGGCGCCTCCATCCACTCTGCTCGGGGAAACCTCCCCGGCGCCGGGGCCGCCGGCCGCGCCCCATCGTCGCGGCTCGTTTTCCGGGTGGCCGCGACATGCCCCGAGCGAGAAAGGGCCCTGCACCACGCGGAACTGGGCGCTGACCAGGGCTGCCCAACGCCGGCCAATTCTTACGAGCGTTCTGCCCAAATCGATCCTGATTTGGGCAGAACGCTCGTGAGAATTGGCCAGAAAAAGCCCGGCGAACACACTTCGGGCACCACAGGGCCGCAGGGCCGCCCCCCCGGGGCACTGTCCGGGATCGCGTGTCGTCGCGTTCCGGCACCGCCAGGAGGAGCTGCGGGAGGCGTGCACCGGGGAGGCCGACGCCTCCCGCTCCTCAGCCTCCAGTGGTCCCCTCCCTGGCGCCGGCAGCTGGGGCCGGGCAGCCCCGAAAGCCGGGCCCGGGCCCGGGCCTGCTTGCTCAGTCTTCCGTTGCCAGGGGCCTGAGCCTGGGGGCCTCCCCAAGGGGAACCCTGAGTCCCGCGCCACGAGTACCCCGACCGTCCCGGCGACAACGGCACAATTCGCCGCTTCGTCCCAGCCGTGGAGTGAGAGATCATACCGTTTCCCCACAGAGGCCAGCCCCCTCCACGGGCGCCCCGGCCGCCCGCCACGGCGGAGGCGGACGCCCGGCCACGGCGCCTCCATCCACTCTGCTCGGGGAAACCTCCCCGGCGCCGGGGCCGCCGGCCGCGCCCCATCGTCGCGGCTCGTTTTCCGGGTGGCCGCGACATGCCCCGAGTGAGAAAGGGCCCTGCTCCACGCGGAACAATCCGTTGAACAGGGCTGCCCAACGCCGGCCAATTCTCACGAGCGTTCTGCCCAAATCGATCCCGATTTGGGCAGAACGCTCGTGAGAATTGGCCGGAAAAACCCCGGCGAACACACTTCGGGCACCACAGGGCCGCAGGGCCCCCCCCCAGGGGCCCTGTCCGAGATCGCGTGTCGTCGCGTTCCGGCACCGCCAGGAGGAGCTGCGGGAGGCGTGCACCGGGGAGGCCGACGCCTCCCGCTCCTCAGCCTCCGGGGGTCCCCTCCCTGGCGCCGGCAGCTGGGGCCGGGCAGCCCCGAAAGCCCCGCCCGGAACCGGGCCTGTTTGCTCAGTCTTCAGTTGCCAGGGGCCTGAGCCTGGGGGCCTCCCCATGGGGAACCCTGAGTCCCGCGCCACGAGTCCCCCGACCGTCCCGGTGACAACGGCACCATTCGCGGCTTCGTCCCAGCCGTGGAGTGAGAGATCAATCCGTTTCCCCACAGAGGCCAGCCCCCTCCACGGGCGCCCCGGCCGCCCGCCACGGCGGAGGCGGACGCCCGGCCACGGCACCTCCATCCACTCTGCTAGGGGAAACCTCCCCGGCGCCGGGGCCGCCGGCCGCGCCCCATCGTCGCGGCTCGTTTTCCGGGAGGCCGCGACATGCCCCGAGCGAGAAAGGGCCCTGCTCCACGCGGAACTGGGCGCTGACCAGGGCTGCCCAACGCCGGCCAATTCTCACGAGCGTTCTGCCCAAATCGATCCCGATTTGGGCAGAACGCTCGTGAGAATTGGCCGGAAAAAGCCTGGCGAACACACTTCGGGAACCACAGGGCCGCAGGGCCGCCCCCCCGGGGCCCTGTCCGGGATCGCGTGTCGTCGCGTTCCGGCACCGCCAGGAGGAGCTGCGGGAGGCGTGCACCGGGGAGGCCGACGCCTCCCGCTCCTCAGCCTCCGGGGGTCCCCTCCCTGGCGCTGGCAGCTGGGGCCGGGCAGCCCCGAAAGCCGGGCCCGGAACCGGGACTGCTTGCTCAGCCTTCCGTTGCCAGGGGCCTGAGCCTGGGGGCCTCCCCATGGGGAACCCTGAGTCCCGCGCCACGAGTCCCCCGACCATCCCGGAGACAACGGCACCATTCGCGGCTTCGTCCCAGCCGTGGAGTGAGAGAACAATCCGTTTCCCCACAGAGGCCAGCCCCCTCCACGGGCGCCCCAGCCGCCCGCCACGGCGGAGGCGGACGCCCGGCCACGGCGCCTCCATCCACTCTGCTCGGGGAAACCTCCCCGGCGCCGGGGCCGCCGGCCGCGCCCCATCGTCGCGGCTCGTTTTCCGGGTGGCCGCGACATGCCCCGAGCGAGAAAGGGCCCTGCTCCACGCGGAACTGGGCGCTGACCAGGGCTGCCCAACGCCGGCCAATTCTCACGAGCGTTCTGCCCAAATCGGGATCGATTTGGGCAGAACGCTCGTGAGAATTGGCCGGAAAAAGCCCGGCGAACACACTTCGGGCACCACAGGGCCGCAGGGCCGCCCCCCCGGAGCCCTGTCCGGGATCGCGTGTCGTCGCGTTCCGGCACCGCCAGGAGGAGCTGCGGGAGGCGTGCACCGGGGAGGCCGACGCCTCCCGCTCCTCAGCCTCCGGGGGTCCCCTCCCTGGCGCCGGCAGCTGGGGCCGGGCAGCCCCGAAAGCCGGGCCCGGGCCCGGGCCTGTTTGCTCGGCCTTCCGTTGCCAGGGGCCTGAGCCTGGGGGCCTCCCCATGGGGAACCCTGAGTCCCGCGCCACGAGTCCCCCGACCGTCCCGGCGACAACGGCACCATTCGCGGCTTCGTCCCAGCCGTGGTGTGAGAGAACAATCCGTTTCCCCACAGAGGCCAGCCCCCTCCACGGGCTCCCCGGCCGCCCGCCACGCGGAGGCGCACGCCCGGCCACGGCGCCTCCATCCACTCTGCTCGGGGAAACCGCCCCGACGCCGGGGCCGCCGGCCGCGCCCCATCGTCGCGGCTCGTTTTCCGGGTGGCCGCGACATGCCCCGAGCGAGAAAGGGCCCTGCTCCACGCGGAACTGGGCGCTGACCAGGGCTGCCCAACGCCGGCCAATTCTCACGAGCGTTCTGCCCAAATCGATCCCGATTTGGGCAGAACGCTCGTGAGAATTGGCCGGAAAAAGCCCGGCGAACACACTTCGGGCACCACAGGGCCGCAGGGCCGCCCCGCCGGGGCCCTGTCCGGGATCGCGTGTCGTCGCGTTCCGGCACCGCCAGGAGGAGCTGCGGGAGGCGTGCACCGGGGAGGCCGACGCCTCCCGCTCCTCAGCCTCCGGGGGTCCCCTCCCTGGCGCTGGCAGCTTGGGCCGGGCAGCCCCGAAAGCCGGGCCCGGAACCGGGCCTGCTTGCTCAGCCTTCCTTTGCCAGGGGCCTGAGCCTGGGGGCCTCCCCATGTGGAACCCTGAGTCCCGCGCCACGAGTCCCCCGACCGTCCCGGAGACAACGGCACCATTCGCGGCTTCGTCCCAGCCGTGGAGTGAGAGAACAATCCGTTTCCCCACAGAGGCCAGCCCCCTCCACGGGCGCCCCGGCCGCCCGCCACGGCGGAGGCGGACGCCCGGCCACGGCGCCTCCATCCACTCTGCTCGGGGAAAACTCCCCGGCGCCGGGGCCGCCGGCCGCGCCCCATCGTCGCGGATCGTTTTCCGGGTGGCCGCGACATGCCCCGAGCGAGAAAGGGCCCTGCTCCACGCGGAACTGGGCGCTGACCAGGGCTGCCCAACGCCGGCCAATTCTCACGAGCGTTCTGCCCAAATCGATCCCGATTTGGGCAGAACGCTCGTGAGAATTGGCCGGAAAAAGCCCGGCGAACACACTTCGGGCACCACAGGGCCGCAGGTCCGCCCCCCCGGGGCCCTGTCCGGGATCGCGTGTCGTCGCGTTCCGGCTCCGCCAGGAGGAGCTGCGGGAGGCGTGCACCGGGGAGGCCGACGCCTCCCGCTCCTCAGCCTCCAGGGGTCCCCTCCCTGGCGCCGGCAGCTGGGGCCGGGCAGCCCCGAAAGCCGGGCCCGGGCCCGGGCCTGCTTGCTCAGTCTTCGGTTGCCAGGGGCCTGAGCGTGGGGGCCTCCCCAAGGGGAACCCTGAGTCCCGCGCCACGAGTCCCCCGACCGTCCCCGCGACAACGGCACAATTCGCGGCTTCTTCCCAGCCGTGGATTGAGAGATCAATCCGTTTCCCCACAGAGGCCAGCCCCCTCCACGGGCGCCCCGGCCGCCCGCCACGGCGGAGGCGGACGCCCGGCCACGGCGCCTCCATCCACTCTGCTCGGGGAAACCTCCCCGGCGCCGGAGCCGCCGGCCGCGCCCCATCGTCGCGGCTCGTTTTCCGGGTGGCCGCGACATGCCCCGAGCGAGAAAGGGCCCTGCTCCACGCGGAACTGGGCGCTGACCAGGGCTGCCCAACGCCGGCCAATTCTTACGAGCGTTCTGCCCAAATCGATCCTGATTTGGGCAGAACGCTCGTGAGAATTGGCCAGAAAAAGCCCGGCGAACACACTTCGGGCACCACAGGGCCGCAGGGCCGCCCCCCCGGGGCACTGTCCGGGATCGCGTGTCGTCGCGTTCCGGCACCGCCAGGAGGAGCTGCGGGAGGCGTGCACCGGGGAGGCCGACGCCTCCCGCTCCTCAGCCTCCAGTGGTCCCCTCCCTGGCGCCGGCAGCTGGGGCCGGGCAGCCCCGAAAGACGGGCCCGGGCCCGGGCCTGCTTGCTCAGTCTTCCGTTGCCAGGGGCCTGAGCCTGGGGGCCTCCCCAAGGGGAACCCTGAGTCCCGCGCCACGAGTACCCCGACCGTCCCGGCGACAACGGCACAATTCGCCGCTTCGTCCCAGCCGTGGAGTGAGAGATCATACCGTTTCCCCACAGAGGCCAGCCCCCTCCACGGGCGCCCCGGCCGCCCGCCACGGCGGAGGCGGACGCCCGGCCACGGCGCCTCCATCCACTCTGCTCGGGGAATCCTCCCCGGCGCCGGGGCCGCCGGCCGCGCCCCATCGTCGCGGCTCGTTTTCCGGGTGGCCGCGACATGCCCCGAGTGAGAAAGGGCCCTGCTCCACGCGGAACAATCCGTTGAACAGGGCTGCCCAACGCCGGCCAATTCTCACGAGCGTTCTGCCCAAATCGATCCCGATTTGGGCAGAACGCTCGTGAGAATTGGCCGGAAAAACCCCGGCGAACACACTTCGGGCACCACAGGGCCGCAGGGCCCCCCCCCAGGGGCCCTGTCCGAGATCGCGTGTCGTCGCGTTCCGGCACCGCCAGGAGGAGCTGCGGGAGGCGTGCACCGGGGAGGCCGACGCCTCCCGCTCCTCAGCCTCCGGGGGTCCCCTCCCTGGCGCCGGCAGCTGGGGCCGGGCAGCCCCGAAAGCCCCGCCCGGAACCGGGCCTGTTTGCTCAGTCTTCAGTTGCCAGGGGCCTGAGCCTGGGGGCCTCCCCATGGGGAACCCTGAGTCCCGCGCCACGAGTCCCCCGACCGTCCCGGTGACAACGGCACCATTCGCGGCTTCGTCCCAGCCGTGGAGTGAGAGATCAATCCGTTTCCCCACAGAGGCCAGCCCCCTCCACGGGCGCCCCGGCCGCCCGCCACGGCGGAGGCGGACGCCCGGCCACGGCACCTCCATCCACTCTGCTAGGGGAAACCTCCCCGGCGCCGGGGCCGCCGGCCGCGCCCCATCGTCGCGGCTCGTTTTCCGGGAGGCCGCGACATGCCCCGAGCGAGAAAGGGCCCTGCTCCACGCGGAACTGGGCGCTGACCAGGGCTGCCCAACGCCGGCCAATTCTCACGAGCGTTCTGCCCAAATCGATCCCGATTTGGGCAGAACGCTCGTGAGAATTGGCCGGAAAAAGCCCGGCGAACACACTTCGGGCACCACAGGGCCGCAGGGCCGCCCCCCCGGGGCCCTGTCCGGGATCGCGTGTCGTCGCGTTCCGGCACCGCCAGGAGGAGCTGCGGGAGGCGTGCACCGGGCAGGCCGAAGCCTCCCGCTCCTCAGCCTCCGGGGGTCCCCTCCCTGGCGCCGGCAGCTGGGGCCGGGCAGCCCCGAAAGCCGGGCCCGGAACCGGGCCTGCTTGCTCAGCCTTCCGTTGCCAGGGGCCTGAGCCTGGGGGCCTCCCCATGGGGAACCCTGAGTCCCGCGCCACGAGTCCCCCGACCGTCCCGGAGACAACGGCACCATTCGCGGCTTCGTCCCAGCCGTGGAGTGAGAGAACAATCCGTTTCCCCACAGAGGCCAGCCCCCTCCACGGGCGCCCCGGCCGCCCGCCACGGCGGAGGCGGACCCCCGGCCACGGCGCCTCCATCCACTCTGCTCGGGGAAACCTCCCCGGCGCCGGGGCCGCCGGCCACGCCCCATCGTCGCGGCTCGTTTTCCGGGTGGCCGCGACATGCCCCGAGCGAGAAAGGGCCCTGCTCCACGCGGAACTGGGCGCTGACCAGGGCTGCCCAACGCCGGCCAATTCTCACGAGCGTTCTGCCCAAATCGATCCCGATTTGGGCAGAACGCTCGTGAGAATTGCCCGGAAAAAGCCCGGCGAACACACTTCGGGCACCACAGGGCCGCAGGGCCGCCCCCCCGGGGCCCTGTCCGGGATCGCGTGTCGTCGCGTTCCGGCACCGCCAGGAGGAGCTGCGGGAGGCGTGCACCGGGGAGGCCGACGCCTCCCGCTCCTCAGCCTCCGGGGGTCCCCTCCCTGGCGCCGGCAGCTGGGGCCGGGCAGCCCCGAAAGCCGTGCCCGGGCCCGGAACTGTTTGCTCGGCCTTCCGTTGCCAGGGGCCTGAGCCTGGGGGCCTCCCCATGGGGAACACTGAGTCCCGCGCCACGAGTCCCTCGACCGTCCCGGCGACAACGGCACCATTCGCGGCTTCGTCCCAGCCGTGGAGTGAGAGATCAATCCGTTTCCCCACAGAGGCCAGCCCCCTCCACGGGCGCCCCGGCCGCCCGCCACGGCGGAGGCGGACGCCCGGCCACGGCGCCTCCATCCACACTGCTCGGGGAAACCTCCCCGGCGCCGGGGCCGCCGGCCGCGCCCCATCGTCGCGGCTCGTTTTCCGGGTGGCCGCGACATGCCCCGAGCGAGAAAGGGCCCTGCTCCACGCGGAACTGGGCGCTGACCAGGGCTGCCCAACGCCGGCCAATTCTCACGAGCGTTCTGCCCAAATCGATCCCGATTTGGGCAGAACGCTCGTGAGAATTGGCCGGAAATTGCCCGGCGAACACACTTCGGGCACCACAGGGCCGCAGGGCCGCCCCCCCGGGGCCCTGTCCGGGATCGCGTGTCGTCGCGTTCCGGCACCGCCAGGAGGAGCTGCGGGAGGCGTGCACCGGGGAGGCCGACGCCTCCCGCTCCTCAGCCTCCGGGGGTCCCCTCCCTGGCGCCGGCAGCTGGGGCCGGGCAGCCCCGAAAGCCGGGCCCGGGCCCGGGCCTGCTTGCTCAGTCTTCCGTTGCCAGGGGCCTGAGCCTGGGGGCCTCCCCATGGGGAACCCTGAGTCCCGCGCCACGAGTCCCCCGACCGTCCCGGTGACAACGGCACCATTCGCGGCTTCGTCCCAGCCGTGGAGTGAGAGATCAATCCGTTTCCCCACAGAGGCCAGCCCCCTCCACGGGCGACCCGGCCGCCCGCCACGGCGGAGGCGGACGCCCGGCAACGGCCCTCCATCGACTCTGCTCGGGGAAACCTCCCAGGCGCCGGGGCCGCCGGCCACGACCCATCGTCGCGGCTCGTTTTGCGGGAGGCCGCGACATGCCCCGAGCGAGAAAGGGCCCTGCTCCACGCGGAACTGGGCGCTGACTAGGGCTGCCCAACGCCGGCCAATTCTCACGAGCGTTCTGCCCAAATCGATCCCGATTTGGGCAGAACGCTCGTGAGAATTGGCCGGAAAAAGCCCGGCGAACACACTTCGGGCACCACAGGGCCGCAGGGCCGCCCCCCCGGGGCCCTGTCCGGGATCGCGTGTCGTCGCGTTCCGGCACCGCCAGGAGGAGCTGCGGGAGGCGTGCACCGGGCAGGCCGAAGCCTCCCGCTCCTCAGCCTCCGGGGGTCCCCTCCCTGGCGCCGGCAGCTGGGGCCGGGCAGCCCCGAAAGCCGGGCCCGGAACCGGGCCTGCTTGCTCAGCCTTCCGTTGCCAGGGGCCTGAGCCTGGGGGCCTCCCCATGGGGAACCCTGAGTCCCGCGCCACGAGTCCCCCGACCGTCCCGGAGACAACGGCACCATTCGCGGCTTCGTCCCAGCCGTGGAGTGAGAGAACAATCCGTTTCCCCACAGAGGCCAGCCCCCTCCACGGGCGCCCCGGCCGCCCGCCACGGCGGAGGCGGACGCCCGGCCACGGCGCCTCCATCCACTCTGCTCGGGGAAACCTCCCCGGCGCCGGGGCCGCCGGCCACGCCCCATCGTCGCGGCTCGTTTTCCGGGTGGCCGCGACATGCCCCGAGCGAGAAAGGGACCTGCTCCACGCGGAACTGGGCGCTGACCAGGGCTGCCCAACGCCGGCCAATTCTCACGAGCGTTCTGCCCAAATCGATCCCGATTTGGGCAGAACGTTCGTGAGAATTGGCCGGAAAAAGCCCGGCGAACACACTTCGGGCACCACAGGGCCGCAGGGCCGCCCCCCCGGGGCCCTGTCCGGGATCGCGTGTCGTCGCGTTCCGGCACCGCCAGGAGGAGCTGCGGGAGGCGTGCACCGGGGAAGCCGACGCCTCCCGCTCCTCAGCCTCCGGGGGTCCCCTCCCTGGCGCCGGCAGCTGGGGCCGGGCAGCCCCGAAAGCCGGGCCCGGGCCCGGGCCTGTTTGCTCGGCCTTCCGTTGCCAGGGGCCTGAGCCTGGGGGCCTCCCCATGGGGAACACTGAGTCCCGCGCCACGAGTCCCCCGACCGTCCCGGCGACAACGGCACCATTCGCGGCTTCGTCCCAGCCGTGGAGTGAGAGATCAATCCGTTTCCCCACAGAGGCCAGCCCCCTCCACGGGCGCCCCGGCCGCCCGCCACGGCGGAGGCGGACGTCCGGCCACGGCGCCTCCATCCACTCGGCTCGGGGAAACCTCCCCGGCGCCGGGGCCGCCGGCCGCGCCCCATCGTCGCGGCTCGTTTTCCGGGTGGCCGCGACATGCCCCGAGCGAGAAAGGGCCCTGCTCCACGCGGAACTGGGCGCTGACCAGGGCTGCCCAACGCCGGCCAATTCTCACGAGCGTTCTGCCCAAATCGATCCCGATTTGGGCAGAACGCTCGTGAGAATTGGCCGGAAATTGCCCGGCGAACACACTTCGGGCACCACAGGGCCGCAGGGCCGCCCCCCCGGGGCCCTGTCCGGGATCGCGTGTCGTCGCATTCCGGCACCGCCAGGAGGAGCTGCGGGAGGCGTGCACCGGGGAGGCGGACGCCTCCCGCTCCTCAGCCTCCGGGGGTCCCCTCCCTGGCGCCGGCAGCTGGGGCCGGGCAGCCCCGAAAGCCGGGCCCGGACCGGGACTGTTTGCTCAGTCTTCCGTTGCCAGGGGCCTGAGCCTGGGGGCCTCCCCATGGGGAACCCTGAGTCCCGCGCCACGAGTCCCCCGACCGTCCCGGTGACAACGGCACCATTCGCGGCTTCGTCCCAGCCGTGGAGTGAGAGATCAATCCGTTTCCCCACAGAGGCCAGCCCCCTCCACGGGCGCCCCGGCCGCCCGCCACGGCGGAGGCGGACGCCCGGCAACGGCCCTCCATCGACTCTGCTCGGGGAAACCTCCCAGGCGCCGGGGCCGCCGGCCACGCCCCATCGTCGCGGCTCGTTTTGCGGGAGGCCGCGACATGCCCCGAGCGAGAAAGAGCCCTGCTCCACGCGGAACTGGGCGCTGACCAGGGCTGCCCAACGCCGGCCAATTCTCACGAGCGTTCTGCCCAAATCGATCCCGATTTGGGCAGAACGCTCGTGAGAATTGGCCGGAAAAAGCCCGGCGAACACACTTCGGGCACCACAGGGCCGCAGGGCCGCCCCCCCGGGGCCCTGTCCGGGATCGCGTGTCGTCGCGTTCCGGCACCGCCAGGAGGAGCTGCGGGAGGCGTGCACCGGGCAGGCCGAAGCCTCCCGCTCCTCAGCCTCCGGGGGTCCCCTCCCTGGCGCCGGCAGCTGAGGCCGGGCAGCCCCGAAAGCCGGGCCCGGAACCGGGCCTGCTTGCTCAGCCTTCCGTTGCCAGGGGCCTGAGCCTGGGGGCCTCCCCATGGGGAACCCTGAGTCCCGCGCCACGAGTCCCCCGACCGTCCCGGAGACAACGGCACCATTCGCGGCTTCGTCCCAGCCGTGGAGTGAGAGAACAATCCGTTTCCCCACAGAGGCCAGCCCCCTCCACGGGCGCCCCGGCCGCCCGCCACGGCGGAGGCGGACGCCCGGCCACGGCGCCTCCATCCACTCTGCTCGGGGAAACCTCCCCGGCGCCGGGGCCGCCGGCCGCGCCCCATCGTCGCGGCTCGTTTTCCGGGTGGCCGCGACATGCCCCGAGCGAGAAAGGGCCCTGCTCCACGCGGAACTGGGCGCTGACCAGGGCTGCCCAACGCCGGCCAATTCTCACGAGCGTTCTGCCCAAATCGATCCCGATTTGGGCAGAACGTTCGTGAGAATTGGCCGGAAAAAGCCCGGCGAACACACTTCGGGCACCACAGGGCCGCAGGGCCGCCCCCCCGGGGCCCTGTCCGGGATCGCGTGTCGTCGCGTTCCGGCACCGCCAGGAGGAGCTGCGGGAGGCGTGCACCGAGGAGGCCGACGCCTCCCGCTCCTCAGCCTCCGGGGGTCCCCTCCCTGGCGCCGGCAGCTGGGGCCGGGCAGCCCCGAAAGCCGTGCCCGGGCCCGGGCCTGTTTGCTCGGCCTTCCGTTGCCAGGGGCCTGAGCCTGGGGGCCTCCCCATGGGGAACACTGAGTCCCGCGCCACGAGTCCCCCGACCGTCCCGGCGACAACGGCACCATTCGCAGCTTCGTCCCAGCCGTGGAGTGAGAGATCAATCCGTTTCCCCACAGAGGCCAGCCCCCTCCACGGGCGCCCCGGCCGCCCGCCACGGCGGAGGCGGACGCCCGGCCACGGCGCCTCCATCCACTCTGCTCGGGGAAACCTCCCCGGCGCCGGGGCCCCCGGCCGCGCCCCATCGTCGCGGCTCGTTTTCAGGGTGGCCGCGACATGCCCCGAGCGAGAAAGGGCCCTGCTCCACGCGGAACTGGGCGCTGACCAGGGCTGCCCAACGCCGGCCAATTCTCACGAGCGTTCTGCCCAAATCGATCCCGATTTGGGCAGAACGCTCGTGAGAATTGGCCGGAAATTGCCCGGCGAACACACTTCGGGCACCACAGGGCCGCAGGGCCGCCCCCCCGGGGCCCTGTCCGGGATCGCGTGTCGTCGCGTTCCGGCACCGCCAGGAGGAGCTGCGGGAGGCGTGCACCGGGGAGGCCGACGCCTCCCGCTCCTCAGCCTCCGGGGGTCCCCTCCCTGGCGCCGGCAGCTGGGGCCGGGCAGCCCCGAAAGCCGGGCCCGGGCCCGGGCCTGTTTGCTCGGCCTTCCGTTGCCAGGGGCCTGAGCCTGGGGGCCTCCCCATGGGGAACACTGAGTCCCGCGCCACGAGTCCCCCGACCGTCCCGTCGACAACGGCACCATTCGCGGCTTCGTCCCAGCCGTGGAGTGAGAGATCAATCCGTTTCCCCACAGAGGCCAGCCCCCTCCACGGGCGCCCCGGCCGCCCGCCAGGGCGGAGGCGGACGCCCGGCCACGGCGCCTCCATCCACTCTGCTCGGGGAAACCTCCCCGGCGCCGGGGCCGCCGGCCGCGCCCCATCGTCGCGGCTCGTTTCCCGGGTGGCCGCGACATGCCCCGAGCGAGAAAGGGCCCTGCTCCACGCGGAACTGGGCGCTGACCAGGGCTCCCCACGCCGGCCAATTCTCACGAGCGTTCTGCCCAAATCGATCCCTATTTGGGCAGAACGTTCGTGAGAATTGGCCGGAAAATCCCCGGCGAACACACTTCGGGCACCACAGGGCCGCAGGGCCCCCCCCCCGGGGCCCTGTCCGGGATCGCGTGTCATCGCGTTCCGGCACCGCCAGGAGGAGCTGCGGGAGGCGTGTACCGGGGAGGCCGACGCCTCCCGCTCCTCAGCCTCCAGGGGTCCCCTCCCTGGCGCCGGCAGCTGGGGCCAGGCCGCCCCGAAAGCCGGGCCCAGAACCGGGCCTGCTTGCTCAGCCTTCCGTTGCCAGGGGCCTGAGCCTGGGGGCCTCCCCATGGGGAACACTGAGTCCCGCGCCACGAGTCCCCCGACCGTCCCGGAGACAACGGCACCATCGCGGCTTCGTCCCAGCCGTGGAGTGAGAGAACAATCCGTTTCCCCACAGAGGCCAGGCCCCTCCACGGGCGCCACGGCCGCCCGCCACGGCGGAGGCGGACGCCCGGCCACGGCGCCTCCATCCACTCTGCTCGGGGAAACCTCCCCGGCGCCGGGGCCGCCGGCCGCGCCCCATCGTCGCGGCTCGTTTTCCGGGTGGCCGCGACATGCCCCGAGCGAGAAAGGGCCCTGCTCCACGCGGAACTGGGCGCTGACCAGGGCTGCCCAACGCCGGCCAATTCTCACGAGCGTTCTGCCCAAATCGATCCTGATTTGGGCAGAACGATCGTGAGAATTGGCCGGAAAAAGCCCGGCGAACACACTTCGGGCACCACAGGGCCGCAGGGCCGTCCCCCCGGGGCCCTGTCCGGGATCGCGTGTCGTCGCGTTCCGGCACCGCCAGGTGGAGCTGCGGGAGGCGTGCACCGGGGAGGCCGACGCCTCCCGCTCCTCAGCCTCCGGGGGTCCCCTCCCTGGCGCCGGCAGCTGGGGCCGGGCAGCCCCGAAAGCCGGGCCCGGGCCCGGGCCTGTTTGGTCAGCCTTCCGTTGCCAGGGGCCTGAGCCTGGGGGCCTCCGCATGGGGAACACTGAGTCCCGCGCCACGAGTCCCCCGACCGTCCCGGCGACAACGGCACCATTCGCGGCTTCGTCCCAGCCGTGGAGTGAGAGATCAATCCGTTTCCCCACAGAGGCCAGCCCCCTCCACGGGCGCCCCGGCCGCCCGCCACGGCGGAGGCGGACGCCCGGCCACGGCGCCTCCATCCACTCTGCTCGGGGAAACCTCCCCGGCGCCGGGGCCGCCGGCCGCGCCCCATCGTCGCGGCTCGTTTTCCGGGTGGCCGCGACAAGCCCCGAGCGAGAAAAGGCCCTGCTCCACGCGGAACTGGGCGCTGACCAGGGCTGCCCAACGCCGGCCAATTCTCACGAGCGTTCTGCCCAAATCGATCCCGATTTGGGCAGAACGCTCGTGAGAATTGGCCGGAAAAACCCCGGCGAACACACTTCGGGCACCACAGGGCCCCAGGGCCGCCACCCCGGGGCCCTGTCCGGGATCGCGTGTCGTCGCATCCCGGCACCGCCAGGAGGAGCTGCGGGAGGCGTGCACCGGGGAGGCCGACGCCTCCCGCTCCTCAGCCTCCGGGGGTCCCCTCCCTGGCGCCGGCAGCTGGGGCCGGGCAGCCCCGAAAGCCGGGCCCGGGCGCGTTCCTGCTTGCTCAGTCTTCCGTTGCCAGGGGCCTGAGCCTGGGGGCCTCCCCATGGGGAACCCTGAGTCCCGCGCCACGAGTCCCCCGACCGTCCCGGCGACAACGGCACCATTCGCGGCTTCGTCCCAGCCGTGGAGTGAGAGATCAATCCGTTTCCCCACAGAGGCCAGCCCCCTCCACGGGCGCCCCGGCCGCCCGCCACGGCGGAGGCGGACGCCCGGCCACGGCGCCTCCATCCACTCTGCTCTGGGAAACCTCCCCGGCGCCGGGGCCGCCGGCCGCGCCCCATCGTCGCGGCTCGTTTTCCGGGTGGCCGCGACATGCCCCGAGCGAGAAAGGGCCCTGCTCCACGCGGAACTGGGCGCTGACCAGGGCTGCCCAACGCCGGCCAATTCTCACGAGCGTTCTGCCCAAATCGATCCCGATTTGGGCAGAACGCTCGTGAGAATTGGCCGGAAAAAGCCCGCCGAACACACTTCGGGCACCACAGGGCCGCAGGGCCGCCCCCCCGGGGCCCTGTCCGGGATCGCGTGTCGTCGCGTTCCGGCACCGCCAGGAGGAGCTGCGGGAGGCGTGCACCGGGGAGGCCGACGCCTCCCGCTCCTCAGCCTCCGGGTGTCCCCTCCCTGGCGCTGGCAGCTGGGGCCGGGCAGCCCCGAAACCCGGGCCCGGAACCGGGCCTGCTTGCTCAGCCTTCCGTTGCCAGGGGCCTGAGCCTGGGGGCCTCCCCATGGGGAACCCTGAGTCCCGCGCCACGAGTCCCCCGACCGTCCCGGCGACAACGGCACCATTCGCGGCTTCGTCCCAGCCGTGGAGTGAGAGAACAATCCGTTTACCCACAGAGGCCAGCCCTCTCCACGGGCGCCCCGGCCGCCCGCCACGGCGGAGGCGGACGCCCGGCCACGGCGACTCCATCCACTCTGCTCGGGGAAACCTCCCCGGCGCCGGGGCCGCCGTCCGCGCCCCATCGTCGCGGCTCGTTTTCCGGGTGGCCGCGACATGCCCCGAGCGAGAAAGGGCCCTGCTCCACGCGGAACTGGGCGCTGACCAGGGCTGCCCAACGCCGGCCAATTCTCACGAGCGTTCTGCCCAAATCGATCCCGATTTGGGCAGAACGTTTGTGAGAATTGGCCGGAAAAAGCCCGGCGAACACACTTCGGGCACCACAGGGCCGCAGGGCCGCCCCCCCGGGGCCCTGTCCGGGATCGCGTGTCGTCGCGTTCCGGCACCGCCAGGAGGAGCTGCGGGAGGCGTGCACCGGGGAGGCCGACGCCTCCCGCTCCTCAGCCTCCGGGGGTCCCCTCCCTGGCGCTGGCAGCTGGGGCCGGGCAGC
Source organism: Meles meles (assembly GCF_922984935.1). Taxonomy (NCBI): domain Eukaryota; kingdom Metazoa; phylum Chordata; class Mammalia; order Carnivora; family Mustelidae; genus Meles; species Meles meles. Next base: position 801,627 of record NW_025721618.1, on the reverse strand, counting down.
CCCGAAAGCCGGGCCCGGAACCGGGCCTGCTTGCTCAGCCTTCCGTTGCCAGGGGCCTGAGCCTGGGGGCCTCCCCTTGGGGAACACTGAGTCCCGCGCCACGAGTCCCCCGACCGTCCCGGCGACAACCACACCATTCGCGGCTTCGTCCCAGCCGTGGAGTGAGAGATCAATCCGTTTCCCCACAGAGGCCAGCCCTCTCCACGGGCGCCCCGGCCGCCCGCCACGGCGGAGGCGGACGCCCGGCCACGGCGACTCCATCCACTCTGCTCGGGGAAACCTCCCCGGCGCCGGGGCCGCCGGCCGCGCCCCATCGTCGCGGCTCGTTTTCCGGGTGCCCGCGACATGCCCCGAGCGAGAAAGGGCCCTGCTCCACGCGGAACTGGGCCCTGACCAGGGCTGCCCAACGCCGGCCAATTCTCACGAGCGTTCTGCCCAAATCGATCCCGATTTGGGCAGAACGCTCGTGAGAATTGGCCGGAAAAAGCCCGGCGAACACACTTCGGGCACCACAGGGCCGCAGGGCCGCCCCCCCAGGTCCCTGTCCGGGATCGCGTGTCGTCGCGTTCCGGCACCGACAGGATGAGCTGCAGGAGGCGTGCACCGGGGAGGCCGACGCCTCCCGCTCCTCAGCCTCCGGGGGTCCCCTCCCTGGCGCTGGCAGCTGGGGCCGGGCAGCCCCGATAGCCGGGCCCGGAACCGGGCCTGCTTGCTCAGCCTTCCGTTGCCAGGGGCCTGAGCCTGGGGGCCTCCCCATGGGGAAACCTGAGTCCCGCGCCACGAGTCCCCCGACCGTCCCGGAGACAACGGCACCATTCGCGGCTTCGTCCCAGCCGTGGAGTGAGAGAACAATCCGTTTCCCCACAGAGGCCAGCCCCCTCCACGGGCGCCCCGGCCGCCCGCCACGGCGGAGGCGGACGCCCGGCCACGGCGCCTCCATCCACTCTGCTCGGGGAAACCTCCCCGGCGCCGGGGACGCCGGCCGCGCCCCATCGTCGCGGCTCGTTTTCCGGGTGGCCGCGACATGCCCCGAGCGAGAAAGGGCCCTGCTCCACGCGGAACTGGGCGCTGACCAGGGCTGCCCAACGCCGGCCAATTCTCACGAACCTTCTGCCCAAATCGATCCCGATTTGGGTAGAACGCTCGTGAGAATTGGCCGGAAAAAGCCCGGCGAACACACTTCGGGCACCACAGGGCCGCAGGGCCGCCCCCCCGGGGCCCTGTCCGGGATCGCGTGTCGTCTGGTTCCGGCACCGCCAGGAGGAGCTGCGGGAGGCGTGCACAGGGGAGGCCGACGCCTCCCGCTCCTCAGCCTCCGGGGGTCCCCTCCCTGGCGCCGGCAGCTGGGGCCGGGCAGCACCGAAAGCCGTGCCCGGGCCCGGAACTGTTTGCTCGGCCTTCCGTTGCCAGGGGCCTGAGCCTGGGGGCCTCCCCATGGGGAACACTGAGTCCCGCGCCACGAGTCCCTCGACCGTCCCGGCGACAACGGCACCATTCGCGGCTTCGTCCCAGCCGTGGAGTGAGAGATCAATCCGTTTCCCCACAGAGGCCAGCCCCCTCCACGGGCGCCCCGGCCGCCCGCCACGGCGGAGGCGGACGCCCGGCCACGGCGCCTCCATCCACACTGCTCGGGGAAACCTCCCCGGCGCCGGGGCCGCCGGCCGCGCCCCATCGTCGCGGCTCGTTTTCCGGGTGGCCGCGACATGCCCCGAGCGAGAAAGGGCCCTGCTCCACGCGGAACTGGGCGCTGACCAGGGCTGCCCAACGCCGGCCAATTCTCACGAGCGTTCTGCCCAAATCGATCCCGATTTTGGCAGAACGCTCGTGAGAATTGGCCGGAAATTGCCCGGCGAACACACTTCGGGCACCACAGGGCCGCAGGGCCGCCCCCCCGGGGCCCTGTCCGGGATCGCGTGTCGTCGCGTTCCGGCACCGCCAGGAGGAGCTGCGGGAGGCGTGCACCGGGGAGGCCGACGCCTCCCGCTCCTCAGCCTCCGGGGGTCCCCTCCCTGGCGCCGGCAGCTGGGGCCGGGCAGCCCCGAAAGCCGGGCCCGGGCCCGGGCCTGCTTGCTCAGTCTTCCGTTGCCAGGGGCCTGAGCCTGGGGGCCTCCCCATGGGGAACCCTGAGTCCCGCGCAACGAGTCCCCCGACCGTCCCGGCGACAACGGCACCATTCGCGGCTTCGTCCCAGCCGTGGAGTGAGAGATCAATCCGTTTCCCCACAGAGGCCAGCCCCCTCCACGGGCGCCCCGGCCGCCCGCCACGGCGGAGGCGGACGCCCGGCCACGGCGCCTCCATCCACTCTGCTCGGGGAAACCTCCCCGGCGCCGGGGCCGCCGGCCGCGCCCCATCGTCGCGGCTCGTTTTCCGGGTGGCCGCGACATGCCCCGAGCGAGAAAGAGCCCTGCTCCACGCGGAACTGGGCGCTGACCAGGGCTGCCCAACGCCGGCCAATTCTCACGAGCGTTCTGCCCAAATCGATCCCGATTTGGGCAGAACGCTCGTGAGAATTGGCCGGAAATTGCCCGGCGAACACACTTCGGGCACCACAGGGCCGCAGGGCCGCCCCCCCGGGGCCCTGTCCGGGATCGCGTGTCGTCGCGTTCCGGCACCGCCAGGAGGAGCTGCGGGAGGCGTGCACCGGGGAGGCCGACGCCTCCCGCTCCTCAGCCTCCGGGGGTCCCCTCCCTGGCGCCGGCAGCTGGGGCCGGGCAGCCCCGAAAGCCGGGCCCGGGCCCGGGCCTGCTTGCTCAGTCTTCCGTTGCCAGGGGCCTGAGCCTGGGGGCCTCCCCATGGGGAACCCTGAGTCCCGCGCCACGAGTCCCCCGACCGTCCCGGTGACAACGGCACCATTCGCGGCTTCGTCCCAGCCGTGGAGTGAGAGATCAATCCGTTTCCCCACAGAGGCCAGCCCCCTCCACGGGCGACCCGGCCGCCCGCCACGGCGGAGGCGGACGCCCGGCAACGGCCCTCCATCGACTCTGCTCGGGGAAACCTCCCAGGCGCCGGGGCCGCCGGCCACGCCCCATCGTCGCGGCTCGTTTTGCGGGAGGCCGCGACATGCCCCGAGCGAGAAAGGGCCCTGCTCCACGCGGAACTGGGCGCTGACCAGGGCTGCCCAACGCCGGCCAATTCTCACGAGCGTTCTGCCCAAATCGATCCCGATTTGGGCAGAACGCTCGTGAGAATTGGCCGGAAAAAGCCCGGCGAACACACTTCGGGCACCACAGGGCCGCAGGGCCGCCCCCCCGGGGCCCTGTCCGGGATCGCGTGTCGTCGCGTTCCGGCACCGCCAGGAGGAGCTGCGGGAGGCGTGCACCGGGCAGGCCGAAGCCTCCCGCTCCTCAGCCTCCGGGGGTCCCCTCCCTGGCGCCGGCAGCTGGGGCCGGGCAGCCCCGAAAGCCGGGCCCGGAACCGGGCCTGCTTGCTCAGCCTTCCGTTGCCAGGGGCCTGAGCCTGGGGGCCTCCCCATGGGGAACCCTGAGTCCCGCGCCACGAGTCCCCCGACCGTCCCGGAGACAACGGCACCATTCGCGGCTTCGTCCCAGCCGTGGAGTGAGAGAACAATCCGTTTCCCCACAGAGGCCAGCCCCCTCCACGGGCGCCCCGGCCGCCCGCCACGGCGGAGGCGGACGCCCGGCCACGGCGCCTCCATCCACTCTGCTCGGGGAAACCTCCCCGGCGCCGGGGCCGCCGGCCACGCCCCATCGTCGCGGCTCGTTTTCCGGGTGGCCGCGACATGCCCCGAGCGAGAAAGGGACCTGCTCCACGCGGAACTGGGCGCTGACCAGGGCTGCCCAACGCCGGCCAATTCTCACGAGCGTTCTGCCCAAATCGATCCCGATTTGGGCAGAACGTTCGTGAGAATTGGCCGGAAAAAGCCCGGCGAACACACTTCGGGCACCACAGGGCCGCAGGGCCGCCCCCCCGGGGCCCTGTCCGGGATCGCGTGTCGTCGCGTTCCGGCACCGCCAGGAGGAGCTGCGGGAGGCGTGCACCGGGGAGGCCGACGCCTCCCGCTCCTCAGCCTCCGGGGGTCCCCTCCCTGGCGCCGGCAGCTGGGGCCGGGCAGCCCCGAAAGCCGGGCCCGGGCCCGGGCCTGTTTGCTCGGCCTTCCGTTGCCAGGGGCCTGAGCCTGGGGGCCTCCCCATGGGGAACACTGAGTCCCGCGCCACGAGTCCCCCGACCGTCCCGGCGACAACGGCACCATTCGCGGCTTCGTCCCAGCCGTGGAGTGAGAGATCAATCCGTTTCCCCACAGAGGCCAGCCCCCTCCACGGGCGCCCCGGCCGCCCGCCACGGCGGAGGCGGACGCCCGGCCACGGCGCCTCCATCCACTCGGCTCGGGGAAACCTCCCCGGCGCCGGGGCCGCCGGCCGCGCCCCATCGTCGCGGCTCGTTTTCCGGGTGGCCGCGACATGCCCCGAGCGAGAAAGGGCCCTGCTCCACGCGGAACTGGGCGCTGACCAGGGCTGCCCAACGCCGGCCAATTCTCACGAGCGTTCTGCCCAAATCGATCCCGATTTGGGCAGAACGCTCGTGAGAATTGGCCGGAAATTGCCCGGCGAACACACTTCGGGCACCACAGGGCCGCAGGGCCGCCCCCCCGGGGCCCTGTCCGGGATCGCGTGTCGTCGCATTCCGGCACCGCCAGGAGGAGCTGCGGGAGGCGTGCACCGGGGAGGCGGACGCCTCCCGCTCCTCAGCCTCCGGGGGTCCCCTCCCTGGCGCCGGCAGCTGGGGCCGGGCAGCCCCGAAAGCCGGGCCCGGACCGGGCCTGTTTGCTCAGTCTTCCGTTGCCAGGGGCCTGAGCCTGGGGGCCTCCCCATGGGGAACCCTGAGTCCCGCGCCACGAGTCCCCCGACCGTCCCGGTGACAACGGCACCATTCGCGGCTTCGTCCCACCCGTGGAGTGAGAGATCAATCCGTTTCCCCACAGAGGCCAGCCCCCTCCACGGGCGCCCCGGCCGCCCGCCACGGCGGAGGCGGACGCCCGGCAACGGCCCTCCATCGACTCTGCTCGGGGAAACCTCCCAGGCGCCGGGGCCGCCGGCCACGCCCCATCGTCGCGGCTCGTTTTGCGGGAGGCCGCGACATGCCCCGAGCGAGAAAGAGCCCTGCTCCACGCGGAACTGGGCACTGACCAGGGCTGCCCAACGCCGGCCAATTCTCACGAGCGTTCTGCCCAAATCGATCCCGATTTGGGCAGAACGCTCGTGAGAATTGGCCGGAAAAAGCCCGGCGAACACACTTCGGGCACCACAGGGCCGCAGGGCCGCCCCCCCGGGGCCCTGTCCGGGATCGCGTGTCGTCGCGTTCCGGCACCGCCAGGAGGAGCTGCGGGAGGCGTGCACCGGGCAGGCCGAAGCCTCCCGCTCCTCAGCCTCCGGGGGTCCCCTCCCTGGCGCCGGCAGCTGGGGCTGGGCAGCCCCGAAAGCCGGGCCCGGAACCGGGCCTGCTTGCTCAGCCTTCCGTTGCCAGGGGCCTGAGCCTGGGGGCCTCCCCATGGGGAACCCTGAGTCCCGCGCCACGAGTCCCCCGACCGTCCCGGAGACAACGGCACCATTCGCGGCTTCGTCCCAGCCGTGGAGTGAGAGAACAATCCGTTTCCCCACAGAGGCCAGCCCCCTCCACGGGCGCCCCGGCCGCCCGCCACGGCGGAGGCGGACGCCCGGCCACGGCGCCTCCATCCACTCTGCTCGGGGAAACCTCCCCGGCGCCGGGGCCGCCGGCCGCGCCCCATCGTCGCGGCTCGTTTTCCGGGTGGCCGCGACATGCCCCGAGCGAGAAAGGGCCCTGCTCCACGCGGAACTGGGCGCTGACCAGGGCTGCCCAACGCCGGCCAATTCTCACGAGCGTTCTGCCCAAATCGATCCCGATTTGGGCAGAACGTTCGTGAGAATTGGCCGGAAAAAGCCCGGCGAACACACTTCGGGCACCACAGGGCCGCAGGGCCGCCCCCCCGGGGCCCTGTCCGGGATCGCGTGTCGTCGCGTTCCGGCACCGCCAGGAGGAGCTGCGGGAGGCGTGCACCGAGGAGGCCGACGCCTCCCGCTCCTCAGCCTCCGGGGGTCCCCTCCCTGGCGCCGGCAGCTGGGGCCGGGCAGCCCCGAAAGCCGTGCCCGGGCCCGGGCCTGTTTGCTCGGCCTTCCGTTGCCAGGGGCCTGAGCCTGGGGGCCTCCCCATGGGGAACACTGAGTCCCGCGCCACGAGTCCCCCGACCGTCCCGGCGACAACGGCACCATTCGCGGCTTCGTCCCAGCCGTGGAGTGAGAGATCAATCCGTTTCCCCACAGAGGCCAGCCCCCTCCACGGGCGCCCCGGCCGCCCGCCACGGCGGAGGCGGACGCCCGGCCACGGCGCCTCCATCCACTCTGCTCGGGGAAACCTCCCCGGCGCCGGGGCCCCCGGCCGCGCCCCATCGTCGCGGCTCGTTTTCAGGGTGGCCGCGACATGCCCCGAGCGAGAAAGGGCCCTGCTCCACGCGGAACTGGGCGCTGACCAGGGCTGCCCAACGCCGGCCAATTCTCACGAGCGTTCTGCCCAAATCGATCCCGATTTGGGCAGAACGCTCGGGAGAATTGGCCGGAAATTGCCCGGCGAACACACTTCGGGCACCACAGGGCCGCAGGGCCGCCCCCCCGGGGCCCTGTCCGGGATCGCGTGTCGTCGCGTTCCGGCACCGCCAGGAGGAGCTGCGGGAGGCGTGCACCGGGGAGGCCGACGCCTCCCGCTCCTCAGCCTCCGGGGGTCCCCTCCCTGGCGCCGGCAGCTGGGGCCGGGCAGCCCCGAAAGCCGGGCCCGGGCCCGGGCCTGTTTGCTCGGCCTTCCGTTGCCAGGGGCCTGAGCCTGGGGGCCTCCCCATGGGGAACACTGAGTCCCGCGCCACGAGTCCCCCGACCGTCCCGGCGACAACGGCACCATTCGCGGCTTCGTCCCAGCCGTGGAGTGAGAGATCAATCCGTTTCCCCACAGAGGCCAGCCCCCTCCACGGGCGCCCCGGCCGCCCGCCACGGCGGAGGCGGACGCCCGGCCACGGCGCCTCCATCCACTCTGCTCGGGGAAACCTCCCCGGCGCCGGGGCCGCCGGCCGCGCCCCATCGTCGCGGCTCGTTTTCCGGGTGGCCGCGACATGCCCCGAGCGAGAAAGGGCCCTGCTCCACGCGGAACTGGGCGCTGACCCGGGCTGCCCAACGCCGGCCAATTCTCACGAGCGTTCTGCCCAAATCGATCCCGATTTGGGCAAAACGCTCGTGAGAATTGGCCGGAAAAATCCCGGCGAACACACTTCGGGCACCACAGGGCCGCAGGTCCGCCCACCCGGGGCCCTGTCCGGGATCGCGTGTCGTCGCGTTCCGGCACCGCCAGGAGGAGCTGCGGGAGGCGTGCACCGGGGAGGCCGAAGCCTCCCGCTCCTCAGCCTCCGGGGGTCCCCTCCCTGGCGCCGGCAGCTGGGGCCGGGCAGCCCCGAAAGCCGGGCCCGGAACCGGGCCTGCTTACTCAGCCTTCCGTTGCCAGGGGCCTGAGCCTGGGGGCCTCCCCATGGGGAACCCTGAGTCCCGCGCCACGAGTCCCCCGACCGTCCCGGAGACAACGGCACCATTCGCGACTTCATCCCAGCCGTGGTTTGAGAGAACAATCCGTTTCCCCACAGAGGCCAGCCCCCTCCACGGGCGCCCCGGCCGCCCGCCACGGCGGAGGCGGACGCCCGTCCACGGCGCCTCTATCCACTCTGCTCGGGGAAACCTCCCCGGCGCCGGGGCCGCCGGCCGCGCCCCATCGTCGCGGCTCGTTTTCCGGGTGGCCGCGACATGCCCCGAGCGAAAAAGGGCCCTGCTCCACGCGGAACTGGGCGCTTACCAGGGCTGCCCAACGCCGGCCAATTCTCACGAGCGTTCTGCCCAAATCGATCCCGATTTGGGCAGAACGCTCATGAGAATTGGCCGGAAAAAGCCCGGCGAACACACTTCGGGCACCACAGGGCCGCAGGGCCGCCCCCCCGGGGCCCTGTCCGGGATCGCGTGTCGTCGCGTTCCGGCACCGCCAGGAGGAGCTGCGGGAGGCGTGCACCGGGGAGGCCGACGCCTCCCGCTCCTCAGCCTCCGGGGGTCCCCTCCCTGGCGCCGGCAGCTGGGGCCGGGCAGCCCCGAAAGCCGTGCCCGGGCCCGGGCCTGTATGGTCAGCCTTCCGTTGCCAGGGGCCTGAGCCTGGGGGCCTCCCCATGGGGAACCCTGAGTCCCGCGCAACGAGTCCCCCGACCGTCCCGGCGACAACGGCACCATTCGCGGCTTCGTCCCAGCCGTGGAGTGAGAGATCAATCCGTTTCCCCACAGAGGCCAGCCCCCTCCACGGGCGCCCCGGCCGCCCGCCACGGCGGAGGCGGACGCCCGGCCACGGCGCCTCCATCCACTCTGCTCGGGGAAACCTCCCCGGCGCCGGGGCCGCCGGCCGCGCCCCATCGTCGCGGCTCGTTTTCCGGGTGGCCGCGACATGCCCCGAGCGAGAAAGGGCCCTGCTCCACGCGGAACTGGGCGCTGACCAGGGCTGCCCAACGCCGGCCAATTCTCACGAGCGTTCTGCCCAAATCGATCCCGATTTGGGCAGAACGCTCGTGAGAATTGGCCGGAAAAAGCCCGGCGAACACACTTCGGGCACCACAGGGCCGCAGGGCCGCCCCCCCGGGGCCCTGTCCGGGATCGCGTGTCGTCGCGTTCCGGCACCGCCAGGAGGAGCTGCGGGAGGCGTGCACCGGGGAGGCCGAAGCCTCCCGCTCCTCAGCCTCCGGGGGTCCCCTCCCTGGCGCTGGCAGCTGGGGCCGGGCAGCCCCGATAACCGGGCCCGGAACCGGGCCTGCTTGCTCAGCCTTCCGTTGCCAGGGGCCTGAGCCTGGGGGCCTCCCCATGGGGAAACCTGAGTCCCGCGCCACGAGTCCCCCGACCGTCCCGGAGACAACGGCACCATTCGCGGCTTCGTCCCAGCCGTGGAGTGAGAGAACAATATGTTTTCCCACAGAGGCCAGTCCCTCCACGGGCGCCCCGGCCGCCCGCCACGGCGGAGGAGGACGCCCGGCCACGGCGCCTCCATCCACTCTGCTCGGGGAAACCTCCCCGGCGCCGGGGCCGCCGGCCGCGCCCCATCGTCGCGGCTCGTTTTCCGGGTGGCCGCGACATGCCCCGAGCGAGAAAGGGCCCTGCTCCACGCGGAACTGGGCGCTGACCAGGGCTGCCCAACGCCGGCCAATTCTCACGAGCGTTCTGCCCAAATCGATCCCGATTTGGGTAGAACGCTCGTGAGAATTGGCCGGAAAAAGCCCGGCGAACACACTTCGGGCACCACAGGGCCGCAGGGCCGCCCCCCCGGGGCCCTGTCCGGGATCGCGTGTCGTCTCGTTCCGGCACCGCCAGGAGGAGCTGCGGGAGGCTTGCACCGGGGAGGCCGACGCCTCCCGCTCCTCAGCCTCCGGTGGTCCACTCCCTGGCGCCGGCAGCTGGGGCCGTGCAGCCCCGAAAGCCGTGCCCGGGCCCGGGACTGTTTGCTCAGCCTTCCGTTGCCAGGGTCCTGAGCCTGGGGGCCTCCCCATGGGGAACACTGAGTCCCGCGCCACGAGTCCCCCGACCGTCCCGGCGACAACGGCACCATTCGCGGCTTCGTCCCAGCCGTGGAGTGAGAGATCAATCCGTTTCCCCACAGAGGCCAGCCCCCTCCACGGGCGCCCCGGCCGCCCGCCACGGCGGAGGCGGAGGCCCGGCCAAGCGCCTCCATCCACTCTCCTCGGGGAAACCTCCCCGGCGCCGGGGCGGCCGGCCGCGCCCCATTGTCGCGGCTCGTTTTCCGGGTGGCCGCGACATGCCCCGAGCGAGAAAGGGCCCTGCTCCACGCGGAACTGGGCGCTGACCAGGGCTGCCCAACGCCGGCCAATTCTCACGAGCGTTCTGACCAAATCGATCCCGATTTGGGCAGAACGCTAGTGAGAATTGGCCAGAAATTGCCCGGCGAACACACTTCGGGCACCACAGGGCCGCAGGGCCGCCCCCCCGGGGCCCTCTCCGGGATCGCGTGTCGTCGCGTTCCGGCACCGCCAGGAGGAGCTGCGGGAGGCGTGCACCGGGGAGGCCGAGGCCTCCCGCTCCTCAGCCTCCGGGGGTCCCCTCCCTGGCGCCGGCAGCTGGGGCCGGACAGCCCCGATAACCGGGCCCGGAACCGGGCCTGCTTGCTCAGCCTTCCGTTGCCAGGGGCCTGAGCCTGGGGGCCTCCCCATGGGGAAACCTGAGTCCCGCGCCACGAGTCCCCCGACCGTCCCGGAGACAACGGCACCATTCGCGGCTTCGTCCCAGCCGTGGAGTGAGAGAACAATCCGTTTCCCCACAGAGGCCAGCCCCCTCCACGGGCGCCCCGGCCGCCCGCCACGGCGGAGGCGGACGCCCGGCCACGGCGCCTCCATCCACTCGGCTCGGGGAAACCTCCCCGGCGCCGGGACCGCCGGCCGCGCCCCTTCGTCGCGGCTCGTTTTCCGGGTGGCCGCGACATGCCCCGAGCGAGAAAGGGCCCTGCTCCACGCGGAACTGGGCGCTGAGCAGGGCTGCCCAACGCCGGCCAATTCTCACGAGCGTTCTGCCCAAATCGATCCCGATTTGGGCAGAACGCTCGTGAGAATTGGCCGGAAAAACCCCGGCGAACACACTTCGGGCTCCACAGGGCCGCAGGGCCGCCCCCCCGGGGCCCTGTCCGGGATCGCGTGTCGTCGCGTTCCGGCTCCGCCAGGAGGAGCTGCGGGAGGCGTGCACCGGGGAGGCCGACGCCTCCCGCTCCTCAGCCTCCGGGGGTCCCCTCCCTGGCGCCGGCAGCTGGGGCCGGGCAGCCCCGAAAGCCGTGCCCGGGCCCGGAACTGTTTGCTCGGCCTTCCGTTGCCAGGGGCCTGAGCCTGGGGGCCTCCCCATGGGGAACACTGAGTCCCGCGCCACGAGTCCCTCGACCGTCCCGGCGACAACGGCACCATTCGCGGCTTCGTCCCAGCCGTGGAGTGAGAGATCAATCCGTTTCCCCACAGAGGCCAGCCCCCTCCACGGGCGCCCCGGCCGCCCGCCACGGCGGAGGCGGACGCCCGGCCACGGCGCCTCCATTCACACTGCTCGGGGAAACCTCCCCGGCGCCGGGGCCGCCGGCCGCGCCCCATCGTCGCGGCTCGTTTTCCGGGTGGCCGCGACATGCCCCGAGCGAGAAAGGGCCCTGCTCCACGCGGAACTGGGCGCTGACCAGGGCTGCCCAACGCCGGCCAATTCTCACGAGCGTTCTGCCCAAATCGATCCCGATTTGGGCAGAACGCTCGTGAGAATTGGCCGGAAATTGCCCGGCGAACACACTTCGGGCACCACAGGGCCGCAGGGCCGCCCCCCCGGGGCCCTGTCCGGGATCGCGTGTCGTCGCGTTCCGGCACCGCCAGGAGGAGCTGCGGGAGGCGTGCACCGGGGAGGCCGACGCCTCCCGCTCCTCAGCCTCCGGGGGTCCCCTCCCTGGCGCCGGCAGCTGGGGCCGGGCAGCCCCGAAAGCCGGGCCCGGGCCCGGGCCTGCTTGCTCAGTCTTCCGTTGCCAGGGGCCTGAGCCTGGGGGCCTCCCCATGGGGAACCCTGAGTCCCGCGCCACGAGTCCCCCGACCGTCCCGGTGACAACGGCACCATTCGCGGCTTCGTCCCAGCCGTGGAGTGAGAGATCAATCCGTTTCCCCACAGAGGCCAGCCCCCTCCACGGGCGACCCGGCCGCCCGCCACGGCGGAGGCGGACGCCCGGCAACGGCCCTCCATCGACTCTGCTCGGGGAAACCTCCCAGGCGCCGGGGGCCGCCGGCCACGCCCCATCGTCGCGGCTCGTTTTGCGGGAGGCCGCGACATGCCCCGAGCGAGAAAGAGCCCTGCTCCACGCGGAACTGGGCGCTGACCAGGGCTGCCCAACGCCGGCCAATTCTCACGAGCGTTCTGCCCAAATCGATCCCGATTTGGGCAGAACGCTCGTGAGAATTGGCCGGAAAAAGCCCGGCGAACACACTTCGGGCACCACAGGGCCGCAGGGCCGCCCCCCCGGGGCCCTGTCCGGGATCGCGTGTCGTCGCGTTCCGGCACCGCCAGGAGGAGCTGCGGGAGGCGTGCACCGGGCAGGCCGAAGCCTCCCGCTCCTCAGCCTCCGGGGGTCCCCTCCCTGGCGCCGGCAGCTGGGGCCGGGCAGCCCCGAAAGCCGGGCCCGGAACCGGGCCTGCTTGCTCAGCCTTCCGTTGCCAGGGGCCTGAGCCTGGGGGCCTCCCCATGGGGAACCCTGAGTCCCGCGCCACGAGTCCCCCGACCGTCCCGGAGACAACGGCACCATTCGCGGCTTCGTCCCAGCCGTGGAGTGAGAGAACAATCCGTTTCCCCACAGAGGCCAGCCCCCTCCACGGGCGCCCCGGCCGCCCGCCACGGCGGAGGCGGACGCCCGGCCACGGCGCCTCCATCCACTCTGCTCAGGGAAACCTCCCCGGCGCCGGGGCCGCCGGCCGCGCCCCATCGTCGCGGCTCGTTTTCCGGGTGGCCGCGACATGCCCCGAGCGAGAAAGGGCCCTGCTCCACGCGGAACTGGGCGCTGACCAGGGCTGCCCAACGCCGGCCAATTCTCACGAGCGTTCTGCCCAAATCGATCCCGATTTGGGCAGAACGTTCGTGAGAATTGGCCGGAAAAAGCCCGGCGAACACACTTCGGGCACCACAGGGCCGCAGGGCCGCCCCCCCGGGGCCCTGTCCGGGATCGCGTGTCGTCGCGTTCCGGCACCGCCAGGAGGAGCTGCGGGAGGCGTGCACCGAGGAGGCCGACGCCTCCCGCTCCTCAGCCTCCGGGGGTCCCCTCCCTGGCGCCGGCAGCTGGGGCCGGGCAGCCCCGAAAGCCGTGCCCGGGCCCGGGCCTGTTTGCTCGGCCTTCCATTGCCAGGGGCCTGAGCCTGGGGGCCTCCCCATGGGGAACACTGAGTCCCGCGCCACGAGTCCCCCGACCGTCCCGGCGACAACGGCACCATTCGCGGCTTCGTCCCAGCCGTGGAGTGAGAGATCAATCCGTTTCCCCACAGAGGCCAGCCCCCTCCACGGGCGCCCCGGCCGCCCGCCACGGCGGAGGCGGACGCCCGGCCACGGCGCCTCCATCCACTCTGCTCGGGGAAACCTCCCCGGCGCCGGGGCCCCCGGCCGCGCCCCATCGTCGCGGCTCGTTTTCAGGGTGGCCGCGACATGCCCCGAGCGAGAAAGGGCCCTGCTCCACGCGGAACTGGGCGCTGACCAGGGCTGCCCAACGCCGGCCAATTCTCACGAGCGTTCTGCCCAAATCGATCCCGATTTGGGCAGAACGCTCGTGAGAATTGGCCGGAAATTGCCCGGCGAACACACTTCGGGCACCACAGGGCCGCAGGGCCGCCCCCCCTGGGCCCTGTCCGGGATCGCGTGTCGTCGCGTTCCGGCACCGCCAGGAGGAGCTGCGGGAGGCGTGCACCGGGGAGGCCGACGCCTCCCGCTCCTCAGCCTCCGGGGGTCCCCTCCCTGGCGCCGGCAGCTGGGGCCGGGCAGCCCCGAAAGCCGGGCCCGGGCCCGGGCCTGTTTGCTCGGCCTTCCGTTGCCAGGGGCCTGAGCCTGGGGGCCTCCCCATGGGGAACACTGAGTCCCGCGCCACGAGTCCCCCGACCGTCCCGGCGACAACGGCACCATTCGCGGCTTCGTCCCAGCCGTGGAGTGAGAGATCAATCCGTTTCCCCACAGAGGCCAGCCCCCTCCACGGGCGCCCCGGCCGCCCGCCACGGCGGAGGCGGACGCCCGGCCACGGCGCCTCCATCCACTCTGCTCGGGGAAACCTCCCCGGCGCCGGGGCCGCCGGCCGCGCCCCATCGTCGCGGCTCGTTTTCCGGGTGGCCGCGACATGCCCCGAGCGAGAAAGGGCCCTGCTCCACGCGGAACTGGGCGCTGACCCGGGCTGCACAACGCCGGCCAATTCTCACGAGCGTTCTGCCCAAATCGATCCCGATTTGGGCAAAACGCTCGTGAGAATTGGCCGGAAAAATCCCGGCGAACACACTTCGGGCACCACAGGGCCGCAGGTCCGCCCCCCCGGGGCCCTGTCCGGGATCGCGTGTCGTCGCGTTCCGGCACCGCCAGGAGGAGCTGCGGGAGGCGTGCACCGGGGAGGCCGAAGCCTCCCGCTCCTCAGCCTCCGGGGGTCCCCTCCCTGGCGCCGGCAGCTGGGGCCGGGCAGCCCCGAAAGCCGGGCCCGGAACCGGGCCTGCTTACTCAGCCTTCCGTTGCCAGGGGCCTGAGCCTGGGGGCCTCCCCATGGGGAACCCTGAGTCCCGCGCCACGAGTCCCCCGACCGTCCCGGAGACAACGGCACCATTCGCGACTTCGTCCCAGCCGTGGTTTGAGAGAACAATCCGTTTCCCCACAGAGGCCAGCCCCCTCCACGGGCGCCCCGGCCGCCCGCCACGGCGGAGGCGGACGCCCGTCCACGGCGCCTCTATCCACTCTGCTCGGGGAAACCTCCCCGGCGCCGGGGCCGCCGGCCGCGCCCCATCGTCGCGGCTCGTTTTCCGGGTGGCCGCGACATGCCCCGAGCGAAAAAGGGCCCTGCTCCACGCGGAACTGGGCGCTTACCAGGGCTGCCCAACGCCGGCCAATTCTCACGAGCGTTCTGCCCAAATCGATCCCGATTTGGGCAGAACGCTCGTGAGAATTGGCCGGAAAAAGCCCGGCGAACACACTTCGGGCACCACAGGGCCGCAGGGCCGCCCCCCCGGGGCCCTGTCCGGGATCACGTGTCGTCGCGTTCCGGCACCGCCAGGAGGAGCTGCGGGAGGCGTGCACCGGGGAGGCCGACGCCTCCCGCTCCTCAGCCTCCGGGGGTCCCCTCCCTGGCGCCGGCAGCTGGGGCCGGGCAGCCCCGAAAGCCGTGCCCGGGCCCGGGCCTGTATGGTCAGCCTTCCGTTGCCAGGGGCCTGAGCCTGGGGGCCTCCCCATGGGGAACCCTGAGTCCCGCGCAACGAGTCCCCCGACCGTCCCGGCGACAACGGCACCATTCGCGGCTTCGTCCCAGCCGTGGAGTGAGAGATCAATCCGTTTCCCCACAGAGGCCAGCCCCCTCCACGGGCGCCCCGGCCGCCCGCCACGGCGGAGGCGGACGCCCGGCCACGGCGCCTCCATCCACTCTGCTCGGGGAAACCTCCCCGGCGCCGGGGCCGCCGGCCGCGCCCCATCGTCGCGGCTCGTTTTCCGGGTGGCCGCGACATGCCCCGAGCGAGAAAGGGCCCTGCTCCACGCGGAACTGGGCGCTGACCAGGGCTGCCCAACGCCGGCCAATTCTCACGAGCGTTCTGCCCAAATCGATCCCGATTTGGGCAGAACGCTCGTGAGAATTGGCCGGAAAAAGCCCGGCGAACACACTTCGGGCACCACAGGGCCGCAGGGCCGCCCCCCCGGGGCCCTGTCCGGGATCGCGTGTCGTCGCGTTCCGGCACCGCCAGGAGGAGCTGCGGGAGGCGTGCACCGGGGAGGCCGAAGCCTCCCGCTCCTCAGCCTACGGGGGTCCCCTCCCTGGCGCTGGCAGCTGGGGCCGGGCAGCCCCGATAACCGGGCCCGGAACCGGGCCTGCTTGCTCAGCCTTCCGTTGCCAGGGGCCTGAGCCTGGGGGCCTCCCCATGGGGAAACCTGAGTCCCGCGCCACGAGTCCCCCGACCGTCCCGGAGACAACGGCACCATTCGCGGCTTCGTCCCAGCCGTGGAGTGAGAGAACAATACGTTTTCCCACAGAGGCCAGCCCCCCCACGGGCGCCCCGGCCGCCCGCCACGGCGGAGGAGGACGCCCGGCCACGGCGCCTCCATCCACTCTGCTCGGGGAAACCTCCCCGGCGCCGGGGCCGCCGGCCGCGCCCCATCGTCGCGGCTCGTTTTCCGGGTGGCCGCGACATGCCCCGAGCGAGAAAGGGCCCTGCTCCACGCGGAACTGGGCGCTGACCAGGGCTGCCCAACGCCGGCCAATTCTCACGAGCGTTCTGCCCAAATCGATCCCGATTTGGGTAGAACGCTCGTGAGAATTGGCCGGAAAAAGCCCGGCGAACACACTTCGGGCACCACAGGGCCGCAGGGCCGCCCCCCCGGGGCCCTGTCCGGGATCGCGTGTCGTCTCGTTCCGGCACCGCCAGGAGGAGCTGCGGGAGGCTTGCACCGGGGAGGCCGACGCCTCCCGCTCCTCAGCCTCCGGTGGTCCCCTCCCTGGCGCCGGCAGCTGGGGCCGTGCAGCCCCGAAAGCCGTGCCCGGGCCCGGGACTGTTTGCTCAGCCTTCCGTTGCCAGGGTCCTGAGCCTGGGGGCCTCCCCATGGGGAACACTGAGTCCCGCGCCACGAGTCCCCCGACCGTCCCGGCGACAACGGCACCATTCGCGGCTTCGTCCCAGCCGTGGAGTGAGAGATCAATCCGTTTCCCCACAGAGGCCAGCCCCCTCCACGGGCGCCCCGGCCGCCCGCCACGGCGGAGGCGGAGGCCCGGCCAAGCGCCTCCATCCACTCTCCTCGGGGAAACCTCCCCGGCGCCGGGGCGGCCGGCCGCGCCCCATTGTCGCGGCTCGTTTTCCGGGTGGCCGCGACATGCCCCGAGCGAGAAAGGGCCCTGCTCCACGCGGAACTGGGCGCTGACCAGGGCTGCCCAACGCCGGCCAATTCTCACGAGCGTTCTGACCAAATCGATCCCGATTTGGGCAGAACGCTCGTGAGAATTGGCCAGAAATTGCCCGGCGAACACACTTCGGGCACCACAGGGCCGCAGGGCCGCCCCCCCGGGGCCCTCTCCGGGATCGCGTGTCGTCGCGTCCCGGCACCGCCAGGAGGAGCTGCGGGAGGCGTGCACCGGGGAGGCCGAGGCCTCCCGCTCCTCAGCCTCCGGGGGTCCCCTCCCTGGCGCCGGCAGCTGGGGCCGGGCAGCCCCGAAAGCCGGGCCCGGGCCCGGGCCTGTTTGCTCGGCCTTCCGTTGCCAGGGGCCTGAGCCTGGGGGCCTCCCCATGGGGAACACTGAGTCCCGCGCCACGAGTCCCCCGACCGTCCCGGCGACAACGGCACCATTCGCGGCTTCGTCCCAGCCGTGGAGTGAGAGATCAATCCGTTTCCCCACAGAGGCCAGTCCCCTCCACGGGCGCCCCGGCCGCCCGCCACGGCGGAGGCGGACGCCCGGCCACGGCGCCTCCATCCACTCTGCTCGGGGAAACCTCCCCGGCGCCGGGGCCGCCGGCCGCGCCCCATCGTCGCGGCTCGTTTTCCGGGTGGCCGCGACATGCCCCGAGCGAGAAAGGGCCCTGCTCCACGTGGAACTGGGCGCTGACCAGGGCTGCCCAACGCCGGCCAATTCTCACGAGCGTTCTGCCCAAATCGATCCCGATTTGGGCAGAACGCTCGTGAGAATTGGCCGGAAAAAGCCCGGCGAACACACTTCGGGCACCACAGGGCCGCAGGGCCGCCCCCCCGGGGCCCTGTCCGGGATCGCGTGTCGTCGCGTTCCGGCACCGCCAGGAGGAGCTGCGGGAGGCGTGCACCGGGGAGGCCGACGCCTCCCGCTCCTCAGCCTCCGGGGGTCCCCTCCCTGGCGCTGGCAGCTGGGGCCGGACAGCCCCGATAACCGGGCCCGGAACCGGGCCTGCTTGCTCAGCCTTCCGTTGCCAGGGGCCTGAGCCTGGGGGCCTCCCCATGGGGAAACCTGAGTCCCGCGCCACGAGTCCCCCGACCGTCCCGGAGACAACGGCACCATTCGCGGCTTCGTCCCAGCCGTGGAGTGAGAGAACAATCCGTTTCCCCACAGAGGCCAGCCCCCTCCACGGGCGCCCCGGCCGCCCGCCACGGCGGAGGCGGACGCCCGGCCACGGCGCCTCCATCCACTCGGCTCGGGGAAACCTCCCCGGCGCCGGGACCGCCGGCCGCGCCCCTTCGTCGCGGCTCGTTTTCCGGGTGGCCGCGACATGCCCCGAGCGAGAAAGGGCCCTGCTCCACGTGGAACTGGGCGCTGAGCAGGGCTGCCCAACGCCGGCCAATTCTCACGAGCGTTCTGCCCAAATCGATCCCGATTTGGGCAGAACGCTCGTGAGAATTGGCCGGAAAAACCCCGGCGAACACACTTCGGGCTCCACAGGGCCGCAGGGCCGCCCCCCCGGGGCCCTGTCCGGGATCGCGTGTCGTCGCGTTCCGGCTCCGCCAGGAGGAGCTGCGGGAGGCGTGCACCGGGGAGGCCGACGCCTCCCGCTCCTCAGCCTCCGGGGGTCCCCTCCCTGGCGCCGGCAGCTGGGGCCGGGCAGCCCCGAAAGCCGGGCCCGGGCCCGGGCCTGCTTGCTCAGCCTTCCGTTGCCAGGGGCCTGAGCCTGGGGGCCTCCCCATGGGGAACCCTGAGTCCCGCGCCACGAGTCCCCCGACCGTCCCGGAGACAACGGCACCATTCGTGGCTTCGTCCCAGCCGTGGAGTGAGAGATCAATCCGTTTCCCCACAGAGGCCAGCCCCCTCCACGGGCGCCCCGTCCGCCCGCCACGGCGGAGGCGGACGCCCGGCCACGGCGCCTCCATCCACTCTGCTCGGGGAAACCTCCCCGGCGCCGGGGCCGCCGGCCGCGCCCCATCGTCGCGGCTCGTTTTCCGGGTGGCCGCGACATGCCCCGAGCGAGAGAGGGCCCTGCTCCACGCGGAACTGGGCGCTGACCAGGGCTGCCCAACGCCGGCCAATTCTCAGGAGCGTTCTGCCCAAATCGATCCCGATTTGGGCAGAACGCTCGTGAGAATTGGCCGGAAAAACCCCGGCGAACACACTTCGGGAACCACAGGGCCGCAGGGCCGCCCCCCCGGGGCCCTGTCCGGGATCGCGTGTCGTCGCGTTCCGGCACCGCCAGGAGGAGCTGCGGGAGGCGTGTACCGGGGAGGCCGACACCTCCCGCTCCTCAGCCTCCGGGGGTCCCATCCCAGGCGCCGGCAGCTGGGGCCGGGCAGCCCCGAAAGCCGGGCCCGGGCCCGGGCCTGTTTGCTCAGCCTTCCGTTGCCAGGGGCCTGAGCCTGGGGGCCTCCCCATGGGGAACCCTGAGTCCCGCGCCACGAGTCCCCTGACCGTCCCGGCGACAACGGCACCATTCGCGGCTTCGTCCCAGCCGTGGAGTGAGAGATCAATCCGTTTCCCCACAGAGGCCAGCCCCCTCCACGGGCGCCCCGGCCGCCCGCCACGGCGGAGGCGACGCCCGGCCACGGCGCCTCCATCCACTCTGCTCGGTGAAACCTCCCCGGCGCCGGGGCCGCCGGCCGCGCCCCATCGTCGCGGCTCGTTTTCCGGGTGGCCGCGACATGCCCCGAGCGAGAAAGGGCCCTGCTCCACGCGGAACTGGGCGCTGACCAGGGCTGCCCAACGCCGGCCAATTCTCACGAGCGTTCTGCCCAAATCGATCCCGATTTGGGCAGAACGCTCGTGAGAATTGGCCGGAAAAGCCCGGCGAACACACTTCGGGCACCACAGGGCCGCAGGGCCGCCCCCCCGGGGCTCTGTCCGGGATCGCGTGTCGTCGCGTTCCGGCACCGCCAGGAGGAGCTGCGGGAGGTGAGCACCGGGGAGGCCGACGCCACCCGCTCCTCAGCCTCCGGGGGTCCCCTCCCTGGCGCCGGCAGCTGGGGCCGGGCAGCCCCGAAAGCCGGGCCCGGGCCCGGGCCTCTTTGCTCAGCCTTCCGTTGTCAGGGGCCTGAGCCTGGGGGCCTCCCCATGGGGAACACTGAGTCCCACGCCACGAGTCCCCCGACCGTCCCGGCGACAACGGCACCATTCGCGGCTTCGTCCCATCCGTGGAGTGAGAGATCAATCCGTTTCCCCACAGAGGCCAGCCCCCTCCACGGGCGCCCCAGCCGCCCGCCACGGCGGAGGCGGACGCCCGGCCACGGCGCCTCCATCCACTCTGCTCGGGGAAACCTCCCCAGCGCCGGGGCCTCCGGCCGCGCCCCATCGTCTCGGATCGTTTTCCGGGTGGCCGCGACATGCCCGGAGCGAGAAAGGGCCCTGCTCCACGCGGAACTGGGCGCTGACCAGGGCTGCCCACCGCCGGCCAATTCTCACGAGCGTTCTGCCCAAATCGATCCCGATTTGGGGAGAACGCTCGTGAGAATTGGCCGGAAAAAGCCCGGCGAACACACTTCGGGCACCACAGGGCCGCAGGGCCGCCCCCCCGGGGCACTGTCCGGGATCGCGTGTCGTCGCGTTCCGGCACCGCCAGGAGGAGCTGCGGGAGGCGTGCACCGGGGAGGCCGACGCCTCCCGCTCCTCAGCCTCCGGGGGTCCTCTCCCAGGCGCCAGCAGCTGGGGCCGGGCAGCCCCGAAAGACGGGCCCGGGCCCGGGCCTGTTTGCTCAGCCTTCCGTTGCCAGGGGCCTGAGCCTGGGGGCCTCCCCATGGGGAACCCTGAGTCCCGCGCCACGAGTCCCCCGACCGTCCCGGCGACAACGGCACCATTCGCGGCTTCGTCCCAGCCGTGGAGTGAGAGATCAATCCGTTTCCCCACAGAGGCCAGCCCCCTCCATGGGCGCCCCGGCCGCCCGCCACGGCGGAGACGGGCGCCCGGCCACGGCGCCTCCATCCACTCTGCTCGGGGAAACCTCCCCGGCGCCGGGGCCGCCGGCCGTGCCCCATCGTCGCGGCTCGTTTTCCGGGTGGCCGCGACATGCCCCGAGCGAGAAAGGGCCCTGCTCCACGCGGAACTGGGCGCTGACCAGGGCTGCCCAACGCCGGCCAATTCTCACGAGCGTTCTGCCCAAATCGATCCCGATTTGGGGAGAACGCTCGTGAAAATTGGCCGGAAAAAGCCCGGCGAACACACTTCGGGCACCACAGGGCCGCAGGGCCGCCCCCCCGGGGCCCTGTCCGGGATCGCGTGTCGTCGCGTTCCGGCACCGCCAGGAGGAGCTGCGGGAGGCGTGCACCGGGGAGGCCGAAGCCTCCCCCTCCTCAGCCTCCGGGGGTCCCCTCCCTGGCGCCGGCAGCTGGGGCCGGGCAGCCCCGAAAGCCGGGCCCGGGCCCGGGCCTGTTTGCTCAGCCTTCAGTTGCCAGGGGCCTGAGCCTGGGGGCCTTCATATGGGGAACCCTGAGTCCCACGCCACGAGTCACCCGACCGTCCCGGCGACAACGGCACCATTCGCGGCTTCGTCCCAGCCGTGGAGTGAGAGATCAATCCGTTTCCCCACAGAGGCCTGCCCCCTCCACGGGCGCCCCAGCCGCCCGCCACGGCGGAGGCGGACGCCCGGCCACGGCGCCTCCATCCACTCTGCTCGGGGAAACCTCCCCGGCGCCGGGTCTGCCGGCCGCGCCCCATCGTCTCGGCTCGTTTTCCGGGTGGCCGCGACATGCCCCGAGCGAGAAAGGGCCCTGCTCCACGCGGAACTGGGCGCTGACCAGGGCTGCCCAACGCCGGCCAATTCTCAGGAGCGTTCTGCCCAAATCGATCAGAACGCTCGTGAGAATTGTCCGGAAAAAGCCCGGCGAACACACTTCGGGCACCACGGGGCCGCAGGGCCGCCACCCCGGGGCCCTGTCCGGGATCGCCTGTCGTCGCGTTCCGGCACCGCCAGGAGGAGCTGCGGGAGGCGTGCACAGGTAGGCCGACGCCTCCCGCTCCTCAGCCTCCGGGGGTCCCCTCCCTGGCGCCGGCAGCCGGGGCCGGGCAGCCCCGAAAGCCGGGCCCGGGCCCGGGCCTGCTTGCTCCGTCTTCCGTTGCCAGGGGCCTGAGCCTGGGGGCCTCCCCATGGGGAACCCTGAGTCCCGCGCCACGAGTCCCCCGACCGTCCCGGCGACAACGGCACCATTCGCGGCTTCCTCCCAGCCGTGGAGTGAGAGATCAATCCGTTTCCCCACAGAGGCCAGCCCCCTCCGCGGGCGCCCCGGCCGCCCGCCACGGCAGAGGCGGACGCCCGGCCACGGCGCCTCCATCCACTCTGCTCGGGGAAACCTCCCTGGCGCCGGGGCCGCCGGCAGCGCCCCATCGTCGCGGCTCGTTTTCCGGGTGGCCGCGACATGCTCCGAGCGAGAAAGGGCCCTGCTCCACGCGGAACTGGGCGCTGACTAGGGCTGCCCAACGCCGGCCAATTCTCACGAGCGTTCTGCCCAAATCGATCCCGATTCGGGCAGAACGCTCGTGAGAATTGGCCGGAAAAAGCCCGGCGAACACACTTCGGGCACAACAGGGCCGCAGGGTCGCCCCCCCGGGGCCCTGTCCGGGATCGCGTGTCGTCGCGTTCCGGCACCGCCAGGAGGAGCTGCGGGAGGCGTGAACCGGGCAGGCCGACGCCTCCCGCTCCTCAGCCTCGGGGGGTCCCCTCCCTGGCGCCGGCAGCTGGGGCCGGGCAGCCCTGAAAGGCGGGCCCGGGCCCGGGACTGTTTGCTCAGCCTTCCGTTGCCAGGGGCCTGAGCCTGGGGGCCTCCCCATGGGGAACCCTGAGTCCCGTGCCACGAGTCCCCCGACCGTCCCGGCGACAACGGCACCATTCGCGGCTTCGTCCCAGCCGTGGAGTGAGAGATCAATCCGTTTCCCCACAGAGGCCACCCCCCTCCACGGGCGCCCCGGCCGCCCGCCACGGCGGAAGCGGACGCCCTGCCACGGCGCCTCCATCCACTCTGCTCGGGGAAAACTCCCCGGCGCCGGGGCCGCCGGCCGCGCCCCATCGTCGCGGCTCGTTTTCCGGGTGGCCACGACATGCCCCGAGCGAGAAAGGGCCCTGCTCCACGCGGAACTGGGCGCTGACCAGGGCTGCCCAACGCCGGCCAATTCTCACGAGCGTTCTGCCCAAATCGATCCCGACTTGGGCAGAACGCTCGTGAGAATTGGCCGGAAAAAGCCCGGCGAACACACTTCGGGCACCACAGGGCCGCAGGGCCGCCCCGCCGGGGCCCTGTCCGGGATCGCGTGTCGTCGCGTTCCGGCACCGCCAGGAGGAGCTGCGGGAGGCGTGCACCGGGGAGGCCGACGCCTCCCGCTCCTCAGCCTCCAGGGGTCCCCTCCCTGGCGCCTGCAGCTGGGGCCGGGCAGCCCCGAAAGCCGGGCCCGGGCCCGGGCCTATTTGCTCAGCCTTCCGTTGCCAGGGGCCTGAGTCTGGGGGCCTCCCCATGGGAAGCCCTGAGTCCCGCGCCACGAGTCCCCCGACCGTCCCGGCGACAACGGCACCATTCGCGGCTTCGTCCCAGCCGTGGAGTGAGAGATCAATCCGTTTCCCCACAGAGGCCAGCCCCCTCCACGGGCGCCCCGGCCGCCCACCACGGCGGAGGCGGATGCCCGGCCACGGCGCCTCCATCCACTCTGCTCGGGGAAACCTCCCCGGCGCCGGGGCCGCCGGCCGCGCCCCATCGTCGCGGCTCGTTTTCCGGGTGGCCGCGACATGACCCGAGCGAGAAAGGGCCCTGCTCCACGCGGAACTGGGCGCTGACCAGGGCTGCCCAACGCCGGCCAATTCTCACGAGCGTTCTGCCCAAATCGATCAGAACGCTCGTGAGAATTGGCCGGAAAAAGCCCAGCGAACACACTTCGGGCACCACAGGGCCGCAGGGCCGCCCCCCCGGGGCCCTGTCCGGGATCGCGTGTCGTCTCGTTCCGGTACCGCCAGGAGGAGCTGCGGGAGGCATGCACCAGGGAGGCCGACGCCTACCGCTCCTCAGCCTCCGGGGGTCCCCTCCCTGGCGCCGGCAGCTGGGGCCGGGCAGCCCCGAAAGCCGGGCCCGGGCCCGTGCCTGCTTGCTCAGTCTTCCGTTGCCAGGGGCCTGAGCCTGGGGGCCTCCCCATGGGGAACCCTGAGTCCCTCGCCACGAGTCCCCAGACCGTCCCGGCGACAACGGCACCATTCGCGGCTTCGTCCCAGCCGTGGAGTGAGAGATCAATCCGTTTCCCCACAGAGGCCAGCCCCCTCCACGGGCGCCCCGGGCGCCCGCCACGGCGGAGGCGGACGCCGGACTCGGCGCCTCCATCCACGCTGCTCGGGGAAACCTCCCCCGCGCTGGGGCCGCCGGCCGCGCCCCATCGTCGCGGCTCGTTTTCCGGGTGGCCGCGACATGCCCCGAGCGAGAAAGGGCCCTGCTCCACGCGGAACTGGGCGCTGGCCAGGGCTGCCCAACGCCGGCCAATTCTCACGAGCGTTCTGCCCAAATCGATCCCGATTTGGGCAGAACGCTCGTGAGAATTGGCCGGAAAAAGCCCGGCGAACACACTTCGGCAACCACAGGGCCGCAGGGCCGCCCCCCCGGGGCCCTGTCCGGGATCGCGTGTCGTCGCGTTCCGGCACCGCCAGGAGGAGCTGCGGGAGGCGTGCACCAGGGAGGCCGACGCCTCCCGCTCCTCAGCCTCCGGGGGTCCCCTCCCTGGCGCCGGCAGCTGGGGCCGGGTCAGCCCCGAAAGCCGGGCCCCGGCCCGGGCCTTCTTGCTCAGCATTCCGTTGCCAGCGGCCTGAGCCTGGGGGCCTCCCCATGGGGAACCCTGAGTCCCGCGCCACGAGTCCCCCGACCGTCCCGGTGACAATGGCCCCTTTCGTGGCTGCGACACAGCTGTGGAGCGACAGATCTTTTTGTTCCCCCAGAGAGGCCAAGCCCTTCCCGGTCGCCCCGGCCTCCCTCCAAGGCGGAGCCGGATGCCCGACCACAGCCCCTCCATCAACTCTGCTCGGAGCAAGCTCTCCGGCTCTGAGGCCACCGGCCGGGCCCCGTCGTCTCGGCGCGTTTTTGGGTGGCTGGGACATACCCCGAGCGAGAAAGGGTCCTGGGCCACTCGGAACAAGGCGGTCCCCTTGGTTGTCCAACGCCAGCTAATTTTCATGAGCGCTCTGCCCAAATCGATCCCGATTAGATATGGACCCTCAACTCTATTGTGATATAATCATCGAGAAATCAGGAAAAAATATTCAATGTAACAAAAGACCTTCTCCTCAATCAATGGTGCTGGGGAAACTGGACAGCGATATGTAGAAGAATGAAACTCGACCATTCTCTTACACCATACACAATGATAAACTCGAACTCGATAAAGGAGCTCAACGTGAGACAGGATTCTCTCAGAATCCTAGAGGAGTACATAGGCAGTAACCTCTTCGATATCAGCCACAGCAACTTCTTTCAAGATATGTCTCCAAAGGCCAAGGAAAGAAAAGCGAAAATGAACTTTTGGCACTTCATCAAGATCAAAAGCTTCTGCACACCAAAGGGAACAGTCCACCAATCAAAAGGCAACCCTCGGAATGGGAGAAGATATTTGTAAATGACAGTTCAGACAAAAGGTTGATATCCAGGATCTAGAAAGAACTTCTCAAACTCAACACACACAAAACAGATAATCATATCCAAAAATGGGCAGAAGATATGAACAGACACTCCTCCAACGAAGACATACAAATGGCTATCAGACACATGACAAAATGTTCATCATCACTAGCCATCAGGGAGATTCAAATGAAAACGACATTGAGATACCACCTGACACCAGTTAGAAAGGCCACAATTAGCAAGACAGGAAACAACGTGTGTTGGAGAGGATGTGGAGAAAGGGGAACCCTCTTACACTGTTGGTGGGAATGCAAGTTGGTGCAGCCACTTTGGAGAACAGTGTGGAGATTCCTCCAGAAATTAAGAATAGAGCTCCCCTATGACCCTGCAATTGCACTGCTGGGTATTTACCCCAAAGATCCAGATGGAGTGAAAAGAAGGCCATCTGTACCCCAATGTTTATAGCAGCAAAGGCCTCGGTCGCCAAACTGTGGAAAGAACCAAGATGCCCTTCAATGGACAAATGGATAAGGAAGATGTGGTCCATATACAAGATGGAGTATTATGCCTCCATCAGAAAGGATGAATACCAACTTTTGTAGCAATATGGACGGGACTGGAAGAGATTATGCTGAGTGAAATAAGTCAAGCAGAGAGAGTCAATTATCATATGGTTTCACTTATTTGTGGAGCATAACAAAGAACAAGGAGGACATGGGGAGATGGAGAGGAGAAGGAAGTTGTGGGAAATGGGAAGGGGAGGTGAACCATGAGAGACTACGGACTCTGAAAAAGAACCTGAGGGTCTTGAATGGGTGGGGAGTGGGAGGTTGGGAGAACAAGGTGGTGGGTATTAGGGAGGGCACGTGTTGCATGGAGCACTGGGTGTGGTGCAAAAATAAGGAATACTGTTACGCTGAAAAGAAATAATATAGATAGATAGATAGATAGATATTGAAAGTGAAAAAAAAAAAGGAATGTGCTGAACCTACAGAGCAGAAGAAATCAGAATGCCTCCCTGACGCCACCACCAATACCGGCGCCCCTGAGGAGCAGGAATGAGGAGTCTCACGGTCCTGCAGACTCACGTCCTCAACTCAGGCATCGGGATTGGTCATCACTGTGCCGGCAGATCCGGGCCGCCATGCCCCTGTGACCTAAACCTAACCCTCGGTTGGGCGTTCAGGCTTCAGTCCCCAGAGGACTGGCTCCCTAGCCCTCCAGACTGGGGACCCCATATTCCCAACGTAGGACTCTGACTGCCACCCATGATGAAACTTGACCACATGGACCTTTGCAGAACGCTCCTTGCCGGAGAAACCTCCATGACCCCTAAAGCCAACCACATCTTCTGAGCACCCCCACACCACAATTCCTTAGCCTTACAGGCCGCCAGAACATTGCCCTCAGCCCAGCCCTCCAGAGAGCCTGAGTCCGTGCTGGCACATCAGGCCTGCCATTCTCCCAGGACCAAACCCTAAGCCTAGGTTGGGTGTTCAGGTTCTAGAACCCTGACACCCAATTCCACCCATGGGTGGGAGCATCAAACTGATGGCATGACTCAGCTTCTCAACCAGCAGGAGATTCCATTTGGTGCTCTCCAACACCCTCAGAGCCCTAGGAACCGGCCAAGCTGCCCTGAGGCCATTCCCGCCATCTTTGCACCTCCAGGCCAAAAACCCAGGGCCTGAGAAGCCTCCGGAGCCCTGCCCTCAACTCAGCCCTTGAGTGAGCCAATATCTGTGCTGGCAGATCCCACATGCCTTCTCCCTAAGACATAACCTTAACGCTAAGCCTAACCCTAATACTAACTCTAGCCCAGGTTGTGTGTTCAGGCATCCCTCCTCCATAGCCTGGTCCCCCAAACGGCCAGATGGGGGACCCCTGAGCTGCACCCCATAATTGCGCCTGATCCCAGGAGGAAACCCTGCCCTTTAGAAATGTGTTGAACCCGCAGAGCGGGAGAAACCTGCATGCCTCCCAGAGGCCACTGCCACTTCGGGCACACCCAAGGACCAGGAACCAGGACTCTCACAGTGCTACAGACTCGCGCCCTCAACTCAGGCATTGGGAAGCTTCACCACAGCGCCATCAGATCGGGACTGCCATGCCCTTACAACCCTACCCTAACCCTAGGTTGGGTGTCAGGCTTCTGTCCCCTGAGGACTGGACCCCTAGCCCTCCAGACTGGGGACCCTGGATTCCCAATGCAGGACTCTGGCTGCCACCCACGATGAAACTGGACCATATGATCCTGTGCAGTATGCTCCTGGCCACAGAATCCTCCATGCCCCCTAAGGCCACCCACGCCTTCCAAGAAATGCCACACCACAAACCCAGAGCCTGACAGGCCACCAGAGCAATGCCCTCAACTCAGCCCTCCAGAGAACCTGAGCCGCACTGGCAGGCCTGCCATTCTCCCAGGACGAAACCCTAACACTAGGTTGGGTGTTCAGGCATTGGACCCAGAGGCCTGACACCCAATTCCTCCCATGGGTTGAGCATCAGACTGTCGGCAGGACTCAGTTCTCAGCCAGGAGGAGACCTTTTCATTTGGTGTTCTCTCACACCCTCAGAGCAGTAGCAACCAGCCATTCTCCCTTGAGGCCATTCCCACCAGCTTTGCTCCTCCAGGCCAAGAACCCAGGGCCTGAGGAGCCTCCTGAGTCCTGCCCTCAACTCAGCCCTTGGGTGAGACCGTATCTGTGCTAGCAGATCCGACATGCCCTGTCCCTAAGCCTAACAATAACCATAATACTAAACCTAGCCCAGGTTGTGTGTTCAGGCGTCCATACTCTGACTCCTGGTCCCCAAGGCCCCAGAATGGGGACCTGTGAGCGATACCCCATCATTGAATCTGACACCAGGAGGAAACCATGCTGTTTAGAATTGTGCTGAACCCACAGAGCGGGATAAATTTGAATGTCTCCCTGAGGCCACCCCACTTCCAGTGCCCCCAAGGACCAAGAACCAGGAGTCTCATGGTCCTGCAGACACACGCTCTGAACTCAAGCATTGGGATGGGTCACCACAGCGCCAGCAGATTGGGCCTGCAATGCCCCTACAACCTAACCCTCACAGCAGGACTCACCCTCTCAGCCAGAAGGTGACCTTTCATTTCGTGCTATCTAATGCCCTGAGAATTGTAGAAACTGGCATGCTCCCCTGAGGCGATTTCCAACATCGTTGCCCGTACAGCCCAAAACCCCAGTGCCCGAGGAGCCTCCTGAGTCCCGCCCTCAACTCAGCCCTTGGGTGAGCTGATATCTGTGCTTGCATATCCGACATGCCTTGTCCCTAAGACATAACCTTAACCCTAATCCTAATACTAACCCTAGCCCAGGTTCGTGCTCAGGCATCATCCTCCCACAACTGGTCCTCAAAACCCCAGATAGGGGACCCCTGAGTTGCACCCCATAATTGCACATGATCCCAGCATGAACCGTGCCGTTTAGAAATGGGCTGAAGCCACAGAGCAGGAGAAGCCTGCAAGCCTCCCTGAGGCCAAAGCACTTCTGGACCCTCCCAAGGACCGGGAACCAGAGTCTCAATGTCCTGCAGACATAGCCTCAACTCAGGCATCAGGATGGGTCACCACAGCACCGGCAGATCGGGGTCACCATGCCCCAAAGACTTAACCATAATGCTAGGATGGGTGTTTATGCTTCGATCCACAGAGGCCTGGCTCCCTAGCCGTCCAGACTGGGGACCCTGTATTTGCAATGCTGGACTCTGGCTGCCACCCACAAGGAAAATGGCCCACATGGCCCTGTGCAGTACGCTCCTGGCCGGAGAAACCTCCATGCCCCCTAAAGACACCCACACCTTCCGAGGACCCACACACCACCGCCCAGTGCCTGATGGGCCACCAGAACAATACCCTCAACTCAGGACTCCGGAGAGCCTGAGTCCGCACTGGCACCTCAGGCCTGCCATGCTCCCAGGACCAAACCCTAATACCCTAGCTCAGGTGGTCAGGCTCTGGACCCCAGAGGCCTGATACCCAATTCCATCCCAGTGGATAGGATCATCAGACTCATGGCAGGACTCAGCCTCTCAGCCAGGAGAATAAATGAAATAAACCATTTCATTTAGTGCTATCTAACACTCTCAGAGACCTAGAAACCAGTATGCTCCCCTGAGGCCATTCCCACCATCTTTACCTTCTAGGAAAAATACCCAGGGCCTAAGGAGCCTCCTGAGTCCCGCCTTCAACTCAGCCCTTGGGTGAGCCCATATAAGTGTTACCAGATCCAACATGCCTTGTCCCTAAGACATAACCCTAACCCTAATCTTTTTATTTTTTTTAAGATTTTATTCATTTCTATGACAAAGACAGATCAGAAGAAGGCACAGAGAGGACGAAGCACGCTCCCCGCAGAGCAGAGAGCCTGATGTGGGGCTCGATCCCAGGACCCTGAGATCATGACCTGAGCGGAAGGCAGAGGCTTTAACCAACTGAGCCACCCAGGCGCCCCACCCTAACACTAATCTTAACACTAACCCTAACCACAAAACATAACCCTAACCTCTAAACCTAACATAACAACCTCGGAGCAGTAGAAACCATCATGCTCCCCAGAGGCGATTCCCACCTTCTTTGCCCCTCCAGTCCAAAAATCCAGGGCCTGAGGAGACTCCTGAGTCCCGCCCTCAACACAGCCCTTGGGTGAGTCCATATCTGTGCTGGCAGATCTGACATGCCTTGTCCCTAAGACATACGCCTAACCCTAAGCCTAACCCTAAACCTTACCTCTAACCCTATCCCCTAACTCCTAACCCTAACCCTAACCCTAACCCTAACCCTAACCCTAACCCCTAACAACTAACCCTAACACTCTCCGAACCTCTATCCCTAACCCTAACCCTCCAGACTGGGGATTCCAACGTCACAACACAGGACTCTGCCTGCCCTCCAGAAAGAAAGGTGCATGAGCACCTAAACACACCCGCCATTGGAAATGCCCCAGACATAATGCCAGATTCTGCCACAACGCCAGATGCATGTCATCCACTCAGCCCTGAGGGAGCCCGCCTCAACACAGCATATCAGCAGCATATCAGAACTGCCATGCCCCTAGGCCTTAACCCTAACCCTAGGTTGGGTGTACAGTCTTCCGTACCCAGAGGCCTAGTCCCCAAACCCGCCAGATTGTGGATGCATGAGACTCACTCTGGCAGTCTGGAGGCTGCCTATGCTGTTACAGTGCCATTTGGAGCTACTTAGACCTCAGAGCAAAAGATAACTTCATGGCCCCCAAGGCAAGCCCCAGCATCTGAGCCCCTCCTGAACACAAACCCAGATTCACACTAGCCACCTATCACCGACCCTCAACTCAGGCCACCGGGGAGTCCGCCTCAGCACTGGCAGATTGGGCCTGTCGCGCCCCAAGACCTCAACCTTAGTTTGAGTTTCCAGGCTTCCATCCCAAGATGCCTAGCCTCCAGGCCCCCTGGATTAAGGACCCCTGAGTGACATTGTAGGACTCCAACAGCCATGCAGGATGAAACCTTGCAGTTTGGAGCTGCTGAATACTCAGAGGGTGAGAAACCTTCAAGCCCCCGTAAAGCTATCCACACAATTTGCGGCACCCCAGGCCAGAAAGCTGTTTTCTATGAAGCTACCGGACATATGCCCTCAACTCAGCCCTGAGGGGAGCCCATCTCAGCGCCGGCAGATTGGGCCTGCCATGACCCTAGACCCTAACCCTAACCCTAGGTGGGGTATACAGCCTTCTGTGCCCAGAGGCCTGTACCCCAAGCCCATCAGACTGGGGATGACTGAGACTCCCGCCAGCACTCCTCCAGCCTCCTAGGGCAAAATGGTGCCATTTGGAACTGTGCAGGAACCTCAGAGCAGGAGAAAGCTGCATGCCCCCCAAGAACACCACTAGCTTCTTTGGCCCCACAAACACAAACACAGACCTCAAGTCCTGCCTGATTCCCACCCTCCATTCGGCCTATCCAGGAGACCACCTCAATTGCAGCAGATCGGGCCTGCCATGTCCCTAAGCCTTAACCCTAACCCTAGTTTGGATTTTCAGGCTTCCATCCCAAGAGGCCCGGCCCCCACGCCCCCCAGATTAAGGACTTCTGAGCAACACCACAGGACACAGCCTGTCACACAAGTGGAAACCTTGTGGTTTGGAGCTGCAATGAACCCTCAGATGGGGAGAAACTTTCATGCCACCCTAAAGCCACCCCAATAATCAACAGCCACTCTGGCCATAGAACTGGATTCCATCCCGCCACCAAATGCATACCCTCAACTCAGCCCATACGGGATCCCGCCTCAGCACTGGCAGATCGGGTCTGCCATTGACCCTAGGCCCTAACCCTAACACAAGTTTGGGTGTTCAGTCTTCCATTCTGAGGGTCCAGGCAACAAAATCCCCTGGATTAAGGAATCTTGACATACACCTCAGGACTCCGCTTGCCACACAGTAGGAACCTGTGCCTTGGAGTTGTGCTGAACCCTCAGAGGGGGAGAAACTTGCCCCTCTAAAGGCACTCCCATCATCTGCACCCGTCCCCCCGGCCATAAACCAGATTCTGCTGAGCTGCCGGACGCATGCCATAAATTCAGACCCTAGGACGCCCCACCTCAACATAAGCAGATCGGGCCACCATGCCCCTAGGCCCTTACCAGAACCCCTCTTTAGGTTTTCAGGCTTCCATCCCAGGGGGCCTGCCTCCCATGTCCCCCCAGATTAAGGTCTACTGAGCGCCACCACGGGACTCCACCTGGCACTCATGAGGAAAACTTGTGGTTTAGAGCTGCACTGAACACTCAGACGGGGAGAAACCTGCAAACCCCCGTAATGCCACCCCACCATGAGTCACCCCCATGGCCATAAAACCAGATTCTCCTGCGATGCCAGATCTATGCCCTCAACTCGACCCTTAGGGGAGCCCGCATCAGCACCGGCACATTGGACCTGCCATGCCCTTCGGCCCTAACCATAAACCTAGGTGGGGTGTACAGGCTTTCATGAACAGAGGCCTGTCCCCCAAGCCCGCCAGATTGGGCACCTCCGAGATTCATGCCAGTAGAGATTAAGGATTCCTCAGTGACACCCCAGGACTGCGTCTGCCACACAGGAGGAAACCATGCCATTTGGAGCTCTGCAGAACCCTCAGGGTAGGAGAAACCTGCATGCAACCCTGAGGTCACGCCCAGCTTCTGTGGCATCCCTGGACACAAACTCTGAGTCTGACATGCCACCTGATACCCACCCTGAAGTCAGCCCACCAGGGAGCCCACCTCAGCAGTAGCAGATTGAGCATGCCACGCCCCTACGCCCTTACCGTAGCTCTAGTTTCTGATTTCGGGCTTCCATCCCAAGAGGCCTGGCCCCCAAACTCCCCAGATTCAGGACCCCCCTGTAACAAGGCAGAAACCTGAATGCCATGCAGGGGGAAGCCATGACATTTGGAGCTCCAAAGTTTCCTCAGAGAGGGAGAAACCAGCATGCCCCTCTAAAGCCACCCCACGATCAGCCGTCCCTCTGGCCAGAAACCCTGACTCTTCTGCATTGCAGGATGCATTTCCTCAACTCAAATCTGAGGGTATCTCACCTCTGTGTCGGCTGATCAGGCCTGTCCTGCCCAGCCCATTACCCTTAACCCTATGTTGCATTTTCAGGCTTCCTTCCCCAGGGGCCTATCCACCAAGCCCTCTAGATTGGTAAACTTGGAGCCACACTGTAGGAGTCCCCCTGCCACCCAGCAGGAAACTTGTCCCTTTGGAGCTGTGTGGAACCCTCAGAGCCAGAGAAACCTGCATGACCCCATTAGGACTCCCCCACATTCTGCAGCCCCCTGGCCACAAACCCAGAGCCTGATTCACCACCTGACCCCCATTCTCAACTCAGCTCCTTGGGGAACTCACCTCAACACCAGCAGTTCGGGCCTGCCACGCCACTAGCTCAGCTCTGCTCATGGACACCACCAGCTCTAGGCAGACCTAGAACTCCCCTGTCTGCGGCAAAGCTCTGGGATCCCCCCTCCTTCTTCCCAATTTACACTGGCCCAGGCATTCATGAGAAAGGGGAAGGCTACCTCTTGAATGCTTAATACCTCCTTTCCTCTTCAGCCCTATTTCTCTCCACTTACCTTTGCACCTGGGCAAACTGAAAGTAACATATCAATGGAACATGTACATGCTCTGAGATCTAAATCTTTCATGGCAACTTTCTGAGGGCTCCTTATGCAATAGGAAACTAGTGTATCCTGCCAGAGAGTGTTTCATAATGAACAGCTACAGAACAGGAGAGCAAAAGTCATTCCAGTTTTACCTCAGTCTTCATGAAGTAGAACATGGTCTTCTTTTCTTCATTGACTTCAATTCCAATTCGTTTCCATGCAATGTTCATTCCTCTCCTTCAGGGGTAGGATTTTGTGATTCCTCACCTGCATAGAACACCCAGAGCTCATCACAACAAGTACTCTCCCTAATAGCTGTCACCCACTTAACCCTTTGTCCCACAC
The DNA here is from genome assembly GCF_922984935.1 of Meles meles. NCBI lineage: Eukaryota > Metazoa > Chordata > Mammalia > Carnivora > Mustelidae > Meles > Meles meles. Next base: position 767,860 of record NW_025721618.1, on the reverse strand, counting down.
CCCTGCCCCCTAGCAACCCTCGATTTTGCTCTAGGTTAGAGTCTGTTTCCTCATTGGCCTTTCTCTCCTCACTATGTTCATCTGTTTTCTTTCTGAAATTCCATAGAGGTCAAGATATAGGCTATTGGTCTTTTCTTACTGATTTTACTTAGCTAAATCCACTGTAGATCCATCCACATCCTTGCAGATGGTAAGATTTCATCCTTTTTGAACCTGGATCCTATTCCATTAAGAAGATGTGGGAGAATGAATACACACACACACACACACACACACACACATATGATATATACGAATGATATATATATATATATATATATATATATATCACTCATCAGTGAATGGACATTTGGTCTCCCTCCATTGTTTTACAATGGTTGAAAATGCTGCTGTAAATATCACGGTGCTTATACCCCACTGAATGTGCATTTTTGTGCCCTTTAGGGAAATAACTAGGAGGGCAATTGCTGGATCCTACTGTTGTTCAGTTCTTAGCTTTTGGAGGACAGACTGTATTCTTTCCAAGAGTGGCTGCAACAACACGCATGCCCACCAACAATGTAGGAGGGTTCCGGTTTTGGGTGTTTTTTTTTTTTTTTAGATTTTATTTATTTATTTGACAGAGGTCACAAGTAGGCAGAGAGGCAGGCAGAGAGAGAGGACGAAGCAGACTCCCCGCTGAGCAGAGAGCCCAATGCGGGGCTCCATCTCAGGACCCTGAGACCATGACCTGAGCCGAAGGCAGTGGCTTAACCCACTGAGCCACACAGGTGCCCCCGAGGGTTCCACTTTAAACAGAACATTCCCTGCCAGCAATTTCCTAAGGAGGAAATATAAAACCTGTGGGAAAACCTGACTCACTGAGCATCAGGAAAGCAGCCACAGAAATTCAGCCCAGGGTTCCTGACACCAAGTCCCTTGAAGCCAACAGAGTGCCTTTATCCAGGGAAATTCCCAAAGACTCTCCTTCTGACTTCACTACCCATGAAACTGCAGAGAAAATACAGCATGCCCAACCATATATAGCCGTTTGAGTGAACCTAGGAAGACAAGCATCCCTTTTAAATTGTCCAAGACTCCTTGGAATCATTTTGAATTTTCCCTCTGCCCTCATTGGAACTCTTTGGATTCAAAGACGAAACCATTAGGATACATCACCTTGGACAAAGAAGAAGCCATCATCCAAGTCTCTATCTGACCACAAACAGCCACCTCACTCTAGATGCCAGCCGTTCCACCAGAGTCTAGGCCCAGTGGAGTAAACACTGTTCGGTGAAGGAATACTTTCTATGTTCAAAAGGCACACCAAGTCAATCTCACCTTCCCTTTCGAATCCAAGGGATTTCCTAGGAAAGAGATGTTCCAAATACCTTTGTAAGCCAGAAATAAACAGAGAAAATGACATCCCTGCCAGGTGCTCCCTGCAGAGAAACTCAGGAGCTCTGGCACCCGCACGAGATTGCTTACAGCTGGTTCAGTGTGCCATTTGTGAGCTCCACTGGAGACAAGAGAAAAGCCCAGGAAATTTGGGGTGAAAGGAAATTTTTAACTGCCATCCTGGCATGGATGTGACATTGTGACCCACAGGCCTGCTGTTTTCTCTGAACACTGACGTCCTGGGACAAGCTGCATGACTGACTCAGACGCTGACTTCCAAACTTCAGGTCTCATGGAGCCAGAGTGAAGAAGGGTTGTCAGGTGCAGATAAGCAGGCGTCTCCCACCTAAAGCCTGCACACCTGCTCTGATTCCTGGGAGAAGGAGAGACACAGGCTTGTTTCTTAACTGGTCATTCACTTCCCTCTCAAGCTGGTCAATGCCCTTGTCCTTTTTGGAGAAACAAACATACTTTTCCAAACAAACACTCAGCTCCTCAGTTCCAAATGCACCATGAGTCGGGTTTGGTTCCCCTGGCTCCAGAGCCCAACTGGGAGGACCCTCCTGAACCATCCTGACAGCACATTACCAGCAAACCTGGGGAAAGAGGGCACAATGCTGAGTGGGGGACAGGCTCCATCAATTCTTACCACCACCCTTGAGCCTGGAGAAACAGAGACTATACAGCTCACCACTCCGTCCTGTAAAAATAAGCTGTAGTGCCTCACGCTTCAGGGTCTCTCACCGGGCACCTCCGCCCTGCCTTCAGAGCCAGCAAGCTGCACTGACTCCTCTTCAGGTGTGTTTCCCATGGCAGCTCGCCGCTGCCTCCAGTGGTGGCAAGCAGCATCGCCATGCCTTCCAGAGTATCTCACACCACTGCTCACCACTCCCTCCAGTGGAGTGAACTGGCACTGCCGGGCCTTCCATAGACTCATTTTTTTTTATTTGTTTATTTACAGCATAACAGTGTTCATTGTTTTGGCATCACACCCAGTGCTCCATGCAGTACGTGCCCTCCCTATTAACCACCACCTGATTCCTCAAACTCCCACCCCACCCTGCCCCTCCAAAACCCTCTGGTTGTTTTTCAGAGTCCATAGTCTCTCATGGTTCATCTCCCCTTCCAGTTTCTCTCAACTCCCTCTCCTCTCCATCTCCCTATGTCCTCCGTGTTATTTGCTATGCTCCACAAATAAGTGAGACCATATGATACATGACTCTCTCTCTGCTTGACTTATTTCGCTCAGCATAATTTCTTCCAGTCCCGTCCATGTTGCTACAAAAGTTGGGTATTCATCCTTTCTGATGGAGGCATAATACTCCATTGCGTATATGTACCACATCTTCCTTATCCATTCATCCGTTGAAGGGCATCTTGGTTCTTTCCACAGTTTGGTGAGCATAGCCATTGCTACAATAAACATTGGGGTACAGATGGCCCTTCTTTTCACTACATCTGTATCTTTGGGGTAAATACCCAGCAGTGCAATTGCAGGGTCATAGGGAAGCTCTATTCTTAATTTCTTCAGGAATCTCCACACTGTTCTCCAAAGTGGCTGCACCAACTTGCATTCCCACCAACAGTGTAAGAGGGTTCCCCTTTCTCCACATCCTCTCCAACAATCGTTGTTTCCTGTCTTGCTAATTTTGGCCATTCTAACTGGTGTCAGGTGGTATCTCAATGTGGTTTTAATTTGAATCTCCCTGATGGCTAGTGATGATGAACATTTTTTCATGTGTCTGATAGCCATTTGTAGGTCTTCGTTGGAGAAGTGTCTGTTCATATCTTCTGCCCAATTTTGGATATGATTATCTGTTTTGTGTGTGTTGAGTTTGAGAAGTTCTTTCTAGATCCTGGATATCAACCTTTTGTCTGTACTGTCATTTGCAAATATCTTCTCCCATTCCGTGGGTTGCCTTTTTGTTTGGTGGACTGTTTCCTTTGCTGTGCAGAAGCTTTTGATCTTGATGAAGTGCCAAAAGTTTATTTTCGCTTTTGTTTCCTTGGCCTTTGGAGACATATCTTGAAAGAGGTTGCTGTGGCTGATATCGAAGAGGTTACTGCCTATGTTCTCCTCTAGGATTCTGATGGATTCCTGTCTCATGATGAGGTCTTTTATCCATTTCGAGTGTAAGAGAATGGTTGAGTTTCATTATTCTACATATAGCTGTCCCGTTTTCCCAGCACCATTGATTGAAGAGACTGTCTTTTTTTCCATTGAATATTTTTTCCTGTTTTGTCGAAGATTATTTCACCGTGGAGTTGAGGGTCCATATCTGGGCTCTCCACTCTGTTCCACTGGTCTATGTGTCTGTTTTTATGCCAGGACCACGCTGTCTTGGTGATCGCAGCTTTGTAGTAAAGCTTGAAATCGGGTAACGTGATGCCGCCAGTTTTGTTTTTGTTTTTCAACATTTCCTTAGCAATTCGGGGTCTCTTCTGATTCCATACAAATTTTAGGATTATTGGCTCCAGCTCTTTGAAAAATACCGGTGGAATTTTGATCGGAATGGCATTAAAAGCATAGATTGCTCTAGGCAGTATAAACATTTTAACAATGTTTATTCTTCCAATCCAAGAGCATGGAATTGTCTTCCATCTTTTTGGGTCTTCTTCAATTTCTTTCATGAGTGTTCTGTAGTTCCTCGAGTACAGGTCCTTTACCTCTTTGGTTAGGTTTATTCCCAGGTATCTTATGGTTCTTGGTGCTCTAGTAAATGGAATCGATTCTCTAATTTCCCTTTCTGTATTTTCATTGTTAGTGTATAAGAAAGCCACTGATTTCTGCACATTGACTTTGTATCCTGCCACGTTACTGAATTGCTGTATGAGTCTAGTAGTTAGGGGGTGGAGTCTTTGGGGTTTTCCATATAAAAAATCATGTCATCTGCGAAGAGAGTTTGACTTCTTCCTTGCCAATTTGGATACCTTTTATTTCTCTTTGTTGTCTGATTGCCGTTGCTAGGACTTCTAATACTATGTTGAACAAGAGTGGTGAGAGTGGGCATCCAAGCCCATTAGAATAACGTCAGACCTTTTCACAGAGACCTGGCAAGCCAGGAAGGGCTGGCAAAATATATTCAGAGTACTAAATGAGAAGAACATGCAACCAAGAATACTCTATCCGGCAAGACTGACATTTAAAATGGATGGAGAGATAAAGAGTTTCCAAGACCGGCAAGGCTTAAAAGACTATGCAACCACCAAGCCGACACTGCAGGAAATATTAAGGGGGGTCCTATAAAAGAGAAAAAATCCCAAGAATATCATTGAACAGAAATATAGAAACAATCTACAGACAGAAAGACTTCAAAGGCAACATGACATGAATCAAAACCTATCTCTCAATAATCACTCTCAATGTGAATGGCCTAAATGCGCCCGTAAAACGACACAGGGTTGCAGATTGGCTAAAACGACAGGACCCATCCATATGTTGTCTACAAGAGACCCATTTTGAACCTAAGGATACACCCAGACTGAAAGTGAACGGATGGAGAAGCATCTTTCATGCCAATGGGCCTCAAAAGAAGGCCGGGGTAGCAATTCTCATATCAGATAAATTAGATTTTAAACTAAAGACTGTAGTCAGAGATACAGAAGGACACTCCATAATTCTTAAAGGGACTATCCGCCAAGATGATCTAACAATTGTGAATATCTATGCCCCCAATATGGGAGCACCCAATTCCATAAGAAAACTATTAATCAAGATAAAGAGTCATATTGATATGAATACAATAATAGTAGGGGATCTTCATACGCCTCTCTCAGTAATAGACAGATCATCGAAGCAGACAATTAAAAAAGAAATAAGAGCATTGAATGAAACATTGGACCAGATGGACCGCATAGACATATACAGAACATTCCACCCTAAAACAACAGAATACACATTCTTCTCAAGTGCACATGGAACATTCTCCAGAATAGACCACATACTGCGTCACAAGGATTGAGGATGCCTGATACTCATGCTGGGAATCTGCCTGCCACGCAGGGCACCGCTGTGCTGTTTGGAGCTGCGCTGAACCCTCAGAGCTGGAGAAACTTCCATGCACCCCTGAAGTCACCCCCAGGTTATGCGAACGTCTGGACACACACCTAGAGGCTAAGACCCCGTCTGACACCCGAGCTCAACTCAGCGCACCAGGGCACCTGCCTCTGCACTGGCATATCAGGTCTACCATGGCCCTAGGCCTTAACCCTATCCCTAATTTTGGTTTTCAGGTATCATCCCCAAGAGTCCTGACCCCAAGACCCCAAGATTAAAGAATCCTGAGTGACACCTCAGGACTCTGTCCACCATGCAGGAGGAAACCATGCTGTTTGGAGCTGTGTCGAATCCTCAGAGCGGGAGAAACCTGCACGGTTCACCTGAGGCTATCCCCCACCCTCTGCGCACTATTGGGCCACAAATGTGGAGGCTGGCACTCAGCCTGCCTACCACCCAGGAGGAAACCGTGCCATTTGAAACTGAGTAGAACACTCAGAGTGGGAGAAACTGCATGCCTCCCTGAGCACAACCCCCTCCTTCAGCGGTCCCCTGACCACAAACCTGGACCCTCTCATGCCACCGGACCTCTGCCCTCAATTCATCCCCCTGGGATCCCTTCTCAGTGCCAGCAAATTGGGCCTGCCATGCCCCTGACCCTAACCTTAAGCCTAGGTTGCATTTTCAGTCTTCATCCCCAGAGGCTGGTCCCCCAATTCCTCCATATTTGGACCCCTGAGCCACAACCCAGTGCTCTGTCTGCCACCCGGGAGGAAACCGTTCTGTTTGGAGCTGCACAGAACCATCGGAATGGGAGAAATCTTCATGCTCCCTGAAGCCACCTCCACCTTCGGCCACCCCCCAGGCACAAACCCAGATCGTAATGCATCACCTGACCATGGCCCTCAACTCAGTACCCCAGACATCTAGCCTCAGCACCAGCAGATCAGGCCAGCCAGCCCCCTGTGCTCTTTTCCAAGCCCTAGGTTGTGTTTTCAGTCTTCTGTCCTCTGATGATTGACACCAAAGCTCCTCTGATGGGTTACACCTGAACTATACCAGAATATTTCTTGGCCCCCTGAGGCTATCCCACTTTCAGCACCCCCCGTTCACACCTGGATCTTAACACTCACACTGACCCACGTCCTCAAATCTTCTCCCCAGGTCACTCCCCTCAGGGTGGCCTATTGAGAATGACATGACCCTCAGCCCTAACCAAAACTTAGGTACATTTTCTGTCTTGTGTCCCAAGAATACAGGTACCAAAGCCCCACATAAGTGGGAACCCTGAGAAATGCCAGAGGACTCTGTCTTCAACCCAGAAGGAAACAGTAGAATTGGAACTCTGCCAAGGACTGAGAGCAGGAGAAATCTGCCTTTCCCCCCATGGCCACCAACCCGGAGCCTAACTCAGACTGACCCATGTTCTCTACTCAGTCCCCGTGAGAGCTCTGCACAGCACCAGCAAATCAGGCCTGTCATGTTCCTGGGACCTAGCCCTAACCCTAGGTTGGGGTTTCATGCTCTGTCCCCAGAGGACTGGCACCCAAGTCCCACGGATGGGGACCCCTGAGCAATATTTGAGATCTCTGCCTGCCACCTAGAAGGAAACCATACCATTTGGGACTCTGCAAAGGATTCTGAGCAGGAGAAATCTGCCACGCACCACTGAGTTCACCCAGAGTCAGCAGCTGGACACAAACCTGAACCTGACACTTACTCTATCCATCCCTCTGTACTCAGCCCTCTGGATAGCTTGCCACACCACCATCAGATTGGGCCTGCCATGCTCCTAACCCCTAACTGAAGCTTAGTTTGTGTTCTGAGCATTCAATTCCTAGGGGTCTGGCTCCCTACCCCACGGACTGGGGTCACCTTAGCCATACCACAGGACTCATCCTAACACACAGGAGGAAAGCGTGCCATGTAGATCTCTAGGAAGTATTCAAAGCAGGATAAAATGCCTGCCCATCTGAGCCTATACCAGCAAACCCCCAATGTCAGTGGCCTCTAGGTCACAAACCCTGTGCCTGACCAGAACCAGAACACTCATCCTTAATTCCAGCCTCTAGGAACCACACACACTGTCAGCTGTTTGGGCCTGCAATGTCCTTTGGCCCTAACTCTATCCCTAGCTTGGGTTCTCATGTCTCCGTCCCCTAAGGGTGGGCTCCAAAGCCCTAGGATTTGGGGATGCCTGAGCAATACCACAGGACTCAGCCTCACACCCAGATGGAAATCTCTCCATAATGGACTCCAGTAAGTATATAGGTCAGTATAAATATGAAGGCCCATCTGTTTCCATCCCAGTGAACTCCCACATTCAAGGGCTCATGGATTGAAACGCTGAGCCGGACACTCACCCTGACCCATGTCCTCAACTCAGCCCTCCAGGACGCTCACCACACGGTTGGCAATTCAGACCTTCCATTTTCCTAGGTCCTAACCCTAACCCTATTTGGAGTTCTGAGAGGTCCATCTGTAGAGGCCTGGATCCCAAGACCCGGGTATTGGGAACACTTTAGCAAAACCAGAGGATCAGCCCACCACACAAAAGGAAACTCCTTTTTTTACTCCAGACTGGATTCAGAGCATGAGACATCTGAATGCAAACCTGAGACAATGTCAGTGAACCTACACTTCCATCCACCCTCTGAAGACAATCCCTGAGCTTGATACACACCCTAAATCTCCATTGTATCTCAGACCTTGTGAAAATCTCCAAAGTTCTGGCTGATTGTATCTTCTAGGCTTCTGGGCCTTAATCCAACGGAAGGTCTAGACATGGGTGAAAATATGAACAGATATTTCTCCAATGATGACACGCATGTGACCAACAGATATATACATAAATGTTCTATATCACATGGCTTCTGGGAAATGCAAATCTAAACCACATTGAGGTGTCCTATCACACCAGGCAGAATGTCTAAAGTTAACAGGACATGAAACCACAAATATTGGTGAGGATGCAGAGAATGGAGAACCCTCCTACACTCCTGGTTGGAATGCAGACTGTTATATCCACTCTGGAAAACAGTACGGGGTTTCCTCAAGAAGTTAAAAGTAAAGTTACCCTAAAACACAGCAATTTCACTACAGGGCTTTTACCACAAAAATAGAGATGTAGGGGAAAGAACTGGCACCTGCACCCCAGTGTTCATCGCAACAATATCCACTCTAGATAAACTATGGAAAGAACCCAGATATCTATGGACAGAGGAATGGATAAAGAAGATGTGGTTCATATATTCAATGGAATATTCCTCAGCCATCAGAAAGGATGAATACTTACCATCACATCAACCTGGATGGGTCTGGAAGATATTATGCTGAGTAAAATATGTCCATGAAAGAAACACAATTATCATAGGGTTTCACTCCTATGTGAAATATCAGAAACAGGGCAGAGAACCGTAGGCAAAGGAAGGGGAAACAGAATGGGAAGTCATCAGAGATGGGGAAAAAACCATGATAGACTCTTAACTATAGCAACCAACTGAGGGTTGCTGGATGGGGGGTGGGGGGGTTACTGGGGTGATGGGCATTAAGGAGGGCACGTGATGCAATACACATCTGATATATTATTTAACACTACATCTGAAAATAATGATGTATGATAAGTTGGCTCATTGAATTCAAATAAAAAATGAAAGAACTCAAATAAACTACCCTAACAATTTGTATGGAATCACAAAAGATACTGAACAACCAGCACAATGTTATGAAGAAAAACAAAACTGGAGGCATCACAATTCCATATTTCAAATTATACTACAAAGCTGCATTCATCCTCACAGTATGGGACTGGCAAAAAAAAAAAAAAAAATACACACAGTGACCAAGGAAACGGAATAGAAGCTCAGACATCAGCCCACAATCACGTGCCCAATTAATCTTCTGCAAAACAGGCAAAACTATTAAAAGGGAAAAGGACAGTTTCTACAACAAATGGTGTTGGGAAAACTGAACAGCTATGCACAAAACAATGAAATTAGACTGCTTTCTTACACCATATGGACACATAAACTCAAAACAGTTTCAAGACCTCAATGTGAGACCTTAAATCACAAAAATCCTACAAGAGGGCACAGACAGTAACTTCTCTGACATGAACCATACATTTAATAGACATGCCTCCTAAGGCAAAGGAAACAAAAGCAAAAATAAACTACTAGAGCTCCATCAATATAAAAACTTACCGCACAGCAGAACAGCAATGAAAATGTAATAAATAGAATACAACGTACTTAAGAGGAGAAGATGTTTGCAAATATCATGTGCAATAAAGGGGTAGTGTCCAAAATATGTAGAACTGATACAACGCAACAACCAAAAAACAAAAAATCCAATTAAAAAATAGACAGAAGACATGAACAGACATTGCTCCAAAGAAGACATACAGATGGCCAACAGTCACGTGAGAAGATGTTCACATCAGCCATCAACAGGAAAATCCAAATGAAAAGGTCCATGAGATACTACCTCATACTATCAGAATGGCTAACAGCACCAGCACAAGAAAACAAATGTTGGGAGGATGTGGGTAAAAGGGAACCCTCTTGCACTGTGGTGGGAATGCTAGCTGCTGCAGTCCCTGTGGAAAACAGTATCACTGTTCCTCAAAACGTTAAATATTAGAACTACCTTATAATCCAGCAATCACACTACCGGGTGATTACCCGACGAATATGAGAACAGTAACTCAAAAGGATACATGTGCCCCTATGTTTCCTGCAACATTAATTACAATATTACAATATGGAAACAATCCAAGTATTTCTTGATAACTTGATAAATGAGATGATAAATGTATACACACACACACACACACACACAGTGCGAAATTACTCAGCCATAAAAAATCTTGCCATTTGCAGACACATGGATGGAGCTAGAGAATACTATCCTAAGTGAAATCAGTCAGAGAAAGACAAAGGCCTTTGGCTGTCACTCTTCCATGGAATTTAGGAAACAAACATACATAAATAAAGGAGAAAGAAGATACAAAACAAAAACCGACTCTGTGGTTACCAGAGTGGAAGTGGATGGAGGGATGAGTGATATAGATGACGGGGACTAAGAGTATAATTTTCTTTTTTTTTATTTGTTTATTTTCAGCATAACAGTGTTCACTGTTTTTGCACCACACCCAGTGCTCCATGCAGTACGTGCCCTCCCTATTACCCACCACCTGGTTCCCCAACCTCCCAACCCCCGCCCTTCCAAAACACTCAGGTTGTTTTTCAGAGTCCATAGTCTCTCATGGTTCATCTCCCCTTCCAGGTTCCCTCAACTCCCTCTCCTCTCCATCTCCCCATGTCCTCCGTGTTCTTTGTTATGCTCCACAAATAAGGGAGACCATATGATATTTGACTCTCTCTGCTTGACTTATTTCACTCAGCATAATCTCTTCGAGTCCCGTCCATGTTGCTACAAAAGTTGGGTATTCATCCTTTCTGATGGAGCCATATACTCCATTGTGCATATGGACCACATCTTCCTTATCCATTCATCCGTTGAAGGGCATCTTGGTTCTTTCCACAGTTTGGCAACCGTGGCCATTGCTGCAATAAACAATGGGGTACAGATGGCTCTTCTTTTCAACCATCTGTAACTTTGGGGTAAATACCCATCAGTGTAATTGCAGGGTCATAGGGAAGCTCTATTTTTAATTTCTGGAGTCATCTGCACATTGTTCTCCAAAGTGGCTGCACTAAATTGCAGTCTCACCAACAGTGTAACAGGGTTCCACTTTCTCGACATCCTCTCCAACAAACGTTATTTCCTGTCTTCCTAATTTTGGACATTCTAACTGGTGTTAGGTGGTATCTCAATGTAGTTTTAATTAGAATCTCCCTGATGGCGAGGCAGACGCCACCCTCTCCACAGATTCTGGGGGTATCACCTTGGCGGTGGCAGCTGGGGCCGGGCCTGCCACGAAATCCGGGCCCGGGCCCGGTCCTGTTTGCTCAGCCTTCCGTTGCCAGGGGCCTGAGCCTGGGGGCCTCCCCATGGGGAACCCTGAGTTCCGCGCCACGAGTCACCCGACCGTCCCGGCGACAACGGCACCATTCGCGGCTTCGTCCCAGCCGTGGAGTGAGAGATCAATCCGTTTCCCCACAGAGGCCAGCCCCCTCCACGGGCGCCCCGGGCGCCCGCCAGGGCGGAGGCGGACGCCGGCCTCTACGCCTCCATCCACGCTGCTCGGGGAAACCTCCCCGGCGCTGGGGCCGCCGGCCGCGCCCCATCGTCGCGGCTCGTTTTCCGGGTGGCCGCGACATGCCCCGAGCGAGAAAGGGCCCTGCTCCACGCGGAACTGGGCGCTGACCAGGGCTGCCCAACGCCGACCAATTCTCACGAGCGTTCCGCCCAAATCGATCCCGATTTGGGCAGAACGCTCGTGAGAAGTGGCCGGAAAAAGCCCGGCGAACACACTTCGGGCACCACAGGGCCGCAGGGCCGCCCCCCCGGGACCCTGTCCGGGATCGCGTGTCATCGCGTTCCGGCACCGCCAGGAGGAGCTGCGGGAGGCGTGCACCGGGGAGGCCGACGCCTCCCGCTCCTCAGCCTCCGGGGTTCCCCTCCGTGGCACCGGCAGCTGCGGCCGGCCCAGCCCCGAAACCCGGGCCCGGGCCCGGGCATGATTGCTCAGCCTTCCGTTGCCAGGGGCCTGAGCCTGGGGGCCTCCCCATGGGGAACACTGAGTCCCGCGCCACGAGTCCCCCGACCGTCCCGGCGACAACGGCACCATTCGCGGCTTCGTCCCAGCCGTGGAGTGAGAGATCAATCCGTTTCCCCACAGAGGAGAGCCCCCTCCACGGTCGCCCCGGCCGCCCGCCACGGCGGAGGTGGACGCCCGGCCTCGGCGCCTCCATCATCTCTGCTCGGGGAAAACTCCCCAGCGCCGGGGCCGCCGGCCGCGCCCCATCGTCGCGGCTCGTTTTCCGGGTGCCCGCGACATGCCCCTAGCGAGAAAGGGCCCTGCTCCACGCGGAACTGGGCGCTGACCAGGGCTGCCGAACGCCGGCCAATTCTCACGAGACTTCTGCCCAAATCGATCCCGATTTAGGCAGAACACTCGTGAGAATTGGCCAGAAAACGCCCGGCGAACACACTTCGGGCACCACAGGGCCGCAGGTCCGCCCTCCGGGGCCCTGTTCGGGATCGCGTGTCATCGCGTTCCGGCACCGCCAGTAGGAGCTCCGGGAGGCGTGCCCCGTGGAGGCCGACGCCTCCCGCTCCTCAGCCTCCGGGGTGTCCCCTCCCTGGCATCGGCAGCTGGGGCCCGGCCAGCCCCAAAACCCGGGCCCTGGCCCGGGCCTGCTTGCTCAGCCTTCCGTTGCCAGGAGCCTGAGCCTGGGGGTCTCCCCATGGGGAACCCTGTGTCCCGCGCCACGAGTCCCCCGACCGTCCCGGCGACAGCGGCACCATTCGAGGCTTCGTCCCAGCCGTGGAGTGAAAGATCAATCCGTTTCCCCACAGAGGCCAGCCCCCTCCACGGGCGCCCCGGCAGCCCGCCACGGCGGAGGCGGACGCCCGGCCACGGCGCCTCCATCAACTCTGCTCGGGGAAAACTCCCCGGCGCAAGGGCCGGCGGCCGCGCCCCATCGTCGCGGCTCGTTTTCCGGGTTGCCGCGCCATACCCCGAACGAGAAAGCGCCCTGCTCCACGCGGAACTGGGCGCTGACCAGGGCTGCCCATCGCCGGCCAATTCTCACGAGCGTCCTGCCCAAATCGATCCCGATTTAGGCAGAACGCTCGTGAGAAGTGGCCGGAAAACGCCCGGCGAACAAACTTCGGGCACCACAGGGCCGCAGGGTCGCCCCCCCCGGGGCCCTGTCCGGAATCGCGTGTCGTCACGTTCCGGCACCGCCAAGAGGAGCCCCGGGAGGCGTGCACCGGGGAGGCCGACGCCTCCCGCTCCTCAGCCTCCGGGGGTCCCCTCCCTGGCGCCGGAGGCTGGGGCCGGGTCAGCCCCGAAAGCCGGGCCCGGGCCAGGGCCTGCTTGCTCAGCCTTCCGTTGCCAGAGGCCTGAGCCTGGGGGCCTCCCCATGGGGAAACCTGAGTCCCGCGCCAGGAGTCCCCCAACCGTCCCGGCGACAACGGCACCATTCGCGGCTTCGTCCGAGCCGTGGAGTGAGAGTTCAATCCGTTTCCCACAGAGGTTAGCCCCCTCCACGGGCGCCCCAGCCGCCGACACGGCGGAGGCGGACGCCCGACCACGGCACCTCCATCCACTCTGCTCGGCGAAAACTCTCCGGCGCCGGGGCCGCTGGCCGCACCCCATCGTCGCGGCTAGTTTTCCGGGTGGCCGCGACATGCCCCGAGCGAGAAAGGGCCCTGCTACACGCGGAACTGGGCGCTGACCAGGGCTGCCTAACGCCGGCCAATTCTCACGAGCGTTCTGCCCAAATCGGGATCCCAAATCGGGATCGATTTGGGCAGAACGCTCGTGAGAATTGGCCGGAAAAAGCCCGGCGAACACACTTCGGGCACCACAGGGCCGCAGGGCCGCACCCCCGGGGACTTGCTCGGGATCGCGTGTCGTCGCGTTCCGGCACCGCCAGGAGGAGCTCCGGACGGCGTGTACCGGGGAAGCCGACGCCTCCCACTCCTCAGCCTCCGGGGGTCCCCTCCCTGGCGCCGGAAGCTGGGGCCTGGCCAGCCCCAAAAGCAGGGCCCGGGCCCGGGCCTGCTTGCTCAGCCTTCCGTTGCCAGGGGCCTGAGCCTGGGGGCTTCCCCATGGGGAACCCTGAGTCCCGCGCCACGAGTCCCCCGACCGTCCCGGCGACAACGGCACCATTCGTGGCTTCGTCCCAGCCGTGGAGTGAGAGATCAATCCGTTTCCCCACAGAGGCCAGCCCCCTCCACGGGCGCCCCGGTCGCATGCCACGGCGGAGGCGGACGCCCGGCCACGGCTCCTCCATCCACTCTGCTCGGGGAAACCTCCCCGGCGCAGGGGCCGCCGGCCTCGCCCCATCGTCGCGGCTCGTTTTCCGGGTGGCCGCGACATGCCTCTAGCGAGAAAGGGCCCTGCTCCAGGCCGAACTGGGCGCTGACCAGGGCTGCCCAACGCCGGCCAATTATCACGAGCGTTCTACCCAAATCGATCCCGATTTCGGCAGAACGCTCGTGAGACTTGGCCGGAAAAAGCCCGGCGAACAAACTTCGGGCACCACAGGGCCGCAGGGCCGCCCCCCCGAAGCCCTGTCTGGGATGGCGTGTCGTCGCGTTCTGGCACCGCCAGGAGGAGCTCCGGGAGGCGTGCACCGGGGAGGCCGACGCCTCCCGCTCCTCAGCCTCCGGGGGTCCCCTCCCTGGCGCATGTAGGTGGGGCCGGGCCAGCCCCGAAAGCAGGGCCCGGGCCCGGGCCTGCTTGCTCAGCCTTACGGTGCCAGGGGCCTGAGCCTGGGGGCCTCAACTTGGGGAACCCTGAGTCCCGCGCCACGAGTCCCCCGACCGTCCCGGTGACAATGGCACCATTCGCGGCTTCGTCCCAGCCGTGGAGTGAAAGATCACTCCGTTTCCCCACAGAGGCCAGCCCCCTCCACGGGCGCCCCGGACGCCCGCCACGGCGGAGGCGGACGCCCGGCCACGGGGCATCCATCATCTCTGCTCGGGGAAAACTCCCCAACGCCGGGGCCGCCGGACGCGCCCCATCGTTGCGGCTCGTTTTCCGGGTGGCTGCGACATGACCCTAGTGAGAAAGGGCCCTGCTCCACGCGGAACTGGGCGCTGACCAGGGCTGCTGAACGCCGGCCAATTCTCACGAGCGTTCTGCCCAAACCGACCCGAATTGGGCAGTACGCTCGTGAGAATTGGCCGGAAAACGCCCGGCGAACACACTTCGGGCACCACAGGGCCGCAGGGCCGCCCCCCTGGGGCCATGTCCGGGATCGCGTGTCGTCGCGTTCCGGCACTGCCAGTAGGAGCTCCGGGAGGCGAGCCCCGGTGAGGCCGACTCCTCCCGCTCCACAGCCTCTGGGGATCCCCTCACTGGCGCTGGCAGCTGGGGTCGGGCCAGCCCCGAAAGCATGGCCCGGGCCCAGGCCTGCTTGCTCAACCTTCTGTTGCCAGGGGCCTGAGCCTGGGGGCCTCCCCATGGGGAACCCTGAGTCCCGCGCCACGAGTCCCCCCGACCGTCCCGGCGACAACGGCACATTTCGCAGCTTCGTCCGAACTGTGGAGTGAGAGATCAATCCGTTCCCCCACAGAGGCCAGCCCCCTCAACAGGCGCCCCGGCCGCGTGCCACGGGGAAGGCGGACGACCGGCCACGGCGCCTCCATCATCTCTGCTCGGGGAAAAATCCAAAGCGCCGGGGCCGGCGGCCGCGCCCCATCGTCGCGGCTCGTTTTCCGGGTGGCCGCGATATGCCCCGAGCGAGAAAGGGCCCTGCTCCACGCGTAACTGGGCGCTGACCAGGGCTGCCCAACGCCGGCCAATTCTCACGAGCGTTCTGCCCAAATCGATCCCGATTTGGGCTGAACGCTCGTGAATTGGCCGGAAAAGGCCCGGCGAACACACTTCGGGCACCACAGGGCCGCAGGGCCGCCCCCCCAGGGCCCTGTCCGGGATCGCGTGTCGACGCGTTCTGGCACCGCCAAGAGGAGCCCCGGGAGGCGTGCACCGGGGAGGCCGACGCCTCCCGCTCCTCAGCCTCTGGGGTTCCCCTCCCTGGCACCGGCAGCTGCGGCCGGCCCAGCCCCGAAACCCGGGCCCGGGCCCGGCCCTGCTTGCTCTGCCTTCCGTTGCCAGGGGCCTGAGCCTGGGGGCCTCCCCATGGGGAACCCTGAGTCCCGCGCCACGAGTCCCCCGAACGTCCCGGCGACAACGGCACCATTCGCGGCTTCGTCCCACCCGTGGAGTGAGATATCAATTCGTTTCCCCATATAGGCCAGCCCCCTCCATGGGCGTCCCGGCCGCCCGCCACGGTTGAGGCGGACGCCCGGCCACGGCGCCTCCATTCACTCTGCTCGGGGAAACCTCCCCGGCGCCGGGGCCGCCGGCCGCGCCCCATCGTCTCGGCTCGTTTTCCGGGTGGCCGCGATATGCCCCAAGCGAGAAAGGGCCCTGCTCCACGCGGAACTGGGCGCTGACCAGGGCTGCCCAACGCCGGCCAATTCTCACGAGCGCTCTGCCAAAATCGATCCCGATTGGGGCAGACCGCTCGTGAGAATTGGCCGGAAGAAGCCAGGCGAACACACTTCGGGCACCACAGGGCCGCAGGGCCGCCCCCACGGGGCCGTGTCCGCGGTCGTGTGTCGTCGCGTGCCGGCAACGCCAGTAGGAGCTCCGGGAGGCGTGCCCCGGTGAGGCCGACTCCTCCCGCTCCTCAGCCTCTGGGGATCCCCTCACTGGCGCTGGCAGCTGGGGTCGGGCCAGCCCCGAAAGCAGGGCCCGGGCCCGGGCCTGCTTGCTCAGCCTTCCGTTGCCAGGGGCCTGAGCCTGGGGGCCTCCCCATGGGGAACCCTAAGTCCCGCGCCACGATTCCCCCCGACCGTCCCGGCGACAACGGCACATTTCGCAGCTTCGTCCGAACCGTGGAGTGAGAGATCAATCCGTTCCCCCACAGAGGCCAGCCCCCTCCACGGGCGCCCCGGCCGCGCGCCACGGCGGAGGCGGACGACCGGCCAAGGCGCCTCCATCATCTCTGCTCGGGGAAACCTCCAAAGCGCCGGGGCCGCCGGCCGCGCCCCATCGTCGTGGCTCGGTTTCCGCGTGGATGCGACATGCCCCGAGCGAGAAAGGGCCCTGCTCCACGCGGAACTGGGCGCTGACCAGGGCTGCCCAAGCCGGCCAATTCTCACGAGCGTTCTGCCCAAATCGATCCCGATTTGGGCAGAACGCTCGTGAGAATTGGCCGGAAAAAGCCCGGCGAACACACTTCGGGCACCACAGGGCCGCAGGGCCCCCCCCCGGGGCCCTGTCCGGGATCGCGTGTCGTCGCGTTCCGGCACCGCCAGGAGGAGCTGCGCGAGGCGTGCACCGGGGAGGCCGACGCCTCCCGCTCCTCAGCCTCCAGTGGTCCCCTCCCTGGCGCCGGCAACTGGGGACGGGCAGCCCCGAAAGCCGGGCCCGGGCACGGGCCTGCTTGCTCAGTCTTCCGTTGCCAGGGGCCTGAGCCTGGGGGCCTCCCCATGGGGAACCATGAGTCCCGCGCCACGAGTCCCCCGACCGTCCCGGCGACAACGGCACCATTCGCGGCTTCGTCCCAGCCGTGGAGTGAGAGATCAATCCGTTTCCCCACAGTGCCAGCCCCCTCCACGGGCGCCCCGGCCGCCCGCCACGGCAGAGGCGGACGCCCGGCCACGGCGCCTCCATCCACTCTGCTCGGGGAAACCTCCCCGGCTCCGGGGCCGCCGGCCGCGCCCCATCGTCGCGGCTCGTTTTCCGGGTGGCCGCGACATGCCCCGAGCGAGAAAGGGCCCTGCTCCACGCGGAACTGGGCGCTGACCAGGGCTGCCCAAAGCCGGCCAATTCTCACGAGCGTTCTGCCCAAATCGATCCCGATTTGGGCAGAACGCTCGTGAGAATTGGCCGGAAAAAGCCCGGCGAACACACTTCGGGCACCACAGGGCTGCAGGGCCGCCCCCCCGGGGCCCTGTCCGGGATCGCGTGTCGTCGCGTTCTGGCTCCGCCAGGAGGAGCTGCGGGAGGCGTGCACCAGGGAGGCCGACGCCTCACGCTCCTCAGCCTCCGGGGGTCCCCTCCCTGGCGCCGGCAGCTGGGGCCAGGCAGCCCCGAAAGCCGGGCCCGGAACCGGGCCTGCTTGCTCAGCCTTCCGTTGCCAGGGGCCTGAGCCTGGGGGCCTCCCCATGGGGAACCCTGAGTCCCGCGCCACGAGTCCCCCGACCGTCCCGGCAACAACGGCACCATTCGCGGCTTCGTCCCAGCCGTGGAGTGAGAGATCAATCCGTTTCCCCACAGAGGCCAGCCCCCTCCACGGGCGCCCCGGCCGCCCGCCACGGCGGAGGCGGACGCCCGGCCACGGCGCCTCCATCCACTCTGCTCGGGGAAACCTCCCAGGCACCGGGGCCGCCGGCCGCGCCCCATCGTCGCGGCTCGTTTTCCGGGTGGCCGCGACATGCCCCGAGTGAGAAAGGGCCCTGCTCCACGCGGAACTGGCCGTTGAACAGGGCTGCCCAACGCCGGCCAATTCTCACGAGCGTTCTGCCCAAATCGATCCCGATTTGGGCAGAACGCTCGTGAGAATTGGCCGGAAAAAACCCCGGCGAACACACTTCGGGCACCACAGGGCCGCAGGGCCCCCCCCCGGGGCCCTGTCCGGGATCGCGTGTCGTCGCGTTCCGGCACCGCCAGGAGGAGCTGCGCGAGGCGTGCACCGGGGAGGCCGACGCCTCCCGCTCCTCAGCCTCCAGAGGTCCCCTCCCTGGCGCCGGCAGCTGGGGACGGGCAGCCCCGAAAGCCGGGCCCGGGCCCGGGCCTGCTTGCTCAGTCTTCAGTTGCCAGGGGCCTGAGCCTGGGGGCCTCCCCAAGGGGAACCCTGAGTCCCGCGCCACGAGTCCCCCGACCGTCCCGGCGACAACGGCACAATTCGCGGCTTCGTCCCAGCCGTGGAGTGAGAGATCAATCCGTTTCCCCACAGAGGCCAGCCCCCTCCACGGGCGCCCCGGCCGCCCGCCACGGCGGAGGCGGACGCCCGGCCACGGCGCCTCCATCCACTCTGCTCGGGGAAACCTCCCCGGCGCCGGGGCCGCCGGCCGCGCCCCATCGTCGCGGCTCGTTTCCCGGGTGGCCACGACATGCCCCGAGCGAGAAAGGGCCCTGCTCCACGTGGAACTGGGCGCTGACCAGGGCTGCCCAACGCCGGCCAATTCTCACGAGCGTTCTGCCCAAATCGATCCCGATTTGGGCAGAACGCTCGTGAGAATTGGCCGGAAAAAGCCCGGCGAACACACTTCGGGCACCACAGGGCCGCAGGGCCGCCCCCCCGGGGCCCTGTCCGGGATCGTGTGTCGTCGCGTTCTAGCTCCGCCAGGAGGAGCTGCGGGAGGCGTGCACCGGGGAGGCCGACGCCTCCCGCTCCTCAGCCTCCGGGGGTCCCCTCCCTGGCGCCGGCAGCTGGGGCCAGGCAACCCCGAAAGCCGGGCCCGGAACCGGGCCTGCTTGCTCAGCCTTCCGTTGCCAGGGGCCTGAGCCTGGGGGCCTCCCCATGGGGAACACTGAGTCCCGCGCCACGAGTCCCCCGACCGTCCCGGAGACAACGGCACCATTCGCGGCTTCGTCCCAGCCGTGGAGTGAGAGAACAATCCGTTTCCCCACAGAGGCCAGGCCCCTCCACGGGCGCCCCGGCCGCCCGCCACGGCGGAGGCGGACGCCCGGCCACGGCGCCTCCATCCACTCTGCTCGGGGAAACCTCCCCGGCGCCGGGGCCGCCGGCCGCGCCCAATCGTCGCGGCTCGTTTTCCGGGTGGCCGCGACATGCCCCGAGCGAGAAACGGCCCTGCTCCACGCGGAACTGGGCGCTGACCAGGGCTGCCCAACGACGGCCAATTCTCACGAGCGTTCTGCCCAAATCGATCCCGATTTGGGCAGAACGCTCGTGAGAATTGGCCGGAAAAAGCCCGGCGAACACACTTCCGGCACCACAGGGCCGCAGGGCCGCCCCCCCGGGGCCCTGTCCGGGATCGCGTGTCGTCGCGTTCCGGCACCGCCAGGAGGAGCTGCGGGAGGCGTGCACCGGGGAGGCCGACGCCTCCCGCTCCTCAGCCTCCGGGGGTCCCCTCCCTGGCGCCGGCAGCTGGGGCCGGGCAGGCCCGAAAGCCGGGCCCGGGCCCGGGCCTGTTTGCTCAGCCTTCCGTTGCCAGGGGCCTGAGCTTGGGGGCCTCCCCATGGGGAACACTGAGTCCCGCGCCACGAGTCCCCCGACCGTCCCGGCGACAACGGCACCATTCGCGGCTTCGTCCCAGCCGTGGAGTGAGAGATCAATCCGTTTCCCCACAGAGGCCAGCCCCCTCCACGGGCGCCCCGGCCGCCCGCCACGGCGGACGCAGACGCCCGGCCACGGCGCCTCCATCCACTCTGCTCGGGGAAACCTCCCCGGCGCCGGGGCCGCTGGCCTCGCCCCATCGTCGCGGCTCCTTTTCCGGGTGGCCGCGACATGCCCCGAGCGAGAAAGGGCCCTGCTCCACGCGGAACTGGGCGCTGACCAGGGCTGCCCAACGCCGGCCAATTCTCACGAGCGTTCTGCCCAAATCGATCCCGATTTGGGCAGAACGCTCGTGAGAATTGGCCGGAAAAAGCCCGGCGAACACACTTCGGGCACCACAGGGCCGCAACGCCGCCCCCCCGGGGCCCTGTCCGGGATCGCGTGTCGTCGCGTTCCGGCTCCGCCAGGAGGAGCTGCGGGAGGCGTGCACCGGGGAGGCCGACGCCTCCCGCTCCTCAGCCTCCGGGGGTCCCCTCGCTGGCGCCGGCAGCTGGGGCCGGGCAGCCCCGAAATCCGGGCCCGGGCCCGGGCCTGTTTGCTCAGCCTTCCGTTGCCACGGGCCTGAGCCTGGGGGCCTCCCCATGGGGAACCCTGAGTCCCGCGCCACGAGTCCCCCGACCGTCCCGGCAACAACGGCACCATTCGCGGCGTCGTCCCAGCCGTGGAGTGAGAGATCAATCCGTTTCCCCACAGAGGCCAGCCCCCTCCACGGGCGCCCCGGCCGCCCGCCACGGCGGAGGCGGACGCCCGGCCACGGCGCCTCCATCCACTCTGCTCGGGGAAACCTCCCAGGCGCCGGGGCCGCCGGCCGCGCCCCATCGTCGCGGCTCGTTTTCCGGGTGGCCGCGACATGCCCCGAGTGAGAAAGGGCCCTGCTCCACGCGGAACTGGCCGTTGAACAGGGCTGCCCAACGCCGGCCAATTCTCACGAGCGTTCTGCCCAAATCGATCCCGATTTGGGCAGAACGCTCGTGAGAATTGGCCGGAAAAAGCCCGGCGAACACACTTCGGGCACCACAGGGCCGCAGGGCCGCCCCCCCGGGGCCCTGTCCGGGATCGCGTGTCGTCGCGTTCCGGCTCCGCCAGGAGGAGCTGCGGGAGGGGTGCACCGGGGAGGCCGACGCCTCCCGCTCCTCAGCCTCCGGGGGTCCCCTCCCTGGCGCCGGCAGCTGGGGCCGGGCAGCCCCGAAAGCCGGGCCCGGAACCGGGCCTGTTTGCTCAGTCTTCCGTTGCCAGGGGCCTGAGCCTGGGGGCCTCCCAATGGGGAACCCTGAGTCCCGCGCCACGAGTCCCCCGACCGTCCCGGTGACAACGGCACCATTCGCGGCTTCGTCCCAGCCGTGGAGTGAGAGATCAATCCGTTTCCCCACAGAGGCCAGCCCCCTCCACGGGCGCCCCGGCCGCCCGCCACGGCGGAGGCAGACGCCCGGCCACGGCGCCTCCATCCACTCTGCTTGGGGAAACCTCTCCGGCGCCGGGGCCGCCGGACGCGCCCCATCGTCGCGGCTCGTTTTCCGGGAGGCCGCGACATGCCCCGAGCGAGAAAGGGCCCTGCTCCACGCGGAACTGGGCGCTGACCAGGGCTGCCCAACGCCGGCCAATTCTCACGAGCGTTCTGCCCAAATCGATCCCGATTTGGGCAGAACGCTCGTGAGAATTGGCCGGAAAAAGCCCGGCGAACACACTTCGGGCACCACAGGGCCGCAGGGCCCCCCCCGGGGCCCTGTCCGGGATCGCGTGTCGTCGCGTTCCGGCACCGCCAGGAGGAGCTGCGCGAGGCGTGCACCGGGGAGGCCGACGCCTCCCGCTCCTCAGCCTCCAGGGGTCACCTCCCTGGCGCCGGCAGCTGGGGCCAGGCAGCCCCGAAAGCCGGGCCCGGAACCGGGCCTGCTTGCTCAGTCTTCCGTTGCCAGGGGCCTGAGCCTGGGGGCCTCCCCATGGGGAACCCTGAGTCCCGCGCCACGAGTCCCCCGACCGTCCCGGCGACAACGGCACAATTCGCGGCTTCGTCCCAGCCGTGGAGTGAGAGATCAATCCGTTTCCCCACAGAGGCCAGCCCCCTCCACGGGCGCCCCGGCCGCCCGCCACGGCGGAGGCGGACGCCCGGCCACGGCGCCTCCATCCACTCTGCTCGGGGAAAACTCCCCGGCGCCGGGGCCGCCGGCCGCGCCCCATTGTCGCGGCTCGTTTCCCGGGTGGCCACGACATGCCCCGAGCGAGAAAGGGCCCTGCTCTACGCGGAACTGGGCGCTGACTAGGGCTGCCCAACGCCGGCCAATTCTCACGAGCGTTCTGCCCAAATCGATCCCGATTTGGGCAGAACGCTCGTGAGAATTGGCCGGAAAAAGCCCGGCGAACACACTTCGGGCACCACAGGGCCGCAGGGCCGCCCCCCCGGGGCCCTGTCCGGGATCGCGTGTCGTCGCGTTCCGGCTCCGCCAGGAGGAGCTGCGGGAGGGGTGCACCGGGGAGGCCGACGCCTCCCGCTCCTCAGCCTCCGGGGGTCCCCTCCCTGGCGCCGGCAGCTGGGGCCGGGCAGCCCCGAAAGCCGGGCCCGGAACCGGGCCTGTTTGCTCAGTCTTCCGTTCCCAGGGGCCTGAGCCTGGGGGCCTCCCCATGGGGAACCCTGAGTCCCGCGCCACGAGTCCCCCGACCGTCCCGGAGACAACGGCACCATTCGCGGCTTCGTCCCAGCCGTGGAGTGAGAGATCAATCCGTTTCCCCACAGAGGCCAGCCCCCTCCACGGGCGCCCCGGCCGCCCGCCACGGCGGAGGCGGACGCCCGGCCACGGCGCCTCCATCCACTCTGCTCGGGTAAACCTCCCCGGCGCCGGGGCCGCCGGACGCGCCCCATCGTCGCGGCTCGTTTTCCGGGAGGCCGCGACATGCCCCGAGCGAGAAAGGGCCCTGCTCCTCGCGGAACTGGGCGCTGACCAGGGCTGCCCAACGCCGGCCAATTCTCACGAGCGTTCTGCCCAAATCGATCCCGATTTGGGCAGAACGCTCGTGAGAATTGGCCGGAAAAAGCCCGGCGAACACTCTTCGGGCACCACAGGGCCGCAGCGCCGCCCCCCCGGGGCCCTGTCCGGAATCGCGTGTCGTCGCGTTCCGGCACCGCCAGGAGGAGCTGCGGGAGGCGTGCACCGGGGAGGCCGACGCCTCCCGCTCCTCAGCCTCCGGGGGTCCCCTCCCTGGCGCTGGCAGCTGGGGCCGGGCAGCCCCGAAAGCCGGGCCCGGAACCGGGCCTGCTTGCTCAGCCTTCGGTTGCCAGGGGCCTGAGCCTGGGGCCCTCCCCATGGGGAACCCTGAGTCCCGCGCCACGAGTCCCCCGACCGTCCCGGAGACAACGGCACCATTCGCGGCTTCGTCCCAGCCGTGGAGTGAGAGAACAATCCGTTTCCCCACAGAGGCCAGCCCCCTCCACGGGCGCCCCGGCCGCCCGCCACGGCGGAGGCGGACGCCCGGCCACGGCGCCTCCATCCACTCTGCTCGGGGAAACCTCCCCGGCGCCGGGGCCGCCGGCCGCGCCCCATCGTCGCGGCTCGTTTTCCGGGTGGCCCCGACATGCCCCGAGCGAGAAAGGGCCCTGCTCCACGCGGAACTGGGCGCTGACCAGGGCTGCCCAACGCCGGCCAATTCTCACGAGCGTTCTGCCCAAATCGATCCCGATTTGGGCAGAACGCTCGTGAGAATTGGCCGGAAAAAGCCCGGCGAACACACTTCGGGCACCACAGGGCCGCAACGCCGCCCCCCCGGGGCCCTGTCCGGGATCGCGTGTCGTCGCGTTCCGGCTCCGCCAGGAGGAGCTGCGGGAGGCGTGCACCGGGGAGGCGGACGCCTCCTGCTCCTCAGCCTCCGGGGGTCCCCTCCCTGGCGCCGGCAGCTGGGGCCGGGCAGCCCCGAAAGCCGGGCCCGGGCCCGGGCCTGTTTGCTCAGCCTTCCGTTGCCAGGGGCCTGAGCCTGGGGGCCTCCCCATGGGGAACCCTGAGTCCCGCGCCACGAGTCCCCCAACCGTCCCGGCGACAACGGCACCATTCGCGGCTTCGACCCAGCCGTGGAGTGAGAGATCAATCCGTTTCCCCACAGAGGCCAGCCCCCTCCACGGGCGCCCCGGCCGCCCGCCACGGCGGAGGCGGACGCCCGGCCACGGCGCCTCCATCCACTCTGCTCGGGGAAACCTCCCAGGCGCCGGGGCCGCCGGCCGCGCCCCATCGTCGCGGCTCGTTTTCCGGGTGGCCGCGACATGCCCCGAGTGAGAAAGGGCCCTGCTCCACGCGGAACTGGCCGTTGAACAGGGCTGCCCAACGCCGGCCAATTCTCACGAGCGTTCTGCCCAAATCGATCCCGATTTGGGCAGAACGCTCGTGAGAATTGGCCGGAAAAACCCCGGCGATCACACTTCGGGCACCACAGGGCCGCAGGGCCCCCCCCCGGGCCCTGTCCGGGATCGCGTGTCGTCGCGTTCCGGCACCGCCAGGAGGAGCTGCGCGAGGCGTGCACCGGGGAGGCCGACGCCTCCCGCTCCTCAGTCTCCGGGGGTCGCCTCCCTGGCGCCGGCAGCTGGGGCCGGGCAGCCCCGAAAGCTGGGCCCGGGCCCGGGCCTGCTTGCTCAGTCTTCAGTTGCCAGGGGCCTGAGCCTGGGGGCCTCCCCAAGGGGAACCCTGAGTCCCGCGCCACGAGTCCCCCGACCGTCCCGGCGACAACGGCACAATTCGCGGCTTCGTCCCAGCCGTGGAGTGAGAGATCAATCCGTTTCCCCACAGAGGCCAGCCCCCTCCACGGGCGCCCCGGCCGCCCGCCACGGCGGAGGCGGACGCCCGGCCACGGCGCCTCCATCCACTCTGCTCGGGGAAACCTCCCCGGCGCCGGGGCCGCCGGCCGCGCCCCATCGTCGCGGCTCGTTTCCCGGGTGGCCACGACATGCCCCGAGCGAGAAAGGGCCCTGCTCCACGCGGAACTGGGCACTGACCAGGGCTGCCCAACGCCGGCCAATTCTCACGAGCGTTCTGCCCAAATCGATCCCGATTTGGGCAGAACGCTCGTGAGAATTGGCCGGAAAAAGCCCGGCGAACACACTTCGGGCACCACAGGGCCGCAGGGCCGCCCCCCCGGGGCCCTGTCCGGGATCGCGTGTCGTCGCGTTCCGGCTCCGCCAGGAGGAGCTGCGGGAGGGGTGCACCGGGGAGGCCGACGCCTCCCGCTCCTCAGCCTCCGGGGGTCCCCTCCCTGGCGCCGGCAGCTGGGGCCGGGCAGCCCCGAAAGCCGGGCCCGGAACCGGGCCTGTTTGCTCAGTCTTCCGTTGCCAGGGGCCTGAGCCTGGGGGCCTCCCCATGGGGAACCCTGAGTCCCGCGCCACGAGTCCCCCGACCGTCCCGGTGACAACGGCACCATTCGCGGCTTCGTCCCAGCCGTGGAGTGAGAGATCAATCCGTTTCCCCACAGAGGCCAGCCCCCTCCACGGGCGCCCCGGCCGCCCGCCACGGCGGAGGCGGACGCCCGGCCACGGCGCCTCCATCCACTCTGCTCGGGGAAACCTCTCCGGCGCCGGGGCCGCCGGACGCGCCCCATCGTCGCGGCTCGTTTTCCGGGAGGCCACGACATGCCCCGAGCGAGAAAGGGCCCTGCTCCACGCGGAACTGGGCGCTGACCAGGGCTGCCCAACGCCGGCCAATTCTCACGAGCGTTCTGCCCAAATCGATCCCGATTTGGGCAGAACGCTCGTGAGAATTGGCCGGAAAAAGCCCGGCGAACACACTTCGGGCACCACAGGCCCGCAGCGCCGCCCCCCCGGGGCCCTGTCCGGGATCGCGTGTCGTCGCGTTCCGGCACCGCCAGGAGGAGCTGCGGGAGGCGTGCACCGGGGAGGCCGACGCCTCCCGCTCCTCAGCCTCCGGGGGTCCCCTCCCTGGCTCTGGCAGCTGGGGCCGGGCAGCCCCGAAAGCCGGGCCCGGAACCGGGCCTGCTTGCTCAGCCTTCGGTTTCCAGGGTCCTGAGCCTGGGGGCCTCCCCATGGGGAACACTGAGTCCCGCGCCACGAGTCCCCCGACCGTCCCGGAGACAATGGCACCATTCGCGGCTTCGACCCAGCCGTGGAGTGAGAGAACAATCCGTTTCCCCACAGAGGCCAGCCCCCTCCACGGGCGCCCCGGCCGCCCGCCACGGCGGAGGCGGACGCCCGGCCACGGCGCCTCCATCCACTCTGCTCGGGGAAACTTCCCCGGCGCCGGGGCCGCCGGCCGCGCCCCATCGTCGCGGCTCGTTTTCCGGGTGGCCCCGACATGCCCCGAGCGAGAAAGGGCCCTGCTCCACGCGGAACTGGGCGCTGACCAGGGCTGCCCAACGCCGGACAATTCTCACGAGCGTTCTGCCCAAATCGATCCCGATTTGGGCAGAACGCTCGTGAGAATTGGCCGGAAAAAGCCCGGCGAACACACTTCGGGCACCACAGGGCCGCAGGGCCGCCCCCCCGGGGCCCTGTCCGGGATCGCGTGTCGTCGCGTTCTGGCTCCGCCAGGAGGAGCTGCGGGAGGCGTGCACCGGGGAGGCCGACGCCTCACGCTTCTCAGCCTCCGGGGGTCCCCTCCCTGGCGCCGGCAGCTGGGGCCAGGCAGCCCCGAAAGCCGGGCCCGGAACCGGGCCTGCTTGCTCAGCCTTCCGTTGCCAGGGGCCTGAGCCTGGGGGCCTCCCCATGGGGAACCCTGAGTCCCGCGCCACGAGTCCCCCGACCGTCCCGGCAACAACGGCACCATTCGCGGCTTCGTCCCAGCCGTGGAGTGAGAGATCAATCCGTTTCCCCACAGAGGCCAGCCCCCTCCACGGGCGCCCCGGCCGCCCGCCACGGCGGAGGCGGACGCCCGGCCACGGTGCCTCCATCCACTCTGCTCGGGGAAACCTCCCAGGCACCGGGGCCGCCGGCCGCGCCCCATCGTCGCGGCTCGTTTTCCGGGTGGCCGCGACATGCCCCGAGTGAGAAAGGGCCCTGCTCCACGCGGAACTGGCCGTTGAAGAGGGCTGCCCAACGCCGGCCAATTCTCACGAGCGTTCTGCCCAAATCAATCCCGATTTGGGCAGAACGCTCGTGAGAATTGGCCGGAAAAACCCCGGCGAACACACTTCGGGCACCACAGGGCCGCAGGGCCCCCCCCCGGGGCCCTGTCCGGGATCGCGTGTCGTCGCGTTCCGGCACCGCCAGGAGGAGCTGCGCGAGGCGTGCACCGGGGAGGCCGACGCCTCCCGCTCCTCAGCCTCCAGGGGTCACCTCCCTGGCGCCGGCAGCTGGGGACGGGCAGCCCCGAAACCCGGGCCCGGGCCAGGGCCTGCTTGCTCAGTCTTCAGTTGCCAGGGGCCTGAGCCTGGGGGCCTCCCCAAGGGGAACCCTGAGTTCCGCGCCACGAGTCCCCCGACCGTCCCGGCGACAACGGCACAATTCGCGGCTTCGTCCCAGCCGTGGAGTGAGAGATCAATCCGTTTCCCCACAGAGGCCAGCCCCCTCCACGGGCGCCCCGGCCGCCCGCCACGGCGGAGGCGGACGCCCGGCCACGGCGCCTCCATCCACTCTGCTCGGGGAAACCTCCCCGGCGCCGGGGCCGCCGGCCGCGCCCCATCGTCGCGGCTCGTTTCCCGGGTGGCCACGACATGCCCCGAGCGAGAAAGGGCCCTGCTCCACGCGGAACTGGGCGCTGACCAGGGCTGCCCAACGCCGGCCAATTCTCACGAGCGTTCTGCCCAAATCGATCCCGATTTGGGCAGAACGCTCGTGAGAATTGGCCGGAAAAAGCCCGGCGAACACACTTCGGGCACCACAGGGCCGCAGGGCCGCCCCCCGGGGCCCTGTCCGGGATCGTGTGTCGTCGCGTTCTAGCTCCGCCAGGAGGAGCTGCGGGAGGCGTGCACCGGGGAGGCCGACGCCTCCCGCTCCTCAGCCTCCGGGGGTCCCCTCCCTGGCGCCGGCAGCTGGGGCCAGGCAGCCCCGAAAGCCGGGCCCGGAACCGGGCCTGCTTGCTCAGCCTTCCGTTGCCAGGGGCCTGAGCCTGGGGGCCTCCCCATGGGGAACACTGAGTCCCGCGCCACGAGTCCCCCGACCGTCCCGGAGACAACGGCACCATTCGCGGCTTCGTCCCAGCCGTGGAGTGAGAGAACAATCCGTTTCCACACAGAGGCCAGGCCCCTCCACGGGCGCCCCGGCCGCCCGCCACGGCGGAGGCGGACGCCCGGCTACGGCGCCTCCATCCACTCTGCTCGGGGAAACCTCCCCGGCGCCGGGGCCCCCGGCCGCGCCCAATCGTCGCGGCTCGTTTTCCGGGTGGCCGCGCCATGCCCCGAGCGAGAAAGGGCCCTGCTCCACGCGGAACTGGGCGCTGACCAGGGCTGCCCAACGCCGGCCAATTCTCACGAGCGTTTTTCCCAAATCGATCCCGATTTGGGCAGAACGCTCGTGAGAATTGGCCGGAAAAACCCCGGCGAACACACTTCGGGCACCACAGGGCCGCAGGGCCCCCCCCCCGGGGCCCTGTCCGGGATCGCGTGTCGTCGCGTTCCGGCACTGCCAGGAGGAGCTGCGGGAGGCGTGCACCGGGGAGGCCGACGCCTCCCGCTCCTCAGCCTCCAGGGGTCCCCTCCCTGGCGCCGGCAGCTGGGGCAGGGCAGCCCCGAAAGCCGGGCCCGGGCCCGGGCCTGCTTGCTCAGTCTTCAGTTGCCAGGGGCCTGAGCCTGGGGGCCTCCCCAAGGGGAACCCTGAGTCCCGCGCCACGAGTCCCCCGACCGTCCCGGCGACAACGGCACAATTCGCGGCTTCGTCCCAGCCGTGGAGTGAGAGATCAATCCGTTTCCCCACAGAGGCCAGCCCCCTCCACGGGCGCCCCGGCCGCCCGCCACGGCGGAGGCGGACGCCCGGCCACGGCGCCTCCATCCACTCTGCTCGGGGAAACATCCCCGGCGCCGGGGCCGCCGGCCGCGCCCCATCGTCGCGGCTCGTTTTCCGGGTGGCCGCGACATGCCCCGAGCGAGAAAGGGCCCTGCTCCACGCGGAACTGGGCGCTGACCAGGGCTGCCCAAGGCCGGCCAATTCTCACGAGCGTTCTGCCCAAATCGGGATCGATTTGGGCAGAACGCTCGTGAGAATTGGCCGGAAAAAGCCCGGCGAACACACTTCGGGCACCACAGGGCCGCAGGGCCGCCCCCCCGGGGCCCTGTCCGGGATCGCGTGTCGTCGCGTTCTCGCTCCGCCAGGAGGAGGTGCGGGAGGCGTGCACCGGGGAGGCCGACGCCTCCCGCTCCTCAGCCTCCGGGGGTCCCCTCCCTGGCGCCGGCAGCTGGGGCTAGGCAGCCCCGAAAGCCGGGCCCGGAACCGGGCCTGCTTGCTCAGCCTTCCGTTGCCAGGGGCCTGAGCCTGGGGGCCTCCCCATGGGGAACACTGAGTCCCGCGCCACGAGTCCCCCGACCGTCCCGGAGACAACGGCACCATTCGCGGCTTCGTCCCAGCCGAGGAGTGAGATAACAATCCGTTTCCCCACAGAGGCCAGCCCCCTCCACGGGCGCCCCGGCCGCCCGCCACGGCGGAGGTGGACGCCCGGCCACGGCGCCTCCATCCACTCTGCTCGGGGAAACCTCCCCGGCGCCGGGGCCGCCGGCCGCGCCCCATCGTCGCGGCTCGTTTTCCGGGTGGCCGCGACATGCCCCGAGCGAGAAAGGGCCCTGCTCCACGCGGAACTGGGCGCTGACCAGGGCTGCCCAACGCCGGCCAATTCTCACGAGCGTTCGGCCCAAATCGATCCCGATTTGGGTAGAACGCTCGTGAGAATTGGCCGGAAAAAGCCCGGCGAACACACTTCGGGCACCACAGGACCGCAGGGCCGCCCCCCCGGGGCCCTGTCCGGGATCGCGTGTCGTCTCGTTCCGGCACCGCCAGGAGGAGCTGCGGGAGGCGTGCACCGGGGAGGCCGACGCCTCCCGCTCCTCAGCCTCCGGGGGTCCCCTCCCTGGCGCCGGCAGCTGGGGCCGGGCAGCCCCGAAAGCCGTGCCCGGGCCCTGGACTGTTTGCTCAGCCTTCCGTTGCCAGGGGCCTGAGCCTGGGGGCCTCCCCATGGGGAACACTGAGTCCCGCGCCACGAGTCGCCCGACCGTCCCGGCGACAACGGCACCATTCGCGGCTTCGTCACAGCCGTGGAGTGAGAGATCAATCCGTTTCCCCACAGAGGCCAGCCCCCTCCACGGGCGCCCCGGCCGCCCGCCACGGCGGAGGCGGACGCCCGGCCACGGCGCCTCCATCCACTCTGCTCGGGGAAACCTCCCCGGCGCCGGGGCCGCCGGCCGCGCCCCATCGTCGCGGTTCGTTTTCCGGGTGGCCGCGACATGCCCCGAGCAAGAAAGGGCCCTGCTCCACGCGGAACTGGGCGCTGACCAGGGCTGCCCAACGCCGGCCAATTCTCACGAGCGTTCTGCCCAAATCGATCCCGATTTGGGCAGAACGCTCGTGAGAATTGGCCGGAAAAAGCCCGGCGAACACACTTCGGGCACCACAGGGCCGCAGGGCCGCCCCCCCGGGGCCCTGTCCGGGATCGCGTGTCGTCGCGTTCCGGCACCGCCAGGAGGAGCTGCGGGAGGCGTGCACCGGGGAGGCCGACGCCTCCCGCTCCTCAGCCTCCGGGGGTCCCCTCCCTGGCGCTGGCAGCTGGGGCCGGGCAGCCCCGAAAGCCGGGCCCGGAACCGGGCCTGCTTGCTCAGCCTTCCGTTGCCAGGGGCCTGAGCCTGGGGGCCTCCCCATGGGGAACCCTGAGTCCCGCGCCACGAGTCCCCCTACCGTCCCGGAGACAACGGCACCATTCGCGGCTTCGTCCCAGCCGTGGAGTGAGAGAACAATCCGTTTCCCCACAGAGGCCAGCCCCCTCCACGGGCGCCCCGGCCGCCCGCCACGGCGGAGGCGGACGCCCGGCCACGGCGCCTCCATCCACTCTGCTCGGGGAAACCTCCCCGGCGCCGGGGCCGCCGGCCGCGCCCCATCGTCGCGGCTCGTTTTCCGGGTGGCCGCGACATGCCCCGAGCGAGAAAGGGCCCTGCTCCACGCGGAACTGGGCGCTGACCAGGGCTGCCCAACGCCGGCCAATTCTCACGAGCGTTCTGCCCAAATCGATCCCGATTTGGGCAGAACGCTCGTGAGAATTGGCCGGAAAAAGCCCGGCGAACACACTTCGGGCACCACAGGGCCGCAGGGCCGCCCCCCCGGGGCCATGTCCGGGATCGCGTGTCGTCGCGTTCCGGCTCCGCCAGGAGGAGCTGCGGGAGGGGTGCACCGGGGAGGCCGACGCCTCCGGCTCCTAAGCCTCCGGGGGTCCCGTCCCTGGCGCCGGCAGCTGGGGCCGGGCAGCCCCGAAAGCCGGGCCCGGAACCGGGCCTGTTTGCTCAGTCTTCCGTTGCCAGGGGCCTGAGCCTGGGGGCCTCCCCATGGGGAACCCTGAGTCCCGCGCCACGAGTCCCCCGACCGTCCCGGCGACAACGGCACCATTCGCGGCTTCGTCCCAGCCGTGGAGTGAGAGATCAATCCGTTTCCCCACAGAGGCCAGCCCCCTCCACGGGCGCCCCGGCCGCCCGCCACGGCAGAGGCGGACGCCCGGCCACGGCGCCTCCATCCACTCTGCTCGGGGAAACCTCCCCGGCGCCGGGGCCGCCGGCCGCGCCCCATCGACGCGGCTCGTTTTCCGGGTGGCCGCGACATGCCCCGAGCGAGAAAGGGCCCTGCTCCACGCGGAACTGGGCGCTGACCAGGGCTGCCCAACGCCGGCCAATTCTCACGAGCGTTCTGCCCAAATCGATCCCGATTTGGGCAGAACGCTCGTGAGAATTGGCCGGAAAAAGCCCGGCGAACACACTTCGGGCACCACAGGGCCGCAGGGCCGCCCCCCCGGGGCCCTGTCCGGGATCGCGTGTCGTCGCGTTCTGGCTCCGCCAGGAGGAGCTGCGGAAGGCGTGCACCGGGGAGGCCGACGCCTCACGCTCCTCAGCCTCCGGGGGTCCCCTCCCTGGCGCTGGCAGCTGGGGCCAGGCAGCCCCGAAAGCCGGGCCCGGAACCGGGCCTGCTTGCTCAGCCTTCCGTTGCCAGGGGCCTGAGCCTGGGGGCCTCCCCATGGGGAACCCTGAGTCCCGCGCCACGAGTCCCCCGACCGTCCCGGCGACAACGGCACCATTCGCGGCTTCGTCCCAGCCGTGGAGTGAGAGATCAATCCGTTTCCCCACAGAGGCCAGCCCCCTCCACGGGCGCCCCGGCCGCCCGCCACGGCGGAGGCGGACGCCCGGGCACGGCGCCTCCATCCACTCTGCTCGGGGAAACCTCCCAGGCACCGGGGCCGCCAGCCGCGCCCCATCGTCGCGGCTCGTTTTCCGGGTGGCCGAAATGCCCCGAGTGAGAAAGGGCCCTGCTCCACGCGGAACTGGCCGTTGAACAGGGCTGCCCAACGCCGGCCAATTCTCACGAGCGTTCTGCCCAAATCGATCCCGATTTGGGCAGAACGCTCGTGAGAATTGGCCGGAAAAACCCCAGCGAACACACTTCGGGCACCACAGGGCCGCAGGGCCCCCCCCCGGGGCCCTGTCCGGGATCGCGTGTCGTCGCGTTCCGGCACCGCCAGGAGGAGCTGCGCGAGGCGTGCACCGGGGAGGCCGACGCCTCCCGCTCCTCAGCCTCCAGGGGTCCCCTCCCTGGCGCCGGCAGCTGGGCACGGGCAGCCCCGAAAGCCGGGCCTGGGCCCGGGCCTGCTTGCTCAGTCTTCAGTTGCCAGGGGCCTGAGCCTGGGGGCCTCCCCAAGGGGAACCCTGAGTCCCGCGCCACGAGTCCCCCGACCGTCCCGGCGACAACGGCACTATTCGCGGCTTCGTCCCAGCCGTGGAGTGAGAGATCAATCCGTTTCCCCACAGAGGCGAGCCCCCTCCACGGGCGCCCCGGCCGCCCGCCACGGCGGAGGCGGACGCCCGGCCACAGCGCCTCCATCCACTCTGCTCGGGGAAACCTCCCCGGCGCCGGGGCCGCCGGCCGCGCCCCATCGTCGCGGCTCGTTTCCCGGGTGGCCACGTCATGGCCCGAGCGAGAAAGGGCCCTGCTCCACGCGGAACTGGGCGCTGACCAGGGCTGCCCAACGCCGGCCAATTCTCACGAGCGTTCTGCCCAAATCGATCCCGATTTGGGCAGAACGCTCGTGAGAATTGGCCGGAAAAAGCCCGGCGAACACACTTCGGGCACCACAGGGCCGCAGGGCCGCCCCCCCGGGGCCCTGTCCGGGATCGTGTGTCGTCGCGTTCTAGCTCCGCCAGGAGGAGCTGCGGGAGGCGTGCACCGGGGAGGCCGACGCCTCCCGCTCCTCAGCCTCCGGGGGTCCCCTCCCTGGCGCCGGCAGCTGGGGCCGGGCAGCCCCGAAAGCCGGGCCCGGAACCGGGCCTGCTTGCTCAGCCTTCCGTTGCCAGGGGCCTGAGCCTGGGGGCCTCCCCATGGGGAACACTGAGTCCCGCGCCACGAGTCCCCCGACCGTCCCGGAGACAACGGCACCATTCGCGGCTTCGTCCCAGCCGTGGAGTGAGAGAACAATCCGTTTCCCCACAGAGGCCAGGCCCCTCCACGGGCGCCCCGGCCGCCCGCCACGGCGGAGGCGGACGCCCGGCCACGGCGCCTCCATCCACTCTGCTCGGGGAAACCTCCCCGGCGCCGGGGCCGCTGGCCTCGCCCCATCGTCGCGGCTCGTTTTCCGGGTGGCCGCGACATGCCCCGAGCGAGAAAGGGCCCTGCTCCACGCGGAACTGGGCGCTGACCAGGGCTGCCCCACGCCGGCCAATTCTCACGAGCGTTCTGCCCAAATCGATCCCGATTTGGGCAGAACGCTCGTGAGAATTGGCCGGAAAAAGCCCGGCGAACACACTTCGGGCACCACAGGCCCGCAACGCCGCCCCCCCGGGGCCCTGTCCGGGATCGCGTGTCGTTGCGTTCCGGCTCCGCCAGGAGGAGCTGCGGGAGGCGTGCACCGGGGAGGCCGACGCCTCCCGCTCCTCAGCCTCCGGGGGTCCCCTCCCTGGCGCCGGCAGCTGGGGCCGGGCAGCCCCGAAATCCGGGCCCGGGACCGGGCCTGTTTGCTCAGCCTTCCGTTGCCAGGGGCCTGAGCCTGGGGGCCTCCCCATGGGGAACCCTGAGTCCCGCGCCACGAGTCCCCCGACCGTCCCGGCAACAACGGCACCATTCGCGGCTTCGTCCCAGCCGTGGAGTGAGAGATAAATCCGTTTCCCCACAGAGGCCAGCCCCCTCCACGGGCGCCCCGGCCGCCCGACACGGCGGAGGCGGATGCCCGGCCACGGCGCCTCCATCCACTCTGCTCGGGGAAACCTCCCCGGCGCCGGGGCCGCCGGCCGCGCCCCATCGTCGCGGCTCGTTTCCCGGGTGGCCACGACATGCCCCGAGCGAGAAAGGGCCCTGCTCCACGCGGAACTGGGCGCTGACCAGGGCTGCCCAACGCCGGCCAATTCTCACGAGCGTTCTGCCCAAATCGATCCCGATTTGGGCAGAACGCTCGTGAGAATTGGCCAGAAAAAGCCCGGCGAACACACATCGGGCACCACAGGGCCGCAGGGCCGCCCCCCCGGGGCCCTGTCCGGGATCGCGTGTCGTCGCGTTCCGGCTCCGCCAGGAGGAGCTGCGGGAGGGGTGCACCGGGGAGGCCGACGCCTCCCGCTCCTCAGCCTCCGGGGGTCCCCTCCCTGGCGCCGGCAGCTGGGTCCGGGCAGCCCCGAAAGCCGGGCCCGGAACCGGGCCTGTTTGCTCAGCCTTCCGTTGACAGGGGCCTGAGCCTGGGGGCCTCCCCAGAGGGAACCCTGAGTCCCGCGCCACGAGTCCCCCGACCGTCCCGGTGACAACAGCACCATTCGCGGCTTCGTCCCAGCCGTGGAGTGAGAGATCAATCCGTTTCCCCACAGAGGCCAGCCCCCTCCACGGGCGCCCCGGCCGCCCGCCACGGCGGAGGCGGACGCCCGGCCACGGCGCCTCCATCCAATCTGCTCGGGGAAACCTCCCCGGCGCCGGGGCCGCCGGACGCGCCCTATCGTCGCGGCTCGTTTTCCGGGAGGCCGCGACATGCCCCGAGCGAGAAAGGGCCCTGCTCCACGCGGAACTGGTCGCTGACCAGGGCTGCCCAACGCCGGCCAATTCTCACGAGCGTTCTGCCCAAATCGATCCCGATTTGGGCAGAACGCTCGTGAGAATTGGCCGGAAAAAGCCCGGCGAACACACTTCGGGCACCACAGGGCCGCAGGGCCGCCCCCCCGGGGCCCTGTCCGGGATCGCGTGTCGTCGCGTTCCGGCACCGCCAGGAGGAGCTGCGGGAGGCGTGCACCGGGGAGGCCGAAGCCTCCCGCTCCTCAGCCTCCGGGGGTCCCCTCCCTGGCGCCGGCAGCTGGGGCCGGGCAGCCCCGAAAGCCGGGCCCGGGCCCGGGCCTGTTTGCTCAGCCTTCCGTTGCCAGGGGCCTGAGCTTGGGGGCCTCCCCATGGGGAACACTGAGTCCCGCGCCACGAGTCCCCCGACCGTCCCGGCGACAACGGCACCATTCACGGCTTCGTCCCAGCCGTGGAGTGAGAGATCAATCCGTTTCCCCACAGAGGCCAGCCCCCTCCACGGGCGCCCCGGCCGCCCGCCACGGCGGACGCGGACGCCCGGCCACGGCGCCTCCATCCACTCTGCTCGGGGAAACCTCCCCGGCGCCGGGGCCGCTGGCCTCGCCCCATCATCGCGGCTCGTTTTCCGGGTGGCCGCGACATGCCCCGAGCGAGAAAGGGCCCTGCTCCACGCGGAACTGGGCGCTGACCAGGGCTGCCCAAAGCCGGCCAGTTCTCACGAGCGTTCTGCCCAAATCGATCCCGATTTGGGCAGAACGCTCGTGAGAATTGGCCGGAAAAAGCCCGGCGAACACACTTCGGGCACCACAGGGCCGCAACGCCGCCCCCCCGGGGCCCTGTCCGGGATCGCGTGTCGTCGCGTTCCGGCTCCGCCAGGAGGAGCTGCGGGAGGCGTGCACCGGGGAGGCCGACGCCTCCCGCTCCTCAGCCTCCGGGGGTCCCCTCCCTGGCGCCGGCAGCTGGGGCCGGGCAGCCCCGAATGCCGGGCCCGGGCCCGGGCCTGTTTGCTCAGCCTTCCGTTGCCAGGGGCCTGAGCCTGGGGGCCTCCCCATGGGGAACCCTGAGTCCCGCGCCACGAGTCCCCCGACCGTCCCGGCAACAACGGCACCATTCGCGGCTTCGTCCCAGCCGTGGAGTGAGAGATCAATCCGTTTCCCCACAGAGGCCAGCCCCCTCCACGGGCGCCCCGGCAGCCCGCCACGGCGGAGGCGGACGCCCGGCCATGGCGCCTCCATCCACTCTGCTCGGGGAAACCTCCCCGGCGCCGGGGCCGCCGGCCGCGCCCCATCGTCGCGGCTCGTTTTCCGGGTGGCCGCGACATGCCCCGAGCGAGAAAGGGCCCTGCTCCACGCGGAACTGGCCGTTGAACAGGGCTGCCCAACGCCGGCCAATTCTCACGAGCGTTCTGCCCAAATCGATCCCGATTTGGGCAGAACGCTCGTGAGAATTGGCCGGAAAAACCCCGGCGAACACACTTCGGGCACCACAGGGCCGCAGGGCACCCCCCCGGGGCCCTGTCCGGGATCGCGTGTCGTCGCGTTCCGGCACCGCCAGGAGGAGCTGCGCGAGGCGTGCACCGGGGAGGCCGACGCCTCCCGCTCCTCAGCCTCCAGGGGTCCCCTCCCTGGCGCCGGCAGCTGGGCACGGGCAGCCCCGAAAGCCGGGCCCGGGCCCGGGCCTGCTTGCTCAGTCTTCAGTTGCCAGGGGCCTGAGCCTGGGGGCCTCCCCAAGGGGAACCCTGAGTCCCGCGCCACGAGTCCCCCGACCGTCCCGGCGACAACGGCACAATTCGCGGCTTCGTCCCAGCCGTGGAGTGAGAGATCAATCCGTTTCCCCACAGAGGCCAGCCCCCTCCACGGGCGCCCCGGCCGCCCGCCACGGCGGAGGCGGACGCCCGGCCACGGCGCCTCCATCCACTCTGCTCGGGGAAACCTCCCCGGCGCCGGGGCCGCCGGCCGCGCCCCATCGTCGCGGCTCGTTTCCCGGGTGGCCACGACATGCCCCGAGCGAGAAAGGGCCCTGCTCCACGCGGAACTGGGCGCTGACCAGGGCTGCCCAACGCCGGCCAATTCTCACGAGCGTTCTGCCCAAATCGATCCCGATTTGGGCAGAACGCTCGTGAGAATTGGCCGGAAAAAGCCCGGCGAACACACTTCGGGCACCACAGGGCCGCAAGGCCGCCCCCCCGGGGCCCTGTCCGGGATCGCGTGTCGTCGCGTTCCGGCTCCGCCAGGAGGAGCTGCGGGAGGGGTGCACCGGGGAGGCCGACGCCTCCCGCTCCTCAGCCTCCGGGGGTCCCCTCCCTGGCGACGGCAGCTGGGTCCGGGCAGCCCCGAAAGCCGGGCCCAGAACCGGGCCTGTTTGCTCAGTCTTCCGTTGCCAGGGGCCTGAGCCTGGGGGCCTCCCCATAGGGAACCCTGAGTCCCGCGCCACGAGTCCCCCGACCGTCCCGGTGACAACGGCACCATTCGCGGCTTCGTCCCAGCCGTGGAGTGAGAGATCAATCCGTTTCCCCACAGAGGCCAGCCCCCTCCACGGGCGCCCCGGCCGCCCGCCACGGCGGAGGCGGACGCCCGGCCACGGCGCCTCCATCCACTCTGCTCGGGGAAACCTCCCCGGCGCCGGGGCCGCCGGACGCGCCCCATCGTCGCGGCTCGTTTTCCGGGAGGCCGCGACATGCCCCGAGCGAGAAAGGGCCCTGCTCCACGCGGAACTGGGCGCTGACCAGGGCTGCCCAACGCCGGCCAATTCTCACGAGCGTTCTGCCCAAATCGATCCCGATTTGGGCAGAACGCTCGTGAGAATTGGCCGGAAAAAGCCCGGCGAACACACTTCGGGCACCACAGGGCCGCAGGGCCGCCCCCCCGGGGCCCTGTCCGGGATCGCGTGTCGTCGCGTTCCGGCACCGCCAGGAGGAGCTGCGGGAGGCGTGCACCGGGGAGGCCGACGCCTCCCGCTCCTCAGCCTCCGGGGGTCCCCTCCCTGGCGCCGGCAGCTGGGGCCGGGCAGCCCCGAAAGCCGGGCCCGGGCCCGGGCCTGTTTGCTCAGCCTTCCGTTGCCAGGGGCCTGAGCTTGGGGGCCTCCCCATGGGGAACACTGAGTCCCGCGCCACGAGTCCCCCGACCGTCCCGGCGACAACGGCACCATTCGCGGCTTCGTCCCAGCCGTGGAGTGAGAGATCAATCCGTTTCCCCACAGAGGCCAGCCCCCTCCACGGGCGCCCCGGCCGCCCGCCATGGCGGACGCGGACGCCCGGCCACGGCGCCTCCATCCACTCTGCTCGGGGAAACCTCCCCGGCGCCGGGGCCGCTGGCCTCGCCCCATCGTCGCGGCTTGTTTTCCGGGTGGCCGCGACATGCCCCGAGCGAGAAAGGGCCCTGCTCCACGCGGAACTGGGCGCTGACGAGGGCTGCCCAACGCCGGCCAATTCTCACGAGCGTTCTGCCCAAATCGATCCCGATTTGGGCAGAACGCTCGTGAGAATTGGCCGGAAAAAGCCCGGCGAACACACTTCGGGCACCACAGGGCCGCAACGCCGCCCCCCCGGGGCCCTGTCCGGGATCGCGTGTCGTCGCGTTCCGGCTCCGCCAGGAGGAGCTGCGGGAGGCGTGCACCGGGGAGGCCGACGCCTCCCGCTCCTCAGCCTCCGGGGGTCCCCTCCCTGGCGCCGGCAGCTGGGGCCGGGCAGGCCCGAAAGCCGGGCCCGGGCCCGGGCCTGTTTGCTCAGCCTTCCTTTGCCAGGGGCCTGAGCCTGGGGGCCTCCCCATGGGGAACCCTGAGTCCCGCGCCACGAGTCCCCCGACCGTCCCGGCAACAACGGCACCATTCGCGGCTTCGTCCCAGCCGTGGAGTGAGAGATCAATCCGTTTCCCCACAGAGGCCAGCCCCCTCCACGGGCGCCCCGGCCGCCCGCCACGGCGGAGGCGGACGCCCGGCCACGGCGCCTCCATCCACTCTGCTCGGGGAAACCTCCCCGGCGCCGGGGCCGCCGGCCGCGCCCCATCGTCGCGGCTCGTTTTCCGGGTGGCCGCGACATGCCCCGAGCGAGAAAGGGCCCTGCTCTACGCGGAACTGGGCGCTGACCAGGGCTGCCCAACGCCGGCCAATTCTCACGAGCGTTCTGCCCAAATCGATCCCGATTTGGGCAGAACGCTCGTGAGAATTGGCCGGAAAAAGCCCGGCGAACACACTTCGGGCACCACAGGGCGGCAGGTCGCCCCCCCGGGGCCCTGTCCGGGATCGCGTGTCGTCGCGTTCCGGCACCGCCAGGAGGAGCTGCGGGAGGCGTGCACCGGGGAGGCCGACGCCTCCCGCTCCTCAGCCTCCGGGGGTCCCCTCCCTGGCGCCGGCAGCTAGGTCCGGGCAGCCCCGAAAGCCGGGCCCGGGCCCGGGCATGCTTGCTCAGCCTTCCGTTGCCAGGGGCCTGAGACTGGGGGACTCCCCATGGGGAACACTGAGTCCCGCGCCACGAGTCCCCCGACCGTCCCGGAGACAACAGCACCATTCGCGGCTTCGTCCCAGCCGTGGAGTGAGAGAACAATCCGTTTCCCCACAGAGGCCAGCCCCCTACACGGGCGCCCCGGCCGCCCGCCACGGCGGAGGCGGACGCCCGGCCACGGCGCCTCCATCCACTCTGCTCGGGGAAACCTCCCCGGCGCCGGGGCCGCCGGCCGCGCCCCATCGTCGCGGCTCGTTTTCCGGGTGGCCGCGACATGCCCCGAGCGAGAAAGGGCCCTGCTCCACGCGGAACTGGGCGCTGACCAGGGCTGCCCAACGCCGGCCAATTCTCACGAGCGTTCTGCCCAAATCGATCCCGATTTGGGCAGAACGCTCGTGAGAATTGGCCGGAAAAAGCCCGGCGAACACACTTCGGGCACCACAGGGCCGCAGGGCCGCCCCCCCGGGGCCCTGTCCGGGATCGCGTGTCGTCGCGTTCTGGCTCCGCCAGGAGGAGCTGCGGGAGGCGTGCACCTGGGAGGCCGAAGCCTCCCGCTCCTCAGCCTCCGTGGGTCCCCTCCCTGGCGCCGGCAGCTAGGGCCAGGCAGCCCCGAAAGCCGGGCCCGGAACCGGGCCTGCTTGCTCAGCCTTCCGTTGCCAGGGGCCTGAGCCTGGGGGCCTCCCCATGGGGAACACTGAGTCCCGCGCCACGAGTCCCCCGACCGTCCCGGAGACAACAGCACCATTCGCGGCTTCGTCCCAGCCGTGGAGTGAGAGAACAATCCGTTTCCCCACAGATGCCAGGCCCCTCCACGGGCGCCCCGGCCGCCCGCCACGGCGGAGGCGGACGCCCGGCCACGGCGCCTCCATCCACTCTGCTCGGGGAAACCTCCCCGGCGCCGTGGCCGCCGGCCGCGCCCCATCGTCGCGGCTCGTTTTCCGGGTGGCCGCGACATGCCCCGAGCGAGACAGGGCCCTGCTCCACGCGGAACTGGTCGCTGACCAGGGCTGCCCAAAGCCGGCCAATTCTCACGAGCGTTCTGCCCAAATCGATCCCGATTTGGGCAGAACGCTCGTGAGAATTGGCCGGAAAAAGCCCGGCGAACACACTTCGGGCACCACAGAGCCGCAGGGCCGCCCCCCCGGGGCCCTGTCCGGGGTCGCGTGTCGTCGCGTTCTGGCTCCGCCAGGAGGAGCTGCGGGAGGCGTGCACCGGGGAGGCCGACGCCTCCCGCTCCTCAGCCTCCGGAGCTCCCCTCCCTGGCGCCGGCAGCTGGGGCCGGGCAGCCCCGAAAGCCGGGCCCGGGCCCGGGCCTGTTTGCTCAACCTTCCGTTGCCAGGGGCCTGAGCCTGGGGGCCTCCCCATGGGGAACCCTGAGTCCCGCGCCACGAGTCCCCTGACCGTCCCGGCGACAACGGCACCATTCGCGGCTTCGTCCCAGCCGTGGAGTGAGAGATCAATCCGTTTCCCCACAGAGTCCAGCCCCCTCCACGGGCGCCCCGGCCGCCCGCCACGGCGGAGGCGACGCCCGGCCACGGCGCCTCCATCCACTCTGCTCGGTGAAACCTCCCCGGCGCCGGGGCCGCCGGCCGCGCCCCATCGTCGCGGCTCGTTTTCCGGGTGGCCGCGACATGCCCCGAGCGAGAAAGGGCCCTGCTCCACGCGGAACTGGGCGCTGACCAGGGCTGCCCAACGCCGGCCAATTCTCACGAGCGTTCTGCCCAAATCGATCCCGATTTGGGGAGAACGCTCGTGAGAATTGGCCGGAAAAAGCCCGGCGAACACACTTCGGGCACCACAGGGCCGCAGGGCCGCCCCGCCGGGGCCCTGTCCGGGATCGCGTGTCGTCGCGTTCCGGCACCGCCAGGAGGAGCTGCGGGAGGCGTGCACCGGGGAGGCCGACGCCTCCCGCTCCTCAGCCTCCGGGGGTCCCCTCCCTGGCGCCTGCAGCTGGGGCCGGGCAGCCCCGAAAGCCGGGCCCGGGCCCGGGCCTATTTGCTCAGCCTTCCGTTGCCAGGGGCCTGAGTCCGGGGGCCTCCCCATGGGAAGCCCTGAGTCCCGCGCCACGAGTCCCCCGACCGTCCCGGCGACAACGGCACCATTCGCGGCTTCGTCCCAGCCGTGGAGTGAGAGATCAATCCGTTTCCCCACAGAGGCCAGCCCCCTCCACGGGCGCCCCGGCCGCCCACCACGGCGGAGGCGGATGCCCGGCCACGGCGCCTCCATCCACTCTGCTCGGGGAAACCTCCCCGGCGCCGGGGCCGCCGGCCGCGCCCCATCGTCGCGGCTCGTTTTCCGGGTGGCCGCGACATGCCCCGAGCGAGAAAGGGCCCTGCTCCACGCGGAACTGGGCGCTGACCAGGGCTGCCCAACGCCGGCCAATTATCACGAGCGTTCTGCCCAAATCGATCCCGATTTGGGCAGAACGCTCGTGATAATTGGCCGGAAAAAGCCCGGCGAACACACTTCGGGCACCACAGGGCCGCAGGTCCGCCCCCCCGGGGCCCTGTCCGGGATCGCGTGTCGTCCCGTTCCGGCACCGCCAGGAGGAGCTGCGGGAGGCGTGCACCGGGGAGGCCGACGCCTCCCGCTCCTCAGCCTCCGGTGGTCCCCTCCCTGGCGCCGGCAGCTGGGGCCGGGCAGCCCCGAAAGCCGGGCCCGGGCCCGTGCCTGCTTGCTCAGTCTTCCGTTGCCAGGGGCCTGAGCCTGGGGGCCTCCCCATGGGGAACCCTGAGTCCCTCGCCACGAGTCCCCAGACCGTCCCGGCGACAACGGCACCATTCGCGGCTTCGTCCCAGCCGTGGAGTGAGAGATCAATC
This sequence comes from Meles meles, assembly GCF_922984935.1. Classification (NCBI taxonomy): domain Eukaryota; kingdom Metazoa; phylum Chordata; class Mammalia; order Carnivora; family Mustelidae; genus Meles; species Meles meles. The sequence goes on along the minus strand of NW_025721618.1, from coordinate 725,136 downwards.
CGTTTCCCCACAGAGGCCAGCCCCCTCCACGTGCGCCCCGGGCGCCCGCCACGGCAGAGGCGGACGCCGGACTCGGCGCCTCCATCCACGCTGCTCGGGGAAACCTCCCCCGCGCTGGGGCCGCCGGCCGCGCCCCATCGTCGCGGCTCGTTTTCCGGGTGGCCGCGACATGCCCCGAGCGAGAAAGGGCCCTGCTCCACGCGGAACTGGGCGCTGGCCAGGGCTGCCCAACGGCGGCCAATTCTCACGAGCGTTCTGCCCAAATCGATCCCGATTTGGGCAGAACGCTCGTGAGAATTGGCCGGAAAAAGCCCGGCGAACACACTTCGGCAACCACAGGGCCGCAGGGCCGCCCCCCCGGGGCCCTGTCCGGGATCGCGTGTCGTCGCGTTCCGGCACCGCCAGGAGGAGCTGCGGGAGGCGTGCACCAGGGAGGCCGACGCCTCCCGCTCCTCAGCCTCCGGGGGTCCCCTCCCTGGCGCCGGCAGCTGGGGCCGGGTCAGCCCCGAAAGCCGGGCCCCGGCCCGGGCCTTCTTGCTCAGCATTCCGTTGCCAGCGGCCTGAGCCTGGGGGCCTCCCCATGGGGAACCCTGAGTCCCGCGCCACGAGTCCCCCGACCGTCCCGGTGACAATGGCCCCTTTCGTGGCTGCGACACAGCTGTGGAGCGACAGATCTTTTTGTTCCCCCAGAGAGGCCAAGCCCTTCCCGGGCGCCCCGGCCTCCCTCCAAGGCGGAGCCGGATGCCCGACCACAGCCCCTCCATCAACTCTGCTCGGAGCAAGCTCTCCGGCTCTGAGGCCACCGGCTGGGCCCCGTCGTCTCGGCGCGTTTTTGGGTGGCTGGGACATACCCCGAGCGAGAAAGGGTCCTGGGCCACTCGGAACAAGGCGGTCCCCTTGGTTGTCCAACGCCAGCTAATTTTCATGTGCGCTCTGCCCAAATCGATCCCGATTAGATATGGACCCTCAACTCTATTGTGATATAATCATCGAGAAATCAGGAAAAAATATTCAATGTAACAAAAGACCTTCTCCTCAATCAATGGTGCTGGGGAAACTGGACAGCGATATGTAGAAGAATGAAACTCGACCATTCTCTTACACCATACACAATGATAAACTCGAACTCGATAAAGGAGCTCAACGTGAGACAGGATTCTCTCAGAATCCTAGAGGAGTACATAGGCAGTAACCTCTTCGATATCAGCCACAGCAACTTCTTTCAAGATATGTCTCCAAAGGCCAAGGAAAGAAAAGCGAAAATGAACTTTTGGCACTTCATCAAGATCAAAAGCTTCTGCACAGCAAAGGGAACAGTCCACCAATCAAAAGGCAACCCTCGGAATGGGAGAAGATATTTGTAAATGACAGTTCAGACAAAAGGTTGATATCCAGGATCTAGAAAGAACTTCTCAAACTCAACACACACAAAACAGATAATCATATCCAAAAATGGGCAGAAGATATGAACAGACACTCCTCCAACGAAGACATACAAATGGCTATCAGACACATGACAAAATGTTCATCATCACTAGCCATCAGGGAGATTCAAATGAAAACGACATTGAGATACCACCTGACACCAGTTAGAAAGGCCACAATTAGCAAGACAGGAAACAACGTGTGTTGGAGAGGATGTGGAGAAAGGGGAACCCTCTTACACTGTTGGTGGGAATGCAAGTTGGTGCAGCCACTTTGGAGAACAGTGTGGAGATTCCTCCAGAAATTAAGAATAGAGCTCCCCTATGACCCTGCAATTGCACTGCTGGGTATTTACCCCAAAGATCCAGATGGAGTGAAAAGAAGGCCATCTGTACCCCAATGTTTATAGCAGCAAAGGCCTCGGTCGCCAAACTGTGGAAAGAACCAAGATGCCCTTCAATGGACAAATGGATAAGGAAGATGTGGTCCATATACAAGATGGAGTATTATGCCTCCATCAGAAAGGATGAATACCAACTTTTGTAGCAATATGGACGGGACTGGAAGAGATTATGCTGAGTGAAATAAGTCAAGCAGAGAGAGTCAATTATCATATGGTTTCACTTATTTGTGGAGCATAACAAAGAACAAGGAGGACATGGGGAGATGGAGAGGAGAAGGAAGTTGTGGGAAATGGGAAGGGGAGGTGAACCATGAGAGACTACGGACTCTGAAAAAGAACCTGAGGGTCTTGAATGGGTGGGGAGTGGGAGGTTGGGAGAACAAGGTGGTGGGTATTAGGGAGGGCACGTGTTGCATGGAGCACTGGGTGTGGTGCAAAAATAAGGAATACTGTTACGCTGAAAAGAAATAATATAGATAGATAGATAGATAGATATTGAAAGTGAAAAAAAAAAAGGAATGTGCTGAACCTACAGAGCAGAAGAAATCAGAATGCCTCCCTGACGCCACCACCAATACCGGCGCCCCTGAGGAGCAGGAATGAGGAGTCTCACGGTCCTGCAGACTCACGTCCTCAACTCAGGCATCGGGATTGGTCATCACTGTGCCGGCAGATCCGGGCCGCCATGCCCCTGTGACCTAAACCTAACCCTCGGTTGGGCGTTCAGGCTTCAGTCCCCAGAGGACTGGCTCCCTAGCCCTCCAGACTGGGGACCCCATATTCCCAACGTAGGACTCTGACTGCCACCCATGATGAAACTTGACCACATGGACCTTTGCAGAACGCTCCTTGCCGGAGAAACCTCCATGACCCCTAAAGCCAACCACATCTTCTGAGCACCCCCACACCACAATTCCTTAGCCTTACAGGCCGCCAGAACATTGCCCTCAGCCCAGCCCTCCAGAGAGCCTGAGTCCGTGCTGGCACATCAGGCCTGCCATTCTCCCAGGACCAAACCCTAAGCCTAGGTTGGGTGTTCAGGTTCTAGAACCCTGACACCCAATTCCACCCATGGGTGGGAGCATCAAACTGATGGCATGACTCAGCTTCTCAACCAGCAGGAGATTCCATTTGGTGCTCTCCAACACCCTCAGAGCCCTAGGAACCGGCCAAGCTGCCCTGAGGCCATTCCCGCCATCTTTGCACCTCCAGGCCAAAAACCCAGGGCCTGAGAAGCCTCCGGAGCCCTGCCCTCAACTCAGCCCTTGAGTGAGCCAATATCTGTGCTGGCAGATCCCACATGCCTTCTCCCTAAGACATAACCTTAACGCTAAGCCTAACCCTAATACTAACTCTAGCCCAGGTTGTGTGTTCAGGCATCCCTCCTCCATAGCCTGGTCCCCCAAACGGCCAGATGGGGGACCCCTGAGCTGCACCCCATAATTGCGCCTGATCCCAGGAGGAAACCCTGCCCTTTAGAAATGTGTTGAACCCGCAGAGCGGGAGAAACCTGCATGCCTCCCAGAGGCCACTGCCACTTCGGGCACACCCAAGGACCAGGAACCAGGACTCTCACAGTGCTACAGACTCGCGCCCTCAACTCAGGCATTGGGAAGCTTCACCACAGCGCCATCAGATCGGGGCTGCCATGCCCTTACAACCCTACCCTAACCCTAGGTTGGGTGTCAGGCTTCTGTCCCCTGAGGACTGGACCCCTAGCCCTCCAGACTGGGGACCCTGGATTCCCAATGCAGGACTCTGGCTGCCACCCACGATGAAACTGGACCATATGATCCTGTGCAGTATGCTCCTGGCCACAGAATCCTCCATGCCCCCTAAGGCCACCCACGCCTTCCAAGAAATGCCACACCACAAACCCAGAGCCTGACAGGCCACCAGAGCAATGCCCTCAACTCAGCCCTCCAGAGAACCTGAGCCGCACTGGCAGGCCTGCCATTCTCCCAGGACGAAACCCTAACACTAGGTTGGGTGTTCAGGCATTGGACCCAGAGGCCTGACACCCAATTCCTCCCATGGGTTGAGCATCAGACTGTCGGCAGGACTCAGTTCTCAGCCAGGAGGAGACCTTTTCATTTGGTGTTCTCTCACACCCTCAGAGCAGTAGCAACCAGCCATTCTCCCTTGAGGCCATTCCCACCAGCTTTGCTCCTCCAGGCCAAGAACCCAGGGCCTGAGGAGCCTCCTGAGTCCTGCCCTCAACTCAGCCCTTGGGTGAGACCGTATCTGTGCTAGCAGATCCGACATGCCCTGTCCCTAAGCCTAACAATAACCATAATACTAAACCTAGCCCAGGTTGTGTGTTCAGGCGTCCATACTCTGACTCCTGGTCCCCAAGGCCCCAGAATGGGGACCTGTGAGCGATACCCCATCATTGAATCTGACACCAGGAGGAAACCATGCTGTTTAGAATTGTGCTGAACCCACAGAGCGGGATAAATTTGAATGTCTCCCTGAGGCCACCCCACTTCCAGTGCCCCCAAGGACCAAGAACCAGGAGTCTCATGGTCCTGCAGACACACGCTCTGAACTCAAGCATTGGGATGGGTCACCACAGCGCCAGCAGATTGGGCCTGCAATGCCCCTACAACCTAACCCTCACAGCAGGACTCACCCTCTCAGCCAGAAGGTGACCTTTCATTTCGTGCTATCTAATGCCCTGAGAATTGTAGAAACTGGCATGCTCCCCTGAGGCGATTTCCAACATCGTTGCCCGTACAGCCCAAAACCCCAGTGCCCGAGGAGCCTCCTGAGTCCCGCCCTCAACTCAGCCCTTGGGTGAGCTGATATCTGTGCTTGCATATCCGACATGCCTTGTCCCTAAGACATAACCTTAACCCTAATCCTAATACTAACCCTAGCCCAGGTTCGTGCTCAGGCATCATCCTCCCACAACTGGTCCTCAAAACCCCAGATAGGGGACCCCTGAGTTGCACCCCATAATTGCACATGATCCCAGCATGAACCGTGCCGTTTAGAAATGGGCTGAAGCCACAGAGCAGGAGAAGCCTGCAAGCCTCCCTGAGGCCAAAGCACTTCTGGACCCTCCCAAGGACCGGGAACCAGAGTCTCAATGTCCTGCAGACATAGCCTCAACTCAGGCATCAGGATGGGTCACCACAGCACCGGCAGATCGGGGTCACCATGCCCCAAAGACTTAACCATAATGCTAGGATGGGTGTTTATGCTTCGATCCACAGAGGCCTGGCTCCCTAGCCGTCCAGACTGGGGACCCTGTATTTGCAATGCTGGACTCTGGCTGCCACCCACAAGGAAAATGGCCCACATGGCCCTGTGCAGTACGCTCCTGGCCGGAGAAACCTCCATGCCCCCTAAAGACACCCACACCTTCCGAGGACCCACACACCACCGCCCAGTGCCTGATGGGCCACCAGAGCAATACCCTCAACTCAGGACTCCGGAGAGCCTGAGTCCGCACTGGCACCTCAGGCCTGCCATGCTCCCAGGACCAAACCCTAATACCCTAGCTCAGGTGGTCAGGCTCTGGACCCCAGAGGCCTGATACCCAATTCCATCCCAGTGGATAGGATCATCAGACTCATGGCAGGACTCAGCCTCTCAGCCAGGAGAATAAATGAAATAAACCATTTCATTTAGTGCTATCTAACACTCTCAGAGACCTAGAAACCAGTATGCTCCCCTGAGGCCATTCCCACCATCTTTACCTTCTAGGAAAAATACCCAGGGCCTAAGGAGCCTCCTGAGTCCCGCCTTCAACTCAGCCCTTGGGTGAGCCCATATAAGTGTTACCAGATCCAACATGCCTTGTCCCTAAGACATAACCCTAACCCTAATCTTTTTATTTTTTTTAAGATTTTATTCATTTCTATGACAAAGACAGATCAGAAGAAGGCACAGAGAGGACGAAGCACGCTCCCCGCAGAGCAGAGAGCCTGATGTGGGGCTCGATCCCAGGACCCTGAGATCATGACCTGAGCGGAAGGCAGAGGCTTTAACCAACTGAGCCACCCAGGCGCCCCACCCTAACACTAATCTTAACACTAACCCTAACCACAAAACATAACCCTAACCTCTAAACCTAACATAACAACCTCGGAGCAGTAGAAACCATCATGCTCCCCAGAGGCGATTCCCACCTTCTTTGCCCCTCCAGTCCAAAAATCCAGGGCCTGAGGAGACTCCTGAGTCCCGCCCTCAACACAGCCCTTGGGTGAGTCCATATCTGTGCTGGCAGATCTGACATGCCTTGTCCCTAAGACATACGCCTAACCCTAAGCCTAACCCTAAACCTTACCTCTAACCCTATCCCCTAACTCCTAACCCTAACCCTAACCCTAACCCTAACCCTAACCCTAACCCTAACCCCTAACAACTAACCCTAACACTCTCCGAACCTCTATCCCTAACCCTAACCCTCCAGACTGGGGATTCCAACGTCACAACACAGGACTCTGCCTGCCCTCCAGAAAGAAAGGTGCATGAGCACCTAAACACACCCGCCATTGGAAATGCCCCAGACATAATGCCAGATTCTGCCACAACGCCAGATGCATGTCATCCACTCAGCCCTGAGGGAGCCCGCCTCAACACAGCATATCAGCAGCATATCAGAACTGCCATGCCCCTAGGCCTTAACCCTAACCCTAGGTTGGGTGTACAGTCTTCCGTACCCAGAGGCCTAGTCCCCAAACCCGCCAGATTGTGGATGCATGAGACTCACTCTGGCAGTCTGGAGGCTGCCTATGCTGTTACAGTGCCATTTGGAGCTACTTAGACCTCAGAGCAAAAGATAACTTCATGGCCCCCAAGGCAAGCCCCAGCATCTGAGCCCCTCCTGAACACAAACCCAGATTCACACTAGCCACCTATCACCGACCCTCAACTCAGGCCACCGGGGAGTCCGCCTCAGCACTGGCAGATTGGGCCTGTCGCGCCCCAAGACCTCAACCTTAGTTTGAGTTTCCAGGCTTCCATCCCAAGATGCCTAGCCTCCAGGCCCCCTGGATTAAGGACCCCTGAGTGACATTGTAGGACTCCAACAGCCATGCAGGATGAAACCTTGCAGTTTGGAGCTGCTGAATACTCAGAGGGTGAGAAACCTTCAAGCCCCCGTAAAGCTATCCACACAATTTGCGGCACCCCAGGCCAGAAAGCTGTTTTCTATGAAGCTACCGGACATATGCCCTCAACTCAGCCCTGAGGGGAGCCCATCTCAGCGCCGGCAGATTGGGCCTGCCATGACCCTAGACCCTAACCCTAACCCTAGGTGGGGTATACAGCCTTCTGTGCCCAGAGGCCTGTACCCCAAGCCCATCAGACTGGGGATGACTGAGACTCCCGCCAGCACTCCTCCAGCCTCCTAGGGCAAAATGGTGCCATTTGGAACTGTGCAGGAACCTCAGAGCAGGAGAAAGCTGCATGCCCCCCAAGAACACCACTAGCTTCTTTGGCCCCACAAACACAAACACAGACCTCAAGTCCTGCCTGATTCCCACCCTCCATTCGGCCTATCCAGGAGACCACCTCAATTGCGGCAGATCGGGCCTGCCATGTCCCTAAGCCTTAACCCTAACCCTAGTTTGGATTTTCAGGCTTCCATCCCAAGAGGCCCGGCCCCCACGCCCCCCAGATTAAGGACTTCTGAGCAACACCACAGGACACAGCCTGTCACACAAGTGGAAACCTTGTGGTTTGGAGCTGCAATGAACCCTCAGATGGGGAGAAACTTTCATGCCACCCTAAAGCCACCCCAATAATCAACAGCCACTCTGGCCATAGAACTGGATTCCATCCCGCCACCAAATGCATACCCTCAACTCAGCCCATACGGGATCCCGCCTCAGCACTGGCAGATCGGGTCTGCCATTGACCCTAGGCCCTAACCCTAACACAAGTTTGGGTGTTCAGTCTTCCATTCTGAGGGTCCAGGCAACAAAATCCCCTGGATTAAGGAATCTTGACATACACCTCAGGACTCCGCTTGCCACACAGTAGGAACCTGTGCCTTGGAGTTGTGCTGAACCCTCAGAGGGGGAGAAACTTGCCCCTCTAAAGGCACTCCCATCATCTGCACCCGTCCCCCCGGCCATAAACCAGATTCTGCTGAGCTGCCGGACGCATGCCATAAATTCAGACCCTAGGGCGCCCCACCTCAACATAAGCAGATCGGGCCACCATGCCCCTAGGCCCTTACCAGAACCCCTCTTTAGGTTTTCAGGCTTCCATCCCAGGGGGCCTGCCTCCCATGTCCCCCCAGATTAAGGTCTACTGAGCGCCACCATGGGACTCCACCTGGCACTCATGAGGAAAACTTGTGGTTTAGAGCTGCACTGAACACTCAGACGGGGAGAAACCTGCAAACCCCCGTAATGCCACCCCACCATGAGTCACCCCCATGGCCATAAAACCAGATTCTCCTGCGATGCCAGATCTATGCCCTCAACTCGACCCTTAGGGGAGCCCGCATCAGCACCGGCACATTGGACCTGCCATGCCCTTCGGCCCTAACCATAAACCTAGGTGGGGTGTACAGGCTTTCATGAACAGAGGCCTGTCCCCCAAGCCCGCCAGATTGGGCACCTCCGAGATTCATGCCAGTAGAGATTAAGGATTCCTCAGTGACACCCCAGGACTGCGTCTGCCACACAGGAGGAAACCATGCCATTTGGAGCTCTGCAGAACCCTCAGGGTAGGAGAAACCTGCATGCAACCCTGAGGTCACGCCCAGCTTCTGTGGCATCCCTGGACACAAACTCTGAGTCTGACATGCCACCTGATACCCACCCTGAAGTCAGCCCACCAGGGAGCCCACCTCAGCAGTAGCAGATTGAGCATGCCACGCCCCTACGCCCTTACCGTAGCTCTAGTTTCTGATTTCGGGCTTCCATCCCAAGAGGCCTGGCCCCCAAACTCCCCAGATTCAGGACCCCCCTGTAACAAGGCAGAAACCTGAATGCCATGCAGGGGGAAGCCATGACATTTGGAGCTCCAAAGTTTCCTCAGAGAGGGAGAAACCAGCATGCCCCTCTAAAGCCACCCCACGATCAGCCGTCCCTCTGGCCAGAAACCCTGACTCTTCTGCATTGCAGGATGCATTTCCTCAACTCAAATCTGAGGGTATCTCACCTCTGTGTCGGCTGATCAGGCCTGTCCTGCCCAGCCCATTACCCTTAACCCTATGTTGCATTTTCAGGCTTCCTTCCCCAGGGGCCTATCCACCAAGCCCTCTAGATTGGTAAACTTGGAGCCACACTGTAGGAGTCCCCCTGCCACCCAGCAGGAAACTTGTCCCTTTGGAGCTGTGTGGAACCCTCAGAGCCAGAGAAACCTGCATGACCCCATTAGGACTCCCCCACATTCTGCAGCCCCCTGGCCACAAACCCAGAGCCTGATTCACCACCTGACCCCCATTCTCAACTCAGCTCCTTGGGGAACTCACCTCAACACCAGCAGTTCGGGCCTGCCACGCCACTAGCTCAGCTCTGCTCATGGACACCACCAGCTCTAGGCAGACCTAGAACTCCCCTGTCTGCGGCAAAGCTCTGGGATCCCCCCTCCTTCTTCCCAATTTACACTGGCCCAGGCATTCATGAGAAAGGGGAAGGCTACCTCTTGAATGCTTAATACCTCCTTTCCTCTTCAGCCCTATTTCTCTCCACTTACCTTTGCACCTGGGCAAACTGAAAGTAACATATCAATGGAACATGTACATGCTCTGAGATCTAAATCTTTCATGGCAACTTTCTGAGGGCTCCTTATGCAATAGGAAACTAGTGTATCCTGCCAGAGAGTGTTTCATAATGAACAGCTACAGAACAGGAGAGCAAAAGTCATTCCAGTTTTACCTCAGTCTTCATGAAGTAGAACATGGTCTTCTTTTCTTCATTGACTTCAATTCCAATTCGTTTCCATGCAATGTTCATTCCTCTCCTTCAGGGGTAGGATTTTGTGATTCCTCACCTGCATAGAACACCCAGAGCTCATCACAACAAGTACTCTCCCTAATAGCTGTCACCCACTTAACCCTTTGTCCCACACCCCTGCCCCCTAGCAACCCTCGATTTTGCTCTAGGTTAGAGTCTGTTTCCTCATTGGCCTTTCTCTCCTCACTATGTTCATCTGTTTTCTTTCTGAAATTCCATAGAGGTCAAGATATAGGCTATTGGTCTTTTCTTACTGATTTTACTTAGCTAAATCCACTGTAGATCCATCCACATCCTTGCAGATGGTAAGATTTCATCCTTTTTGAACCTGGATCCTATTCCATTAAGAAGATGTGGGAGAATGAATACACACACACACACACACACACACACACATATGATATATACGAATGATATATATATATATATATATATATATATATATCACTCATCAGTGAATGGACATTTGGTCTCCCTCCATTGTTTTACAATGGTTGAAAATGCTGCTGTAAATATCACGGTGCTTATACCCCACTGAATGTGCATTTTTGTGCCCTTTAGGGAAATAACTAGGAGGGCAATTGCTGGATCCTACTGTTGTTCAGTTCTTAGCTTTTGGAGGACAGACTGTATTCTTTCCAAGAGTGGCTGCAACAACACGCATGCCCACCAACAATGTAGGAGGGTTCCGGTTTTGGGTGTTTTTTTTTTTTTTTAGATTTTATTTATTTATTTGACAGAGGTCACAAGTAGGCAGAGAGGCAGGCAGAGAGAGAGGACGAAGCAGACTCCCCGCTGAGCAGAGAGCCCAATGCGGGGCTCCATCTCAGGACCCTGAGACCATGACCTGAGCCGAAGGCAGTGGCTTAACCCACTGAGCCACACAGGTGCCCCCGAGGGTTCCACTTTAAACAGAACATTCCCTGCCAGCAATTTCCTAAGGAGGAAATATAAAACCTGTGGGAAAACCTGACTCACTGAGCATCAGGAAAGCAGCCACAGAAATTCAGCCCAGGGTTCCTGACACCAAGTCCCTTGAAGCCAACAGAGTGCCTTTATCCAGGGAAATTCCCAAAGACTCTCCTTCTGACTTCACTACCCATGAAACTGCAGAGAAAATACAGCATGCCCAACCATATATAGCCGTTTGAGTGAACCTAGGAAGACAAGCATCCCTTTTAAATTGTCCAAGACTCCTTGGAATCATTTTGAATTTTCCCTCTGCCCTCATTGGAACTCTTTGGATTCAAAGACGAAACCATTAGGATACATCACCTTGGACAAAGAAGAAGCCATCATCCAAGTCTCTATCTGACCACAAACAGCCACCTCACTCTAGATGCCAGCCGTTCCACCAGAGTCTAGGCCCAGTGGAGTAAACACTGTTCGGTGAAGGAATACTTTCTATGTTCAAAAGGCACACCAAGTCAATCTCACCTTCCCTTTCGAATCCAAGGGATTTCCTAGGAAAGAGATGTTCCAAATACCTTTGTAAGCCAGAAATAAACAGAGAAAATGACATCCCTGCCAGGTGCTCCCTGCAGAGAAACTCAGGAGCTCTGGCACCCGCACGAGATTGCTTACAGCTGGTTCAGTGTGCCATTTGTGAGCTCCACTGGAGACAAGAGAAAAGCCCAGGAAATTTGGGGTGAAAGGAAATTTTTAACTGCCATCCTGGCATGGATGTGACATTGTGACCCACAGGCCTGCTGTTTTCTCTGAACACTGACGTCCTGGGACAAGCTGCATGACTGACTCAGACGCTGACTTCCAAACTTCAGGTCTCATGGAGCCAGAGTGAAGAAGGGTTGTCAGGTGCAGATAAGCAGGCGTCTCCCACCTAAAGCCTGCACACCTGCTCTGATTCCTGGGAGAAGGAGAGACACAGGCTTGTTTCTTAACTGGTCATTCACTTCCCTCTCAAGCTGGTCAATGCCCTTGTCCTTTTTGGAGAAACAAACATACTTTTCCAAACAAACACTCAGCTCCTCAGTTCCAAATGCACCATGAGTCGGGTTTGGTTCCCCTGGCTCCAGAGCCCAACTGGGAGGACCCTCCTGAACCATCCTGACAGCACATTACCAGCAAACCTGGGGAAAGAGGGCACAATGCTGAGTGGGGGACAGGCTCCATCAATTCTTACCACCACCCTTGAGCCTGGAGAAACAGAGACTATACAGCTCACCACTCCGTCCTGTAAAAATAAGCTGTAGTGCCTCACGCTTCAGGGTCTCTCACCGGGCACCTCCGCCCTGCCTTCAGAGCCAGCAAGCTGCACTGACTCCTCTTCAGGTGTGTTTCCCATGGCAGCTCGCCGCTGCCTCCAGTGGTGGCAAGCAGCATCGCCATGCCTTCCAGAGTATCTCACACCACTGCTCACCACTCCCTCCAGTGGAGTGAACTGGCACTGCCGGGCCTTCCATAGACTCATTTTTTTTTATTTGTTTATTTACAGCATAACAGTGTTCATTGTTTTGGCATCACACCCAGTGCTCCATGCAGTACGTGCCCTCCCTATTAACCACCACCTGATTCCTCAAACTCCCACCCCACCCTGCCCCTCCAAAACCCTCTGGTTGTTTTTCAGAGTCCATAGTCTCTCATGGTTCATCTCCCCTTCCAGTTTCTCTCAACTCCCTCTCCTCTCCATCTCCCTATGTCCTCCGTGTTATTTGCTATGCTCCACAAATAAGTGAGACCATATGATACATGACTCTCTCTCTGCTTGACTTATTTCGCTCAGCATAATTTCTTCCAGTCCCGTCCATGTTGCTACAAAAGTTGGGTATTCATCCTTTCTGATGGAGGCATAATACTCCATTGCGTATATGTACCACATCTTCCTTATCCATTCATCCGTTGAAGGGCATCTTGGTTCTTTCCACAGTTTGGTGAGCATAGCCATTGCTACAATAAACATTGGGGTACAGATGGCCCTTCTTTTCACTCCATCTGTATCTTTGGGGTAAATACCCAGCAGTGCAATTGCAGGGTCATAGGGAAGCTCTATTCTTAATTTCTTCAGGAATCTCCACACTGTTCTCCAAAGTGGCTGCACCAACTTGCATTCCCACCAACAGTGTAAGAGGGTTCCCCTTTCTCCACATCCTCTCCAACAATCGTTGTTTCCTGTCTTGCTAATTTTGGCCATTCTAACTGGTGTCAGGTGGTATCTCAATGTGGTTTTAATTTGAATCTCCCTGATGGCTAGTGATGATGAACATTTTTTCATGTGTCTGATAGCCATTTGTAGGTCTTCGTTGGAGAAGTGTCTGTTCATATCTTCTGCCCAATTTTGGATATGATTATCTGTTTTGTGTGTGTTGAGTTTGAGAAGTTCTTTCTAGATCCTGGATATCAACCTTTTGTCTGTACTGTCATTTGCAAATATCTTCTCCCATTCCGTGGGTTGCCTTTTTGTTTGGTGGACTGTTTCCTTTGCTGTGCAGAAGCTTTTGATCTTGATGAAGTGCCAAAAGTTTATTTTCGCTTTTGTTTCCTTGGCCTTTGGAGACATATCTTGAAAGAGGTTGCTGTGGCTGATATCGAAGAGGTTACTGCCTATGTTCTCCTCTAGGATTCTGATGGATTCCTGTCTCATGATGAGGTCTTTTATCCATTTCGAGTGTAAGAGAATGGTTGAGTTTCATTATTCTACATATAGCTGTCCCGTTTTCCCAGCACCATTGATTGAAGAGACTGTCTTTTTTTCCATTGAATATTTTTTCCTGTTTTGTCGAAGATTATTTCACCGTGGAGTTGAGGGTCCATATCTGGGCTCTCCACTCTGTTCCACTGGTCTATGTGTCTGTTTTTATGCCAGGACCACGCTGTCTTGGTGATCGCAGCTTTGTAGTAAAGCTTGAAATCGGGTAACGTGATGCCGCCAGTTTTGTTTTTGTTTTTCAACATTTCCTTAGCAATTCGGGGTCTCTTCTGATTCCATACAAATTTTAGGATTATTGGCTCCAGCTCTTTGAAAAATAACGGTGGAATTTTGATCGGAATGGCATTAAAAGCATAGATTGCTCTAGGCAGTATAAACATTTTAACAATGTTTATTCTTCCAATCCAAGAGCATGGAATTGTCTTCCATCTTTTTGGGTCTTCTTCAATTTCTTTCATGAGTGTTCTGTAGTTCCTCGAGTACAGGTCCTTTACCTCTTTGGTTAGGTTTATTCCCAGGTATCTTATGGTTCTTGGTGCTCTAGTAAATGGAATCGATTCTCTAATTTCCCTTTCTGTATTTTCATTGTTAGTGTATAAGAAAGCCACTGATTTCTGCACATTGACTTTGTATCCTGCCACGTTACTGAATTGCTGTATGAGTCTAGTAGTTAGGGGGTGGAGTCTTTGGGGTTTTCCATATAAAAAATCATGTCATCTGCGAAGAGAGTTTGACTTCTTCCTTGCCAATTTGGATACCTTTTATTTCTCTTTGTTGTCTGATTGCCGTTGCTAGGACTTCTAATACTATGTTGAACAAGAGTGGTGAGAGTGGGCATCCAAGCCCATTAGAATAACGTCAGACCTTTTCACAGAGACCTGGCAAGCCAGGAAGGGCTGGCAAAATATATTCAGAGTACTAAATGAGAAGAACATGCAACCAAGAATACTCTATCCGGCAAGACTGACATTTAAAATGGATGGAGAGATAAAGAGTTTCCAAGACCGGCAAGGCTTAAAAGACTATGCAACCACCAAGCCGACACTGCAGGAAATATTAAGGGGGGTCCTATAAAAGAGAAAAAATCCCAAGAATATCATTGAACAGAAATATAGAAACAATCTACAGACAGAAAGACTTCAAAGGCAACATGACATGAATCAAAACCTATCTCTCAATAATCACTCTCAATGTGAATGGCCTAAATGCGCCCGTAAAACGACACAGGGTTGCAGATTGGCTAAAACGACAGGACCCATCCATATGTTGTCTACAAGAGACCCATTTTGAACCTAAGGATACACCCAGACTGAAAGTGAACGGATGGAGAAGCATCTTTCATGCCAATGGGCCTCAAAAGAAGGCCGGGGTAGCAATTCTCATATCAGATAAATTAGATTTTAAACTAAAGACTGTAGTCAGAGATACAGAAGGACACTCCATAATTCTTAAAGGGACTATCCGCCAAGATGATCTAACAATTGTGAATATCTATGCCCCCAATATGGGAGCACCCAATTCCATAAGAAAACTATTAATCAAGATAAAGAGTCATATTGATATGAATACAATAATAGTAGGGGATCTTCATACGCCTCTCTCAAAAATAGACAGATCATCGAAGCAGAAAATTAAAAAAGAAATAAGAGCATTGAATGAAACATTGGACCAGATGGACCGCATAGACATATACAGAACATTCCACCCTAAAACAACAGAATACACATTCTTCTCAAGTGCACATGGAACCTTCTCCAGAATAGACCACATACTGCGTCACAAGGATTGAGGATGCCTGATACTCATGCTGGGAATCTGCCTGCCACGCAGGGCACCGCTGTGCTGTTTGGAGCTGCGCTGAACCCTCAGAGCTGGAGAAACTTCCATGCACCCCTGAAGTCACCCCCAGGTTATGCGAACGTCTGGACACACACCTAGAGGCTAAGACCCCGTCTGACACCCGAGCTCAACTCAGCGCACCAGGGCACCTGCCTCTGCACTGGCATATCAGGTCTACCATGGCCCTAGGCCTTAACCCTATCCCTAATTTTGGTTTTCAGGTATCATCCCCAAGAGTCCTGACCCCAAGACCCCAAGATTAAAGAATCCTGAGTGACACCTCAGGACTCTGTCCACCATGCAGGAGGAAACCATGCTGTTTGGAGCTGTGTCGAATCCTCAGAGCGGGAGAAACCTGCACGGTTCACCTGAGGCTATCCCCCACCCTCTGCGCACTATTGGGCCACAAATGTGGAGGCTGGCACTCAGCCTGCCTACCACCCAGGAGGAAACCGTGCCATTTGAAACTGAGTAGAACACTCAGAGTGGGAGAAACTGCATGCCTCCCTGAGCACAACCCCCTCCTTCAGCGGTCCCCTGACCACAAACCTGGACCCTCTCATGCCACCGGACCTCTGCCCTCAATTCATCCCCCTGGGATCCCTTCTCAGTGCCAGCAAATTGGGCCTGCCATGCCCCTGACCCTAACCTTAAGCCTAGGTTGCATTTTCAGTCTTCATCCCCAGAGGCTGGTCCCCCAATTCCTCCATATTTGGACCCCTGAGCCACAACCCAGTGCTCTGTCTGCCACCCGGGAGGAAACCGTTCTGTTTGGAGCTGCACAGAACCATCGGAATGGGAGAAATCTTCATGCTCCCTGAAGCCACCTCCACCTTCGGCCACCCCCCAGGCACAAACCCAGATCGTAATGCATCACCTGACCATGGCCCTCAACTCAGTACCCCAGACATCTAGCCTCAGCACCAGCAGATCAGGCCAGCCAGCCCCCTGTGCTCTTTTCCAAGCCCTAGGTTGTGTTTTCAGTCTTCTGTCCTCTGATGATTGACACCAAAGCTCCTCTGATGGGTTACACCTGAACTATACCAGAATATTTCTTGGCCCCCTGAGGCTATCCCACTTTCAGCACCCCCCGTTCACACCTGGATCTTAACACTCACACTGACCCACGTCCTCAAATCTTCTCCCCAGGTCACTCCCCTCAGGGTGGCCTATTGAGAATGACATGACCCTCAGCCCTAACCAAAACTTAGGTACATTTTCTGTCTTGTGTCCCAAGAATACAGGTACCAAAGCCCCACATAAGTGGGAACCCTGAGAAATGCCAGAGGACTCTGTCTTCAACCCAGAAGGAAACAGTAGAATTGGAACTCTGCCAAGGACTGAGAGCAGGAGAAATCTGCCTTTCCCCCCATGGCCACCAACCCGGAGCCTAACTCAGACTGACCCATGTTCTCTACTCAGTCCCCGTGAGAGCTCTGCACAGCACCAGCAAATCAGGCCTGTCATGTTCCTGGGACCTAGCCCTAACCCTAGGTTGGGGTTTCATGCTCTGTCCCCAGAGGACTGGCACCCAAGTCCCACGGATGGGGACCCCTGAGCAATATTTGAGATCTCTGCCTGCCACCTAGAAGGAAACCATACCATTTGGGACTCTGCAAAGGATTCTGAGCAGGAGAAATCTGCCACGCACCACTGAGTTCACCCAGAGTCAGCAGCTGGACACAAACCTGAACCTGACACTTACTCTATCCATCCCTCTGTACTCAGCCCTCTGGATAGCTTGCCACACCACCATCAGATTGGGCCTGCCATGCTCCTAACCCCTAACTGAAGCTTAGTTTGTGTTCTGAGCATTCAATTCCTAGGGGTCTGGCTCCCTACCCCACGGACTGGGGTCACCTTAGCCATACCACAGGACTCATCCTAACACACAGGAGGAAAGCGTGCCATGTAGATCTCTAGGAAGTATTCAAAGCAGGATAAAATGCCTGCCCATCTGAGCCTATACCAGCAAACCCCCAATGTCAGTGGCCTCTAGGTCACAAACCCTGTGCCTGACCAGAACCAGAACACTCATCCTTAATTCCAGCCTCTAGGAACCACACACACTGTCAGCTGTTTGGGCCTGCAATGTCCTTTGGCCCTAACTCTATCCCTAGCTTGGGTTCTCATGTCTCCGTCCCCTAAGGGTGGGCTCCAAAGCCCTAGGATTTGGGGATGCCTGAGCAATACCACAGGACTCAGCCTCACACCCAGATGGAAATCTCTCCATAATGGACTCCAGTAAGTATATAGGTCAGTATAAATATGAAGGCCCATCTGTTTCCATCCCAGTGAACTCCCACATTCAAGGGCTCATGGATTGAAACGCTGAGCCGGACACTCACCCTGACCCATGTCCTCAACTCAGCCCTCCAGGACGCTCACCACACGGTTGGCAATTCAGACCTTCCATTTTCCTAGGTCCTAACCCTAACCCTATTTGGAGTTCTGAGAGGTCCATCTGTAGAGGCCTGGATCCCAAGACCCGGGTATTGGGAACACTTTAGCAAAACCAGAGGATCAGCCCACCACACAAAAGGAAACTCCTTTTTTTACTCCAGACTGGATTCAGAGCATGAGACATCTGAATGCAAACCTGAGACAATGTCAGTGAACCTACACTTCCATCCACCCTCTGAAGACAATCCCTGAGCTTGATACACACCCTAAATCTCCATTGTATCTCAGACCTTGTGAAAATCTCCAAAGTTCTGGCTGATTGTATCTTCTAGGCTTCTGGGCCTTAATCCAACGGAAGGTCTAGACATGGGCGAAAATAGGAACAGATATTTCTCCAATGATGACACGCATGTGACCAACAGATATATACATAAATGTTCTATATCACATGGCTTCTGGGAAATGCAAATCTAAACCACATTGAGGTGTCCTATCACACCAGGCAGAATGTCTAAAGTTAACAGGACATGAAACCACAAATATTGGTGAGGATGCAGAGAATGGAGAACCCTCCTACACTCCTGGTTGGAATGCAGACTGTTATATCCACTCTGGAAAACAGTACGGGGTTTCCTCAAGAAGTTAAAAGTAAAGTTACCCTAAAACACAGCAATTTCACTACAGGGCTTTTACCACAAAAATAGAGATGTAGGGGAAAGAACTGGCACCTGCACCCCAGTGTTCATCGCAACAATATCCACTCTAGATAAACTATGGAAAGAACCCAGATATCTATGGACAGAGGAATGGATAAAGAAGATGTGGTTCATATATTCAATGGAATATTCCTCAGCCATCAGAAAGGATGAATACTTACCATCACATCAACCTGGATGGGTCTGGAAGATATTATGCTGAGTAAAATATGTCCATGAAAGAAACACAATTATCATAGGGTTTCACTCATATGTGAAATATCAGAAACAGGGCAGAGAACCGTAGGCAAAGGAAGGGGAAACAGAATGGGAAGTCATCAGAGATGGGGAAAAAACCATGATAGACTCTTAACTATAGCAACCAACTGAGGGTTGCTGGATGGGGGGTGGGGGGGTTACTGGGGTGATGGGCATTAAGGAGGGCACGTGATGCAATACACATCTGATATATTATTTAACACTACATCTGAAAATAATGATGTATGATAAGTTGGCTCATTGAATTCAAATAAAAAATGAAAGAACTCAAATAAACTACCCTAACAATTTGTATGGAATCACAAAAGATACTGAACAACCAGCACAATGTTATGAAGAAAAACAAAACTGGAGGCGTCACAATTCCATATTTCAAATTATACTACAAAGCTGCATTCATCCTCACAGTATGGGACTGGCAAAAAAAAAAAAAAATACACACAGTGACCAAGGAAACGGAATAGAAGCTCAGACATCAGCCCACAATCACGTGCCCAATTAATCTTCTGCAAAACAGGCAAAACTATTAAAAGGGAAAAGGACAGTTTCTACAACAAATGGTGTTGGGAAAACTGAACAGCTATGCACAAAACAATGAAATTAGACTGCTTTCTTACACCATATGGACACATAAACTCAAAACAGTTTCAAGACCTCAATGTGAGACCTTAAATCACAAAAATCCTACAAGAGGGCACAGACAGTAACTTCTCTGACATGAACCATACATTTAATAGACATGCCTCCTAAGGCAAAGGAAACAAAAGCAAAAATAAACTACTAGAGCTCCATCAATATAAAAACTTACCGCACAGCAGAACAGCAATGAAAATGTAATAAATAGAATACAACGTACTTAAGAGGAGAAGATGTTTGCAAATATCATGTGCAATAAAGGGGTAGTGTCCAAAATATGTAGAACTGATACAACGCAACAACCAAAAAACAAAAAATCCAATTAAAAAATAGACAGAAGACATGAACAGACATTGCTCCAAAGAAGACATACAGATGGCCAACAGTCACGTGAGAAGATGTTCACATCAGCCATCAACAGGAAAATCCAAATGAAAAGGTCCATGAGATACTACCTCATACTATCAGAATGGCTAACAGCACCAGCACAAGAAAACAAATGTTGGGAGGATGTGGGTAAAAGGGAACCCTCTTGCACTGTGGTGGGAATGCTAGCTGCTGCAGTCCCTGTGGAAAACAGTATCACTGTTCCTCAAAACGTTAAATATTAGAACTACCTTATAATCCAGCAATCACACTACCGGGTGATTACCCGACGAATATGAGAACAGTAACTCAAAAGGATACATGTGCCCCTATGTTTCCTGCAACATTAATTACAATATTACAATATGGAAACAATCCAAGTATTTCTTGATAACTTGATAAATGAGATGATAAATGTATACACACACACACACACACACACAGTGCGAAATTACTCAGCCATAAAAAATCTTGCCATTTGCAGACACATGGATGGAGCTAGAGAATACTATCCTAAGTGAAATCAGTCAGAGAAAGACAAAGGCCTTTGGCTGTCACTCTTCCATGGAATTTAGGAAACAAACATACATAAATAAAGGAGAAAGAAGATACAAAACAAAAACCGACTCTGTGGTTACCAGAGTGGAAGTGGATGGAGGGATGAGTGATATAGATGACGGGGACTAAGAGTATAATTTTCTTTTTTTTTATTTGTTTATTTTCAGCATAACAGTGTTCACTGTTTTTGCACCACACCCAGTGCTCCATGCAGTACGTGCCCTCCCTATTACCCACCACCTGGTTCCCCAACCTCCCAACCCCCGCCCTTCCAAAACACTCAGGTTGTTTTTCAGAGTCCATAGTCTCTCATGGTTCATCTCCCCTTCCAGGTTCCCTCAACTCCCTCTCCTCTCCATCTCCCCATGTCCTCCGTGTTCTTTGTTATGCTCCACAAATAAGGGAGACCATATGATATTTGACTCTCTCTGCTTGACTTATTTCACTCAGCATAATCTCTTCGAGTCCCGTCCATGTTGCTACAAAAGTTGGGTATTCATCCTTTCTGATGGAGCCATATACTCCATTGTGCATATGGACCACATCTTCCTTATCCATTCATCCGTTGAAGGGCATCTTGGTTCTTTCCACAGTTTGGCAACCGTGGCCATTGCTGCAATAAACAATGGGGTACAGATGGCTCTTCTTTTCAACCATCTGTAACTTTGGGGTAAATACCCATCAGTGTAATTGCAGGGTCATAGGGAAGCTCTATTTTTAATTTCTGGAGTCATCTGCACATTGTTCTCCAAAGTGGCTGCACTAAATTGCAGTCTCACCAACAGTGTAACAGGGTTCCACTTTCTCGACATCCTCTCCAACAAACGTTATTTCCTGTCTTCCTAATTTTGGACATTCTAACTGGTGTTAGGTGGTATCTCAATGTAGTTTTAATTAGAATCTCCCTGATGGCGAGGCAGACGCCACCCTCTCCACAGATTCTGGGGGTATCACCTTGGCGGTGGCAGCTGGGGCCGGGCCTGCCACGAAATCCGGGCCCGGGCCCGGTCCTGTTTGCTCAGCCTTCCGTTGCCAGGGGCCTGAGCCTGGGGGCCTCCCCATGGGGAACCCTGAGTCCCGCGCCACGAGTCACCCGACCGTCCCGGCGACAACGGCACCATTCGCGGCTTCGTCCCAGCCGTGGAGTGAGAGATCAATCCGTTTCCCCACAGAGGCCAGCCCCCTCCACGGGCGCCCCGGCCTCCCGCCACGGCGGAGGCGGACGCCCGGCCACGGCGCCTCCATCCACTCTGCTCGGGGAAACCTCCCCGGCGCCGGGGCCGCCGGCCGCGCCCCATCGTCGCGGCTCCTTTTCCGGGTGGCCGCGACATGCCCCGAGCGAGAAAGGGCCCTGCTCCACGCGGAAATGGGCGCTGACCAGGGCTGCCCAACGCCGGCCAATTCTCACGAGCGTTCTGCCCAAATCGATCCCGATTTGGGCAGAACGCTCGTGAGAATTGGCCGGAAAAAGCCCGGCGAACACACTTCGGGCACCACAGGGCCGCAGGGCCGCCCCCCCGGGGCCCTGTCCGGGATCGCGTGTCGTCGCGTTCCGGCACCGCCAGGAGGAGCTGCGGGAGGCGTGCACCGGGGAGGCCGAAGCCTCCCGCTCCTCAGCCTCCGGGGGTCCCCTCCCTGGCGCCGGCAGCTGGGGCCGGGCAGCCCCGAAAGCCGGGCCCGGGCCCGGGCCTGTTTGCTCAGCCTTCCGTTGCCAGGGGCCTGAGCCTGGGGGCCTTCCCATGGGGAACACTGAGTCCCGCGCCACGAGTCCCCCGACCGTCCCGGCGACAACGGCACCATTCGAGGCTTCGTCCCAGCCGTGGAGTGAGAGAACAATCCGTTTCCCCACAGAGGCCAGGCCCCTCCACGGGCGCCCCGGCCGCCCGCCACGGCGGACGCGGACGCCCGGCCACGGCGCCTCCATCCACTCTGCTCGGGGAAACCTCCCCGGCGCCGGGGCCGCCGGCCGCGCCCCATCGTCGCGGCTCGTTTTCGAGTGGCCGCGACATGCCCCGAGCGAGAAAGGGCCCTGCTCCACGCGGAACTGGGCGCTGACCAGGGCTGCCCAACGCCGGCCAATTCTCACGAGCGTTCTGCCCAAATCGATCCCGATTTGGGCAGAACGCTCGTGAGAATTGGCCGGAAAAAGCCCGGCGAACACACTTCGGGCACCACAGGGCCGCAAGGCCGCCCCCCCGGGGCCCTGTCCGGGATCGCGTGTCGTCGCGTTCCGGCTCCGCCAGGAGGAGCTGCGGGAGGCGTGCACCGGGGAGGCCGACGCCTCCCGATCCTCAGCCTCCGGTGGTCCCCTCCCTGGCGCCGGAAGCTGGGGCCGGGCAGCCCCGAAAGCCGGGCCCGGGCCCGGGCCTGTTTGCTCATGTTCCGTTGCCAGGGGCCTGAGCCTGGGGGCCTCCCCATGGGGAACCCTGAGTCCCGCGCCACGAGTCCCCCGACCGTCCCGGCAACAACGGCACCATTCGCGGCTTCGTCCCAGCCGTGGAGTGAGAGATCAATCCGTTTCCCCACAGAGGCCAGCCCCCTCCACGGGCGCCCCGGCCGCCCGCCACGGCGGAGGCGGACGCCCGGCCACGGCGCCTCCATCCACTCTGCTCGGGGAAACCTCCCCGGCGCCGGGGCCGCCAGCCGCGCCCCATCGTCGCGGCTCGTTTTCCGGGTGGCCGCGACATGCCCCGAGCGAGAAAGGGCCCTGCTCCACGCGGAAATGGGCGCTGACCAGGGCTGCCCAACGCCGGCCAATTCTCACGAGCGTTCTGCCCAAATCGATCCCGATTTGGGCAGAACGCTCGTGAGAATTGGCCGGAAAAAGCCCGGCGAAAACACTTCGGGCACCACAGGGCCGCAGGGCCGCCCCCCCCCCGGGGCCCTGTCCGGGATCGCGTGTCGTCGCATTCCGGCACCGCCAGGAGGAGCTGCGGGAGGCGTGCACCGGGGAGGCCGACGCCTCCCGCTCCTCAGCCTCCAGGTGTCCCCTCCCTGGCGCCGGCAGCTGGGGCCGGGCAGCCCCGAAAGCCGGGCCCGGGCCCGGGCCTGCTTGCTCAGTCTTCCGTTGCCAGGGGCCTGAGCGTGGGGGCCTCCCCAAGGGGAACCCTGAGTCCCGCGCCACGAGTCCCCCGACCGTCCCCGCGACAACGGCACAATTCGCGGCTTCGTCCCAGCCGTGGAGTGAGAGATCAATCCGTTTCCCCACAGAGGCCAGCCCCCTCCACGGGCGCCCCGGCCGCCCGCCGCGGCGGAGGCGGACGCCCGGCCACGGCGCCTCCATCCACTCTGCTCGGGGAAACCTCCCCGGCGCCGGGGCCGCCGGCCGCGCCCCATCGTCGCGGCTCGTTTTCCGGGTGGCCGCGACATGCCCCGAGTGAGAAAGGGCCCTGCTCCACGCGGAACTGGCCTTTGAACAGGGCTGCCCAACGCCGGCCAATTCTCACGAGCGTTCTGCCCAAATCGATCCCGATTTGGGCAGAACGCTCGTGAGAATTGGCCGGAAAAACCCCGGCGAACACACTTCGGGCACCACAGGGCCGCAGGGTCCCCCCCCCGGTGCCCTGTCCGGGATCGCGTGTCGTCGCGTTCCGGCACCGCCAGGAGGAGCTCCGGGAGGCGTGCACCGGGGAGGCCGACGCCTCCCGCTCCTCAGCCTCCGGGGGTCCCCTCCTTGGCGCCGGCAGCTGGGGCCGGGCAGCTCCGAAGGCCGGGCCCGGGCCCGGGCCTGCTTGCTCAGTCTTCCGTTGCCAGGGGCCTGAGCCTGGGGGACTCCCCAAGGGGAACCCTGAGTCCCGCGCCACGAGTCCCCCGACCGTCCCGGCGACAACGGCACAATTCGCGGCTTCGTCCCAGCCGTGGAGTGAGAGATCAATCCGTTTCCCCACAGAGTCCAGCCCCCTCCACTGGCGCCCCGGCCGCCCGCCACGGCGGAGGCGGACGCCCGGCCACGGCGCCTCCATCCACTCTGCTCGGGGAAACCTCCCCGGTGCCGGGGCCTCGGCCGCGCCCCATCGTCGCGGCTCGTTTTCCGGGTGGCCACGACATGCCCCGAGCGAGAAAGGGCCCTGCTCCACGCGGAACTGGGCGCTGACCAGGGCTGCCCAACGCCGGCCAATTCTCACGAGCGTTCTGCCCAAATCGATCCCGATTTGGGCAGAACGCTCGTGAGAATTGGCCGGAAAAAGCCCGGCGAACACACTTCGGGCACCACAGGGCCGCAGGGCCGCCCCCCCGGGGCCCTGTCCGGGATCGCGTGTCGTCGCGTTCCGGCACCGCCAGGAGGAGCTGCGGGAGGCGTGCACCGGGGAGGCCGACGCCTCCCGCTCCTCAGCCTCCAGGGGTCCCCTCCCTGGCGCCGGCAGCTGGGGCCGGGCAGCCCCGAAAGCCGGGCCCGGAACCGGGCCTGTTTGCTCAGTCTTCCGTTGCCAGGGGCCTGAGCCTGGGGGCCTCCCCATGGGGAGCACTGAGTCCCGCGCCACGAGTACCCCGACCGTCCCGGTGACAACGGCACCATTCGCGGCTTCGTCCCAGCCGTGGAGTGAGAGATCAATCCGTTTCCCCACAGAGGCCAGCCCCCTCCACGGGCGCCCCGGCCGCCCGCCACGGCGGAGGCCGACGCCCGGCCACGGCGCCTCCATCCACTCTGCTCGGGGAAACCTCCCCGGCGCCGGGGCCGCCGGCCGCGCCCCATCGTCACGGCTCGTTTTGCGGGAGGCCGCGACATGCCCCGAGCGAGAAAGGGCCCTGCTCCACGCGGAACTGGGCGCTGACCAGGGCTGCCCAACGCCGGCCAATTCTCATGAGCGTTCTGCCCAAATCGATCCCGATTTGGGCAGAAGGCTCGTGAGAATTGGCCGGAAAAATCCCGGCGAACACACTTCGGGAACCACAGGGCCGCAGGGCCGCCCCCCCGGGGCCCTGTCCGGGATCGCGTGTCGTCTTGTTCCGGCACCGCCAGGAGGAGCTGCGGGAGGCGTGCACCAGGGAGGCCGACGCCTCCCGCTCCTCAGCCTCCGGGGGTCCCCTCCCTGGCGCCGGCTGCTGGGGCCGGGCAGCCCCGAAAGCCGTGCACGGGCCCGGGACTGTTTGCTCAGCATTCCGTTGCCAGGGGCCTGAGCCTGGGGGCCTCCCCATGGGGAACACTGAGTCCCGCGCCACGAGTACCCCGACCGTCCCGGCGACAACGGCACCATTCGCGGCTTCGTCCCAGCCGTGGAGTGAGAGATCAATCCGTTTCCCCACAGAGGCCAGCCCCCTCCACGGGCGCCCCGGCCGCCCGCCACGGCGGAGGCGGACGCCCGGCCACGGCGCCTCCATCCACTCTGCTCGGGGAAACCTCCCCGGCGCCGGGGCCGCCGGCCGCGCCCCATCGTCGCGGCTCGTTTTCCGGGTGGCCGCGACATGCCCCGAGCGAGAAAGGGCCCTGCTCCACGCGGAACTGTGCGCTGACCAGGGCTGCCCAACGCCGGCCAATTCTCACGAGCGTTCTGCCCAAATCGATCCCGATTTGGGCAGAACGTTCGTGAGAATTGGCCGGAAAAAGCCCGGCGAACACACTTCGGGCACCACAGGGCCGCAGGGCCGCCCCCCCGGGGCCCTGTCCGGATTCGCGTGTCGTCGCGTTCCGGCACCGCCAGGAGGAGCTGCGGGAGGCGTGCACCGGGGAGGCCGACGCCTCCCGCTCCTCAGCCTCCGGGGGTCCCCTCCCTGGCGCCGGCAGCTGGGGCCGGGCAGCCCCGAAAGCCGGGCCCGGGCCCGGGCCTGTTTGCTCGGCCTTCCGTTGCCAGGGGCCTGAGCCTGGGGGCCTCCCCATGGGGAACACTGAGTCCCGCGCCACGAGTCCCCCGACCTTCCCGGCGACAACGGCACCATTCGCGGCTTCGTCCCAGCCGTGGAGTGAGAGATCAATCCGTTTCCCCACAGAGGCCAGCCCCCTCCACGGGCGCCCCGGCCGCCCGCCACGGCGGAGGCGGACGCCCGGCCACGGCGCCTCCATCCACTCTGCTCGGGGAAACCTCCCCGGCGCCGGGGCCGCCGGCCGCGCCCCATCGGCGCGGCTCGTTTTCCGGGTGGCCGCGACATGCCCCGAGCGAGAAAGGGCCCTGCTCCACGCGGAACTGGGCGCTGACCAGGGCTGCCCAACGCCGGCCAATTCTCACGAGCGTTCTGCCCAAATCGATCCCGATATGGGCAGAACGCTCGTGAGAATTGGCCGGAAAAAGCCCGGCGAGCACACTTCGGGCACCACAGGGCCGCAGGGCCGCCCCCCCGGGGCCATGTCCGGATTCGCGTGTCGTCGCGTTCCGGCACCGCCAGGAGGAGCTGCGGGAGGCGTGCACCGGGGAGGCCGACGCCTCCCGCTCCTCAGCCTCCGGGGGTCCCCTCCCTGGCGCTGGCAGCTGGGGCCGGGCAGCCCCGAAAGCCGGGCCCGGAACCGGGCCTGCTTGCTCAGCCTTCCGTTGCCAGGGGCCTGAGCCTGGGAGCCTCCCCTTGGGGAACCCTGAGTCCCGCGCCACGAGTCCCCCGACCGTCCCGGCGACAACGGCACCTTTCGCGGCTTCGTCCCAGCCGTGGAGTGAGAGATCAATCCGTTTCCCCACAGAGGCCAGCCCTCTCCACGGGCGCCCCGGCCGCCCGCCACGGCGGAGGCGGACGCCCGGCCACGGCGCCTCCATCCACTCTGCTCGGGGAAACCTCCCCGGCGCCGGGACCGCCGGCCGCGCCCCATCGTCGCGGATCGTTTTCCGGGTGGCCGCGACATGCCCCGAGCGAGAAAGGGCCCTGCTCCACGCGGAACTGGGCGCTGACCAGGGCTGCCCAACGCCGGCCAATTCTCACGAGCTTTCTGCCCAAATCGATCCCGATTTGGGCAGAACGCTCGTGAGAATTGGCCGGAAAAAGCCCGGCGAACACACTTCGGGCACCACAGGGCCGCAGGGCCGCCCCCCCGGGGCCCTGTCCGGGATCGCGTGTCGTCGCGTTCCGGCACCGCCAGGAGGAGCTGCGGGAGGCGTGAACCAGGGAGGCCGACGCCTCCCGCTCCTCAGCCTCCGGGGGTCCCCTCCCTGGCGCTGGCAGCTGGGGCCGGGCAGCCCCGAAAGCCGGGCCCGGAACCGACCTGCTTGCTCAGCCTTCCGTTGCCAGGGGCCTGAGCCTGGGGGCCTCCCCATGGGGAACCCTGAGTCCCGCGCCACGAGTCCCCCGACCATCCCGGAGACAACGGCACCATTCGCGGCTTCGTCCCAGCCGTGGAGTGAGAGAACAATCCGTTTCCCCACAGAGGCCAGCCCCCTCCACGGGCGCCCCGGCCGCCCGCCACGCGGAGGCGGACGCCCGGCCACGGCGCCTCCATCCACTCTGTTCGGGGAAACCTCCCCGACGCCGGGGCCGCCGGCCGCGCTCCATCGTCGCGGCTCGTTTTCCGGGTGGCCGCGACATGCCCCGAGCGAGAAAGGGCCCTGCTCCACGCGGAACTGGGCGCTGACCAGGGCTGCCCAACGCCGGCCAATTCTCACGAGCGTTCTGCCCAAATCGATCCCGATTTGGGCAGAACGCTCGTGAGAATTGGCCGGAAAAAGCCCCGCGAACACACTTCGGGCACCACAGGGCCGGAGGGCCGCCCCCCCGGGGCCCTGTCCGGGATCGCGTGTCGTCGCGTTCCGGCACCGCCAGGAGGAGCTGCGGGAGGCGTGTACCGGGGAGGCCGACGCCTCCCGCTCCTCAGCCTCCGGGGGTCCCCTCCCTGGCGCCGGCAGCTGGGGCCGGGCAGCCCCAAAAGCCGGGCCCGGAACCGGGCCTGCTTGCTCAGCCTTCCGTTGCCAGGGGCCTGAGCCTGGGGGCCTCCCCATGGGGAACCCTGAGTCCCGCGCCACGAGTCCCCCGACCGTCCCGGCGACAACGGCACCATTCGCGGCTTCGTCCCAGCCGTGGAGTGAGAGATCAATCCGTTTCCCCACAGAGGCCAGCCCCCTCCACTGGCGCCCCGGCCGCCCGCCATGGCGGAGGCGGACGCCCGGCCACGGCGCCTCCATCCACTCTGCTCGGGGAAACCTCCCCGGCGCCGGGGCCGCCGGCCGCGCCCCATCGTCGCGGCTCGTTTTCCGGGTGGCCGCGACATGCCCCGAGCGAGAAAGGGCCCTGCTCCACGCGGAACTGGGCGCTGACCAGGGCTGCCCAACGCCGGCCAATTCTCACGAGCGTTCTGCCCAAATCGATCCCGATTTGGGCAGAACGCTCGTGAGAATTGGCCGGAAAAACCCCGGCGAACACACTTCGGGCACCACAGGGCCGGAGGGCCGCCCCCCCGGGGCCCTGTCCGGGATCGCGTGTCGTCGCGTTCCGGCACCACCAGGAGGAGCTGCGGGAGGCGTGTACCGGGGAGGCCGACGCCTCCCGCTCCTCAGCCTCCGGGGGTCCCCTCCCTGGCGCCGGCAGCTGGGGCCGGGCAGCCCCAAAAGCCGGGCCCGGAAACGGGCCTGCTCGCTCAGCCTTCCGTTGCCAGGGGCCTGAGCCTGGGGGCCTCCCCATGGGGAACCCTGAGTCCCGCGCCACGAGTCCCCCGACCGTCCCGGCGACAACGGCACCATTCGCGGCTTCGTCCCAGCCGTGGAGTGAGAGATCAATCAGTTTCCCCACAGAGGCCAGCCCCCTCCACGGGCGCCCCGGCCGCCCGCCACGGCGGAGGCGGACGCCCGGCCACGGCGCCTCCATCCACTCTGCTCGGGGAAACCTCCCCGGCGCCGGGGCCGCCGGCCGCGCCCCATCGTCGCGGCTCGTTTTCCGGGTGGCCGCGACATGCCCCGAGCGAGAAAGGGCCCTGCTCCACGCGGAACTGGGCGCTGACCAGGGCTGCCCAACGCCGGCCAATTCTCACGAGCGTTCTGCCCAAATCGATCCCGATATGGGCAGAACGCTCGTGAGAATTGGCCGGAAAAAGCCCGGCGAGCACTCTTCGGGCACCACAGGGCCGCAGGGCCGCCCCCCCGGGGCCCTGTCCGGATTCGCGTGTCGTCGCGTTCCGGCACCGCCAGGAGGAGCTGCGGGAGGCGTGCACCGGGGAGGCCGACGCCTCCCGCTCCTCAGCCTCCGGGGGTCCCCTCCCTGGCGCTGGCAGCTGGGGCCGGGCAGCCCCGAAAGCCGGGCCCGGAACCGGGCCTGCTTGCTCAGCCTTCCGTTGCCAGGGGCCTGAGCCTGGGAGCCTCCCCTTGGGGAACCCTGAGTCCCGCGCCACGAGTCCCCCGACCGTCCCGGCGACAACGGCACCTTTCGCGGCTTCGTCCCAGCCGTGGAGTGAGAGATCAATCCGTTTCCCCACAGAGGCCAGCCCTCTCCACGGGCGCCCCGGCCGCCCGCCACGGCGGAGGCGGACGCCCGGCCACGGCGCCTCCATCCACTCTGCTCGGGGAAACCTCCCCGGCGCCGGGACCGCCGGCCGCGCCCCATCGTCGCGGATCGTTTTCCGGGTGGCCGCGACATGCCCCGAGCGAGAAAGGGCCCTGCTCCACGCGGAACTGGGCGCTGACCAGGGCTGCCCAACGCCGGCCAATTCTCACGAGCTTTCTGCCCAAATCGATCCCGATTTGGGCAGAACGCTCGTGAGAATTGGCCGGAAAAAGCCCGGCGAACACACTTCGGGCACCACAGGGCCGCAGGGCCGCCCCCCCGGGGCCCTGTCCGGGATCGCGTGTCGTCGCGTTCCGGCACCGCCAGGAGGAGCTGCGGGAGGCGTGAACCAGGGAGGCCGACGCCTCCCGCTCCTCAGCCTCCGGGGGTCCCCTCCCTGGCGCTGGCAGCTGGGGCCGGGCAGCCCCGAAAGCCAGGCCCGGAACCGACCTGCTTGCTCAGCCTTCCGTTGCCAGGGGCCTGAGCCTGGGGGCCTCCCCATGGGGAACCCTGAGTCCCGCGCCACGAGTCCCCCGACCATCCCGGAGACAACGGCACCATTCGCGGCTTCGTCCCAGCCGTGGAGTGAGAGAACAATCCGTTTCCCCACAGAGGCCAGCCCCCTCCACGGGCGCCCCGGCCGCCCGCCACGCGGAGGCGGAAGCCCGGCCACGGCGCCTCCATCCACTCTGTTCGGGGAAACCTCCCCGACGCCGGGGCCGCCGGCCGCGCTCCATCGTCGCGGCTCGTTTTCCGGGTGGCCGCGACATGCCCCGAGCGAGAAAGGGCCCTGCTCCACGCGGAACTGGGCGCTGACCAGGGCTGCCCAACGCCGGCCAATTCTCACGAGCGTTCTGCCCAAATCGATCCCGATTTGGGCAGAACGCTCGTGAGAATTGGCCGGAAAAAGCCCGGCGAACACACTTCGGGCACCACAGGGCCGCAGGGCCGCCCCGCCGGGGCCCTGTCCGGGATCGCGTGTCGTCGCGTTCCGGCACCGCCAGGAGGAGCTGCGGGAGGCGTGCACCGGGGAGGCCGACGCCTCCCGCTCCTCAGCCTCCGGGGGTCCCGTCCCTGGCGCCGGCAGCTGGGGCCGGGCAGCCCCGAAAGCCGGGCCCGGAACCGGGCCTGTTTGCTCAGTCTTCCGTTGCCAGGGGCCTGAGCCTGGGGGCCTCCCCATGGGGAACCCTGAGTCCCGCGCCACGAATCCACCGACCGTCCCAGCGACAACGGCACCATTCCCGGCTTCGTCCCAGCCGTGGAGTGAGAGATCAATCCGTTTCCCCACAGAGGCCAGCCCCCTCCACTGGCGCCCCGGCCGCCCGCCACGGCGGAGGCGGACGCCCGGCCACAGCGCCTCCATCCACTCTGCTCGGGGAAACCTCCCCGGCGCCGGGGCCGCCGGCCGCGCCCCATCGTCGCGGCTCGTTTTCCGGGTGGCCGCGACATGCCCCGAGCGAGAAAGGGCCCTGCTCCACGCGGAACTGGGCGCTGACCAGGGCTGCCCAACGCCGGCCAATTCTCACGAGCGTTCTGCCCAAATCGATCCCGATTTGGGCAGAACGCTCGTGAGAATTGGCCGGAAAAACCCCGGCGAACACACTTCGGGCACCACAGGGCCGGAGGGCCGCCCCCCCGGGGCCCTGTCCGGGATCGCGTGTCGTCGCGTTCCGGCACCGCCAGGAGGAGCTGCGGGAGGCGTGTACCGGGGAGGCCAACGCCTCCCGCTCCTCAGCCTCCGGGGGTCCCCTCCCTGGCGCCGGCAGCTGGGGCCGGGCAGCCCCAAAAGCCGGGCCCGGAACCGGGCCTGCTTGCTCAGCCTTCCGTTGCCAGGGGCCTGAGCCTGGGGGCCTCCCCATGGGGAACCCTGAGTCCCGCGCCACGAGTCCCCCGACCGTCCCGGCGACAACGGCACCATTCGCGGCTTCGTCCCAGCCGTGGAGTGAGAGATCAATCCGTTTCCCCACAGAGGCCAGCCCCCTCCACTGGCGCCCCGGCCGCCCGCCACGGCGGAGGCGGACGCCCGGCCACGGCGCCTCCATCCACTCTGCTCGGGGAAACCTCCCCGGCGCCGGGGCCGCCGGCCGCGCCCCATCGTCGCGGCTCGTTTTCCGGGTGGCCGCGACATGCCCCGAGCGAGAAAGGGCCCTGCTCCACGCGGAACTGGGCGCTGACCAGGGCTGCCCAACGCCGGCCAATTCTCACGAGCGTTCTGCCCAAATCGATCCCGATTTGGGCAGAACGCTCGTGAGAATTGGCCGGAAAAACCCCGGCGAACACACTTCGGGCACCACAGGGCCGGAGGGCCGCCCCCCCGGGGCCCTGTCCGGGATCGCGTGTCGTCGCGTTCCGGCACCACCAGGAGGAGCTGCGGGAGGCGTGTACCGGGGAGGCCGACGCCTCCCGCTCCTCAGCCTCCGGGGGTCCCCTCCCTGGCGCCGGCAGCTGGGGCCGGGCAGCCCCAAAAGCCGGGCCCGGAAACGGGCCTGCTCGCTCAGCCTTCCGTTGCCAGGGGCCTGAGCCTGGGGGCCTCCCCATGGGGAACCCTGAGTCCCGCGCCACGAGTCCCCCGACCGTCCCGGCGACAACGGCACCATTCGCGGCTTCGTCCCAGCCGTGGAGTGAGAGATCAATCCGTTTCCCCACAGAGGCCAGCCCCCTCCACGGGCGCCCCGGCCGCCCGCCACGGCGGAGGCGGACGCCCGGCCACGGCGCCTCCATCCACTCTGCTCGGGGAAACCTCCCCGGCGCCGGGGCCGCCGGCCGCGCCCCATCGTCGCGGCTCGTTTTCCGGGTGGCCGCGACATGCCCCGAGCGAGAAAGGGCCCTGCTCCACGCGGAACTGGGCGCTGACCAGGGCTGCCCAACGCCGGCAAATTCTCACGAGCGTTCTGCCCAAATCGATCCCGATTTGGGCAGAACGCTCGTGAGAATTGGCCGGAAAAACCCCGGCGAACACACTTCGGGGACCACAGGGCCGCAGGGCCGCCCCCCCGGGGCCCTGTCCGGGATCGCGTGTCGTCGCGTTCCGGCACCGCCAGGAGGAGCTGCGGGAGGCGTGTACCGGGGAGGCCGACGCCTCCCGCTCCTCAGCCTCCGGGGGTCCCCTCCCTGGCGCCGGCAGCTGGGGCCGGGCAGCCCCGAAAGCCGGGCCCGGAACCGGGCCTGCTTGCTCAGCCTTCCGTTGCCAGGGGCCTGAGCCTGGGGGCCTCCCCATGGGGAACCCTGAGTCCCGCGCCACGAGTCCCCCGACCGTCCCGGCGACAACGGCACCATTCGCGGCTTCGTCCCAGCCGTGGAGTGAGAGATCAATCCGTTTCACCACAGAGGCCAGCCCCCTCCACGGGCGCCCCGGCCGCCCGCCACGGCGGAGGCGGACGCCCGGCCACGGCGCCTCCATCCACTCTGCTCGGGGAAACCTCCCCGGCGCCGGGGCCGCCGGCCGCGCCCCATCGTCGCGGCTCGTTTTCCGGGTGGCCGCGACATGCCCCGAGCGAGAAAGGGCCCTGCTCCACGCGGAACTGGGCGCTGACCAGGGCTGCCCAACGCCGGCCAATTCTCACGAGCGTTCTGCCCAAATCGATCCCGATTTGGGCAGAACGCTCGTGAGAATTGGCCGGAAAAAGCCCGGCGAACACACTTCGGGCACCACAGGGCCGCAGGGCCGCCCCCACGGGGCCCTGTCCGGGATCGCGTGTCGTCGCGTTCCGACACCGCCAGGAGGAGCTGCGGGAGGCGTGCACCGGGGAGGCCGACGCCTCCCGCTCCTCAACCTCCGGGGGTCCCCTCCCTGGCGCTAGCAGCTGGGGCCGGGCAGCCCCGAAAGCCGGGCCCGGAACCGGGCCTGCTTGCTCAGCCTTCCGTTGCCAGGGGCCTGAGCCTGGGGGCCTCCCCATGGGGAACCCTGAGTCCCGCGCCACGAGTCCCCCGACCGTCCCGGAGACAACGGCACCATTCGCGGCTTCGTCCCAGCCGTGGAGTGAGAGAACAATCCGTTTCCCCACAGAGGCCAGCCCCCTCCATGGGCGCCCCGGCCGCCCGCCACGCGGAGGCGGACGCCCGGCCACGGCGCCTCCATCCACTCTGCTCGGGGAAACCTCCCCGACGCCGGGGCCGCCGGCCGCGCCCCATCGTCGCGGCTCGTTTTCCGGGTGGCCGCGACATGCCCCGAGCGAGAAAGGGCCCTGCTCCACGCGGAACTGGGCGCTGACCAGGGCTGCCCAACGCCGGCCAATTCTCACGAGCGTTCTGCCCAAATCGATCCCGATTTGGGCAGAACGCTCGTGAGAATTGGCCGGAAAAAGCCCGGCGAACACACTTCGGGCACCACAGGGCCGCAGGGCCGCCCCCACGGGGCCCTGTCCGGGATCGCGTGTCGTCGCGTTCCGACACCGCCAGGAGGAGCTGCGGGAGGCGTGCACCGGGGAGGCCGACGCCTCCCGCTCCTCAGCCTCCGGGGGTCCCCTCCCTGGCGCTGGCAGCTGGGGCCGGGCAGCCCCGAAAGCCGGGCCCGGAACCGGGCCTGCTTGCTCAGCCTTCCGTTGCCAGGGGCCTGAGCCTGGGGGCCTCCCCATGGGGAACCCTGAGTCCCGCGCCACGAGTCCCCCGACCGTCCCGGAGACAACGGCACCATTCGCGGCTTCGTCCCAGCCGTGGAGTGAGAGAACAATCCGTTTCCCCACAGAGGCCAGCCCCCTCCACGGGCGCCCCGGCCGCCCGCCACGCGGAGGCGGACGCCCGGCCACGGCGCCTCCATCCACTCTGCTCGGGGAAACCTCCCCGGCGCCGGGGCCGCCGGCCGCGCCCCATCGTCGCGGCTCGTTTTCCGGGTGGCCGCGACATGCCCCGAGCGAGAAAGGGCCCTGCTCCACGCGGAACTGGGCGCTGACCAGGGCTGCCCAACGCCGGCCAATTCTCACGAGCGTTCTGCCCAAATCGATCCCGATTTGGGCAGAACGCTCGTGAGAATTGGCCGGAAATTGCCCGGCGAACACACTTCGGGCACCACAGGGCCGCAGGGCCGCCCCCCCGGGGCCCTGTCCGGGATCGCGTGTCGTCGCGTTCCGGCACCGCCAGGAGGAGCTGCGGGAGGCGTGCACCGGGGAGGCCGACGCCTCCCGCTCCTCAGCCTCCGGGGGTCCCCGCCCTGGCGCCGGCAGCTGGGGCCGGGCAGCCCCGAAAGCCGGGCCCGAAACCGGGCCTGTTTGCTCAGTCTTCCGTTGCCAGGGGCCTGAGCCTGGGGGCCTCCCCATGGGGAGCACTGAGTCCCGCGCCACGAGTACCCCGACCGTCCCGGTGACAACGGCACCATTCGCGGCTTCGTCCCAGCCGTGGAGTGAGAGATCAATCCGTTTCCCCACAGAGGCCAGCCCCCTCCACGGGCGCCCCGGCCGCCCGCCACGGCGGAGGCCGACGCCCGGCCACGGCGCCT
The DNA here is from genome assembly GCF_922984935.1 of Meles meles. NCBI lineage: Eukaryota > Metazoa > Chordata > Mammalia > Carnivora > Mustelidae > Meles > Meles meles. Next base: position 690,128 of record NW_025721618.1, on the reverse strand, counting down.
CCATCCACTCTGCTCGGGGAAACCTCCCCGGCGCCGGGGCCGCCGGCCGCGCCCCATCGTCACGGCTCGTTTTGCGGGAGGCCGCGACATGCCCCGAGCGAGAAAGGGCCCTGCTCCACGCGGAACTGGGCGCTGACCAGGGCTGCCCAACGCCGGCCAATTCTCACGAGCGTTCTGCCCAAATCGATCCCGATTTGGGCAGAACGCTCGTGAGAATTGGCCGGAAAAAGCCCGGCGAACACACTTCGGGCACCACAGGGCCGCAGGGCCGCCCCCCCGGGGCCCTGTCCGGGATCGCGTGTCGTCTTGTTCCGGCACCGCCAGGAGGAGCTGCGGGAGGCGTGCACCGGGGAGGCCGACGCCTTCCGCTCCTCAGCCTCCGGGGGTCCCCTCCCTGGCGCCGGCTGCTGGGGCCGGGCAGCCCCGAAAGCCGTGCACGGGCCCGGGACTGTTTGCTCAGCATTCCGTTGCCAGGGGCCTGAGCCTGGGGGCCTCCCCATGGGGAACACTGAGTCCCGCGCCACGAGTCCCCCGACCGTCCCGGCGACAACGGCACCATTCGCGGCTTCGTCCCAGCCGTGGAGTGAGAGATCAATCCGTTTCCCCACAGAGGCCAGCCCCCTCCACGGGCGCCCCGGCCGCCCGCCACGGCGGAGGCGGACGCCCGGCCACGGCGCCTCCATCCACTCTGCTCGGGGAAACCTCCCCGGCGCCGGGGCCGCCGGCCGCGCCCCATCGTCGCGGCTCGTTTTCCGGGTGGCCGCGACATGCCCCGAGCGAGAAAGGGCCCTGATCCACGCGGAACTGTGCGCTGACCAGGGCTGCCCAACGCCGGCCAATTCTCACGAGCGTTCTGCCCAAATCGATCCCGATTTGGGCAGAACGTTCGTGAGAATTGGCCGGAAAAAGCCCGGCGAACACACTTCGGGCACCACAGGGCCGCAGGGCCGCCCCCCCGGGGCCCTGTCCGGATTCGCGTGTCGTCGCGTTCCGGCACCGCCAGGAGGAGCTGCGGGAGGCGTGCACCGGGGAGGCCGACGCCTCCCGCTCCTCAGCCTCCGGGGGTCCCCTCCCTGGCGCCGGCAGCTGGGGCCGGGCAGCCCCGAAAGCCGGGCCCGGGCCCGGGCCTGTTTGCTCGGCCTTCCGTTGCCAGGGGCCTGAGCCTGGGGGCCTCCCCATGGGGAACACTGAGTCCCGCGCCACGAGTCCCCCGACCGTCCCGGCGACAACGGCACCATTCGCGGCTTCGTCCCAGCCGTGGAGTGAGAGATCAATCCGTTTCCCCACAGAGGCCAGCCCCCTCCACGGGCGCCCCGGCCGCCCGCCACGGCGGAGGCGGACGCCCGGCCACGGCGCCTCCATCCACTCTGCTCGGGGAAACCTCCCCGGCGCCGGGGCCGCCGGCCGCGCCCCATCGTCGCGGCTCGTTTTCCGGGTGGCCGCGACATGCCCCGAGCGAGAAAGGGCCCTGCTCCACGCGGAACTGGGCGCTGACCAGGGCTGCCCAACTCCGGCCAATTCTCACGAGCGTTCTGCCCAAATCGATCCCGATTTGGGCAGAACGCTCGTGAGAATTGGCCGGAAAAAGCCCGGCGAGCACACTTCGGGCACCACAGGGCCGCAGGGCCGCCCCCCCGGGGCCCTGTCCGGATTCGCGTGTCGTCGCGTTCCGGCACCGCCAGGAGGAGCTGCGGGAGGCGTGCACCGGGGAGGCCGACGCCTCCCGCTCCTCAGCCTCCGGGGGTCCCCTCCCTGGCGCTGGCAGCTGGGGCCGGGCAGCCCCGAAAGCCGGGCCCGGAACCGGGCCTGCTTGCTCAGCCTTCCGTTGCCAGGGGCCTGAGCCTGGGAGCCTCCCCTTGGGGAACCCTGAGTCCCGCGCCACGAGTCCCCCGACCGTCCCGGCGACAACGGCACCTTTCGCGGCTTCGTCCCAGCCGTGGAGTGAGAGATCAATCCGTTTCCCCACAGAGGCCAGCCCTCTCCACGGGCGCCCCGGCCGCCCGCCACGGCGGAGGCGGACGCCCGGCCACGGCGCCTCCATCCACTCTGCTCGGGGAAACCTCCCCGGCGCCGGGACCGCCGGCCGCGCCCCATCGTCGCGGATCGTTTTCCGGGTGGCCGCGACATGCCCCGAGCGAGAAAGGGCCCTGCTCCACGCGGAACTGGGCGCTGACCCGGGCTGCCCAACGCCGGCCAATTCTCACGAGCTTTCTGCCCAAATCGATCCCGATTTGGGCAGAACGCTCGTGAGAATTGGCCGGAAAAAGCCCGGCGAACACACTTCGGGCACCACAGGGCCGCAGGGCCGCCCCGCCGGGGCCCTGTCCGGGATCGCGTGTCGTCGCGTTCCGGCACCGCCAGGAGGAGCTGCGGGAGGCGTGCACCGGGGAGGCCGACGCCTCCCGCTCCTCAGCCTCCGGGGGTCCCGTCCCTGGCGCCGGCAGCTGGGGCCGGGCAGCCCCGAAAGCCGGGCCCGGAACCGGGCCTGTTTGCTCAGTCTTCCGTTGCCAGGGGCCTGAGCCTGGGGGCCTCCCCATGGGGAACCCTGAGTCCCGCGCCACGAATCCACCGACCGTCCCGGCGACAACGGCACCATTCCCGGCTTCGTCCCAGCCGTGGAGTGAGAGATCAATCCGTTTCCCCACAGAGGCCAGCCCCCTCCACTGGCGCCCCGGCCGCCCGCCACGGCGGAGGCGGACGCCCGGCCACGGCGCCTCCATCCACTCTGCTCGGGGAAACCTCCCCGGCGCCGGGGCCGCCAGCCGCGCCCCATCGTCGCGGCTCGTTTTCCGGGTGGCCGCGACATGCCCCGAGCGAGAAAGGGCCCTGCTCCACGCGGAAATGGGCGCTGACCAGGGCTGCCCAACGCCGGCCAATTCTCACGAGCGTTCTGCCCAAATCGATCCCGATTTGGGCAGAACGCTCGTGAGAATTGGCCGGAAAAAGCCCGGCGAAAACACTTCGGGCACCACAGGGCCGCAGGGCCGCCCCCCCCCCGGGGCCCTGTCCGGGATCGCGTGTCGTCGCATTCCGGCACCGCCAGGAGGAGCTGCGGGAGGCGTGCACCGGGGAGGCCGACGCCTCCCGCTCCTCAGCCTCCAGGTGTCCCCTCCCTGGCGCCGGCAGCTGGGGCCGGGCAGCCCCGAAAGCCGGGCCCGGGCCCGGGCCTGCTTGCTCAGTCTTCCGTTGCCAGGGGCCTGAGCGTGGGGGCCTCCCCAAGGGGAACCCTGAGTCCCGCGCCACGAGTCCCCCGACCGTCCCCGCGACAACGGCACAATTCGCGGCTTCGTCCCAGCCGTGGAGTGAGAGATCAATCCGTTTCCCCACAGAGGCCAGCCCCCTCCACGGGCGCCCCGGCCGCCCGCCGCGGCGGAGGCGGACGCCCGGCCACGGCGCCTCCATCCACTCTGCTCGGGGAAACCTCCCCGGCGCCGGGGCCGCCGGCCGCGCCCCATCGTCGCGGCTCGTTTTCCGGGTGGCCGCGACATGCCCCGAGTGAGAAAGGGCCCTGCTCCACGCGGAACTGGCCTTTGAACAGGGCTGCCCAACGCCGGCCAATTCTCACGAGCGTTCTGCCCAAATCGATCCCGATTTGGGCAGAACGCTCGTGAGAATTGGCCGGAAAAACCCCGGCGAACACACTTCGGGCACCACAGGGCCGCAGGGTCCCCCCCCCGGTGCCCTGTCCGGGATCGCGTGTCGTCGCGTTCCGGCACCGCCAGGAGGAGCTCCGGGAGGCGTGCACCGGGGAGGCCGACGCCTCCCGCTCCTCAGCCTCCGGGGGTCCCCTCCTTGGCGCCGGCAGCTGGGGCCGGGCAGCTCCGAAGGCCGGGCCCGGGCCCGGGACTGTTTGCTCAGCATTCCGTTGCCAGGGGCCTGAGCCTGGGGGCCTCCCCATGGGGAACACTGAGTCCCGCGCCACGAGTCCCCCGACCGTCCCGGCGACAACGGCACCATTCGCGGCTTCGTCCCAGCCGTGGAGTGAGAGATCAATCCGTTTCCCCACAGAGGCCAGCCCCCTCCACGGGCGCCCCGGCCGCCCGCCACGGCGGAGGCGGACGCCCGGCCACGGCGCCTCCATCCACTCTGCTCGGGGAAACCTCCCCGGCGCCGGGGCCGCCGGCCGCGCCCCATCGTCGCGGCTCGTTTTCCGGGTGGCCGCGACATGCCCCGAGCGAGAAAGGGCCCTGCTCCACGCGGAACTGTGCGCTGACCAGGGCTGCCCAACGCCGGCCAATTCTCACGAGCGTTCTGCCCAAATCGATCCCGATTTGGGCAGAACGTTCGTGAGAATTGGCCGGAAAAAGCCCGGCGAACACACTTCGGGCACCACAGGGCCGCAGGGCCGCCCCCCCGGGGCCCTGTCCGGATTCGCGTGTCGTCGCGTTCCGGCACCACCAGGAGGAGCTGCGGGAGGCGTGCACCGGGGAGGCCGACGCCTCCCGCTCCTCAGCCTCCGGGGGTCCCCTCCCTGGCGCCGGCAGCTGGGGCCGGGCAGCCCCGAAAGCCGGGCCCGGGCCCGGGCCTGTTTGCTCGGCCTTCCGTTGCCAGGGGCCTGAGCCTGGGGGCCTCCCCATGGGGAACACTGAGTCCCGCGCCACGAGTCCCCCGACCTTCCCGGCGACAACGGCACCATTCGCGGCTTCGTCCCAGCCGTGGAGTGAGAGATCAATCCGTTTCCCCACAGAGGCCAGCCCCCTCCACGGGCGCCCCGGCCGCCCGCCACGGCGGAGGCGGACGCCCGGCCACGGCGCCTCCATCCACTCTGCTCGGGGAAACCTCCCCGGCGCCGGGGCCGCCGGCCGCGCCCCATCGGCGCGGCTCGTTTTCCGGGTGGCCGCGACATGCCCCGAGCGAGAAAGGGCCCTGCTCCACGCGGAACTGGGCGCTGACCAGGGCTGCCCAACGCCGGCCAATTCTCACGAGCGTTCTGCCCAAATCGATCCCGATATGGGCAGAACGCTCGTGAGAATTGGCCGGAAAAAGCCCGGCGAGCACACTTCGGGCACCACAGGGCCGCAGGGCCGCCCCCCCGGGGCCATGTCCGGATTCGCGTGTCGTCGCGTTCCGGCACCGCCAGGAGGAGCTGCGGGAGGCGTGCACCGGGGAGGCCGACGCCTCCCGCTCCTCAGCCTCCGGGGGTCCCCTCCCTGGCGCTGGCAGCTGGGGCCGGGCAGCCCCGAAAGCCGGGCCCGGAACCGGGCCTGCTTGCTCAGCCTTCCGTTGCCAGGGGCCTGAGCCTGGGAGCCTCCCCTTGGGGAACCCTGAGTCCCGCGCCACGAGTCCCCCGACCGTCCCGGCGACAACGGCACCTTTCGCGGCTTCGTCCCAGCCGTGGAGTGAGAGATCAATCCGTTTCCCCACAGAGGCCAGCCCTCTCCACGGGCGCCCCGGCCGCCCGCCACGGCGGAGGCGGACGCCCGGCCACGGCGCCTCCATCCACTCTGCTCGGGGAAACCTCCCCGGCGCCGGGACCGCCGGCCGCGCCCCATCGTCGCGGATCGTTTTCCGGGTGGCCGCGACATGCCCCGAGCGAGAAAGGGCCCTGCTCCACGCGGAACTGGGCGCTGACCAGGGCTGCCCAACGCCGGCCAATTCTCACGAGCTTTCTGCCCAAATCGATCCCGATTTGGGCAGAACGCTCGTGAGAATTGGCCGGAAAAAGCCCGGCGAACACACTTCGGGCACCACAGGGCCGCAGGGCCGCCCCCCCGGGGCCCTGTCCGGGATCGCGTGTCGTCGCGTTCCGGCACCGCCAGGAGGAGCTGCGGGAGGCGTGAACCAGGGAGGCCGACGCCTCCCGCTCCTCAGCCTCCGGGGGTCCCCTCCCTGGCGCTGGCAGCTGGGGCCGGGCAGCCCCGAAAGCCGGGCCCGGAACCGACCTGCTTGCTCAGCCTTCCGTTGCCAGGGGCCTGAGCCTGGGGGCCTCCCCATGGGGAACCCTGAGTCCCGCGCCACGAGTCCCCCGACCATCCCGGAGACAACGGCACCATTCGCGGCTTCGTCCCAGCCGTGGAGTGAGAGAACAATCCGTTTCCCCACAGAGGCCAGCCCCCTCCACGGGCGCCCCGGCCGCCCGCCACGCGGAGGCGGACGCCCGGCCACGGCGCCTCCATCCACTCTGTTCGGGGAAACCTCCCCGACGCCGGGGCCGCCGGCCGCGCTCCATCGTCGCGGCTCGTTTTCCGGGTGGCCGCGACATGCCCCGAGCGAGAAAGGGCCCTGCTCCACGCGGAACTGGGCGCTGACCAGGGCTGCCCAACGCCGGCCAATTCTCACGAGCGTTCTGCCCAAATCGATCCCGATTTGGGCAGAACGCTCGTGAGAATTGGCCGGAAAAAGCCCGGCGAACACACTTCGGGCACCACAGGGCCGCAGGGCCGCCCCGCCGGGGCCCTGTCCGGGATCGCGTGTCGTCGCGTTCCGGCACCGCCAGGAGGAGCTGCGGGAGGCGTGCACCGGGGAGGCCGACGCCTCCCGCTCCTCAGCCTCCGGGGGTCCCGTCCCTGGCGCCGGCAGCTGGGGCCGGGCAGCCCCGAAAGCCGGGCCCGGAACCGGGCCTGTTTGCTCAGTCTTCCGTTGCCAGGGGCCTGAGCCTGGGGGCCTCCCCATGGGGAACCCTGAGTCCCGCGCCACGAATCCACCGACCGTCCCGGCGACAACGGCACCATTCCCGGCTGCGTCCCAGCCGTGGAGTGAGAGATCAATCCGTTTCCCCACAGAGGCCAGCCCCCTCCACTGGCGCCCCGGCCGCCCGCCACGGCGGAGGCGGACGCCCGGCCACAGCGCCTCCATCCACTCTGCTCGGGGAAACCTCCCCGGCGCCGGGGCCGCCGGCCGCGCCCCATCGTCGCGGCTCGTTTTCCGGGTGGCCGCGACATGCCCCGAGCGAGAAAGGGCCCTGCTCCACGCGGAACTGGGCGCTGACCAGGGCTGCCCAACGCCGGCCAATTCTCACGAGCGTTCTGCCCAAATCGATCCCGATTTGGGCAGAACGCTCGTGAGAATTGGCCGGAAAAACCCCGGCGAACACACTTCGGGCACCACAGGGCCGGAGGGCCGCCCCCCCGGGGCCCTGTCCGGGATCGCGTGTCGTCGCGTTCCGGCACCGCCAGGAGGAGCTGCGGGAGGCGTGTACCGGGGAGGCCGACGCCTCCCGCTCCTCAGCCTCCGGGGGTCCCCTCCCTGGCGCCGGCAGCTGGGGCCGGGCAGCCCCAAAAGCCGGGCCCGGAACCGGGCCTGCTTGCTCAGCCTTCCGTTGCCAGGGGCCTGAGCCTGGGGGCCTCCCCATGGGGAACCCTGAGTCCCGCGCCACGAGTCCCCCGACCGTCCCGGCGACAACGGCACCATTCGCGGCTTCGTCCCAGCCGTGGAGTGAGAGATCAATCCGTTTCCCCACAGAGGCCAGCCCCCTCCACTGGCGCCCCGGCCGCCCGCCACGGCGGAGGCGGACGCCCGGCCACGGCGCCTCCATCCACTCTGCTCGGGGAAACCTCCCCGGCGCCGGGGCCGCCGGCCGCGCCCCATCGTCGCGGCTCGTTTTCCGGGTGGCCGCGACATGCCCCGAGCGAGAAAGGGCCCTGCTCCACGCGGAACTGGGCGCTGACCAGGGCTGCCCAACGCCGGCCAATTCTCACGAGCGTTCTGCCCAAATCGATCCCGATTTGGGCAGAACGCTCGTGAGAATTGGCCGGAAAAACCCCGGCGAACACACTTCGGGCACCACAGGGCCGGAGGGCCGCCCCCCCGGGGCCCTGTCCGGGATCGCGTGTCGTCGCGTTCCGGCACCACCAGGAGGAGCTGCGGGAGGCGTGTACCGGGGAGGCCGACGCCTCCCGCTCCTCAGCCTCCGGGGGTCCCCTCCCTGGCGCCGGCAGCTGGGGCCGGGCAGCCCCAAAAGCCGGGCCCGGAAACGGGCCTGCTCGCTCAGCCTTCCGTTGCCAGGGGCCTGAGCCTGGGGGCCTCCCCATGGGGAACCCTGAGTCCCGCGCCACGAGTCCCCCGACCGTCCCGGCGACAACGGCACCATTCGCGGCTCCGTCCCAGCCGTGGAGTGAGAGATCAATCCGTTTCCCCACAGAGGCCAGCCCCCTCCACGGGCGCCCCGGCCGCCCGCCACGGCGGAGGCGGACGCCCGGCCACGGCGCCTCCATCCACTCTGCTCGGGGAAACCTCCCCGGCGCCGGGGCCGCCGGCCGCGCCCCATCGTCGCGGCTCGTTTTCCGGGTGGCCGCGACATGCCCCGAGCGAGAAAGGGCCCTGCTCCACGCGGAACTGGGCGCTGACCAGGGCTGCCCAACGCCGGCCAATTCTCACGAGCGTTCTGCCCAAATCGATCCCGATATGGGCAGAACGCTCGTGAGAATTGGCCGGAAAAAGCCCGGCGAGCACACTTCGGGCACCACAGGGCCGCAGGGCCGCCCCCCCGGGGCCCTGTCCGGGATCGCGTGTCGTCGCGTTCCGGCACCGCCAGGAGGAGCTCCGGGAGGCAGGCCCCGGGGAGGCCGACGCCTCCCGCTCCTCAGCCTCCGGGGGTCCCATCCCCGGCGCCGGCAGCCGGTGCCGGGCCAGCCCCGAAAGCCGGGCCCGGGCCCAGGCCTGCTTGCTCAGCCTTCCGTTGCCAGGGGCCTGAGCCTGGGGGCCTCCCCACGGGGAACCCTGCGTCCCACGCCACGAGTCCCCCGAGCGTCCCGGCGACAACGGCACCTTTCGCGGCTTCGTCCCAGCCGTGGAGTGAGATATCCATCCGTTCCCCCACGGAGGCCAGCCCCCTCCATGGGCGCCCCAGACGCCCGCCACGGCGGAGGAGGACGCCCGGCCACGGCGCCTCCATCCACTCTGCTCGGGGAAACCACACCGGCGCCGGGGCCGCCGGCCGCGCCCCTTCGTCACGGCTCGTTTTCCGGGTGCCCGCGTCATGCCCCGAGCGAGAAAGGGCCCTGCTCCACGCGGAACTGGGCGCTGACCAGGGCTGCTCAACACCGGCCAATTCTCACGAGCGTTCTGCCCAAATCGATCCCGATTTGGGCAGAACGCTCGTGAGAATTGGCCGGAAAAGTCCCGGCGAACACACTTCGGGCACCACAGGGCCGCAGGGCGGCCCCCCCGGGGCCCTGTACGGGATCGCGTGTCGTCACGTTCCGGCAACGCCAGGAGCTCCGGGAGGCGTGCCGCGGGGTGGCCGACTCCTCCCGCTCCTCAGCCTCCGGGGGTCCCATCCCTGGCGCCGGCAGCTGGGGCTGGGCCAGCCCCGAAAGCCGGGCCCGGGCCCGGGCCTGCTTGCTCAGCCTTCCGTTGCCAGGGGCCTGAGCCTGGGGGCCTCCCCTTGGGGAACCCTGAGTCCCGCGACACGAGTCCCCCGACAGTCCCGGCGACAACGGCACCTTTCGCGGCTTCGTCCTAGCCGCGGAGTGAGAGACCAGTCCGTTTCCCCACAGAGGCCAGCCCCCTCCAGGGGCGCCCCGGCCGCCCGCCACGGCGGAGGCGGACGCCCGGCCACGGCGCCTCCATCCACTCTGCTCGGGGAAACCACCCCGGCGCCGGGGCCTCCGGCCGCGCCCCATCGTCACGGCTCGTTTTCCCGGGTTCCCGCGACATGCCCCGAGCGAGAAAGGGCCCTGCTCCACGCGGAACTGGGCGCTGACCAGGGCTGCCCAACGCCGGCCAATTCTCACGAGCGTTCTGCCCAAATCGATACCGATTTGGGCAGAACGCTCGTGAGAATTGGCCGGAAAACGCCCGGCGAACACGCTTCGGCCACCACAGGGCCGCCGGGCCGTCCCCCCGGGGCCCTGTCCGGGATCGCGTGTCGTCGCGTTCCGGCACCGCCAGGAGGAGCTCCGGGAGGCGTGCCGCGGGGAGGCCGACGCCTCCCGCTCCTCAGCCTCCGGGGGTCCCCTACCCTGGCGCCGGCAGCTGGGGCCGGGCCAGCCCCGAAAGCCGGGCCCGGGCCCGGTCCTGCTTGCTCAGCCTTCCGTTGCCAGGGGCCTGAGCCTGGGGGACTCCACATGGGGAACCCTGAATCCCGCGCCACGAGTCCCCCGACCGTCCCTGCGACAACAGCACCTTTCGCGGCTTTGTCCTAGCCGCGGAGTGAGAGACCAGTCCGTTTCCCCACAGAGGCCAGCCCCCTCCAGGGGCGCCCCGGCCGCCCGCCACGGCGGAGGCGGACGCCCGGCCACGGCGCCTCCATCCACTCTGCTCGGGGAAGACTCCCCGGTGCCGCGGCTGCCAGCCGCGCCCCATCGTCGTGGCTCGTTTTCCGGGTGGCCGCGACATGCCCCGAGCGAGAAAGGGCCCTGCTCCACGCGGAACTGGGCGCTGACCAGGGCTGCCCAACGCCGGCCAATTCTCACGAGCGTTCTGCCCAAATCGATCCCGATTTGGGCAGAACGCTCGTGAAAATTGGCCGGAAAATGCCCGGCGAACACACTTCGGGCACCACAGGGCCGCAGGGCGGCCCCCCCCGGGGCCCTGTCCGGGACCGCGTGTCGTCGCGTTCCGGCACCGCCAGGAAGAGCTCCGAGAGGCGTGCCGCGGGGAGGCCGACGCCTCCCGCTCCTCAGCCTCCGGAGGTCCCCTCCCTGGCGCCGGCAGCTGGGGCCGGGCCAGCCCCGAAAGCCGGGCCCGGGCCCGGGCCTGCTTGCTCAGCCTTCCGTTGCCAGGTGCCTGAGCCTGGGGGCCTCCCCATGGGGAACCCTGAGTCCCGCGCCACGAGTCCCCCGACCGACCCGGCGACAACGGCACCTTTCGCGGCTTCGTCCAAGCCGCGGAGTGAGAGACCAGTCCGTTTCCCCACAGAGGCCAGCACCCTCCAGGGGCGCCCCGGCCGCCCGACACAGCGGAGGCGAACGCCCGGCCACGGCGCCTCCATCCACTCTGCTCGGGGAAAACTCCCCGGCGCCGCGGCTGCCGGCCGCGCCCCTCGTCGCGGCTCGTTTTCCGGGTGGCAGCGACATGCCCCGAGCGAGAAAGGGCCCTGCTCCACGCGTAACTGGGCGCTGACCAGGGCTGCCCAACGCCGGCCAATTCTCACGAGCGTTCTGCCCAAATCGATCCCGATTTGGGCAGAACGCTCGTGAGAATTGGCCGGAAAACGCCCGGCGAACACACTTCGGGCACCACAGGGCCGCAGGGCGGCCCCCCCCGGGGCCCTGTCCGGGATCGCGTGTCGTCGCGTTCCGGCACCGCCAGGAGGAGCTCCGGGAGGCGTGCCGCGGGGAGGCCGATGCCTCCCGCTCCTCAGCCTCCGGGGGTCCCCTCCCTGGCGCCGGCAGCTGGGGCCGGGCCAGCCCCGAAAGCCGGGCCCGGCCCGGGCCTGCTTGCTCAGCCTTCCGTTGCCAGGGGCCTGAGCCTGGGGGCCTCCCCATGGGGAACACTGAGTCCCGCGCCACGAGTCCCCCGACCTTCCCGGCGACAACGGCACCTTTCGCGGCTTCGTCCTAGCCGCGGAGTGAGAGACCAGTCCGTTTCCCCACAGAGGCCAGCCCCCTCCAGTGGCGCCCCGGCCGCCCGCCACGGCGGAGGCGGACGCCCGGCCACGGCGCCTCCATCCACTCTGCTCGGGGAAAACTCCCCGGCGCCGCGGCTCCCGGCCGCGCCCCATCGTCGCGGCTCGTTTTCCCGGTGGCCGCGACATGCCCCGAGCGAGAAAGGGCCCTGCTCCACGCGGAACTGGGCGCTGACCAGGGCTGCCCAACGCCGGCCAATTCTCACGAGCGTTCTGCCCAAATCGATCCCGATTTGGGCAGAACGCTCGTGAGAATTGGCCGGAAAACGCCCGGCGAACACACTTCGGGCACCACAGGGCCGCAGTGCGGCCCCCCCCGGGGCCCTGTCCGGGATCGCGTGTCGTCGCGTTCCGGCACCGCCAGGAGGAGCTCCGGGAGGCGTGCCGCGGGGAGGCCGACGCCTCCCGCTCCTCAGCCTCCGGGGGTCCCCACCCTGGCGCCGGCAGCTGGGGCCGGGCCAGCCCCGAAATCCGGGCCCGGCCCGGGCCTGCTTGCTCAGCCTTCCGTTGCCAGGGGCCTGAGCCTGGGGGCCTCCCCATGGGGAACCCTGAGTCCCGCGCCACGAGTCCCCCGACCATCCCGGCGACAATGGCACCTTTCGTGGCTTCGTCCTAGCCGCGTAGTGAGAGACCAGTCCGTTTCCCCACAGAGGCCAGCCCCCTCCAGGGGCGCCCCGGCCGCCCGCCACGGCGGAGGCGGACGCCCGGCCACGGCGCCTCCATCCACTCTGCTCGGGGAAAACTCCCCGGCGCCGCGGCTGCCGGCCGCGCCCCATCGTCGCGGCTCATTTTCCGTGTGGCCGCGACATGCCCCGAGCGAGAAAGGGCCCTGCTCCACGCGGAACTGGGCGCTGACCAGGGCTGCCCAACGCCGGCCAATTCTCACGAGCGTTCTGCCCAAATCGATCCCGATTTGGAGAACGGTCGTGAGAATTGGCCGGAAAACGCCCGGCGAACACACTTCGGGCACCACAGGGACGCAGGGCGGCTCCCCCGGGGCCCTGTCCGGGATCGCGTGTCGTCGCGTTCCGGCACCGCCAGGAGGAGCTCCGGGAGGCGTGCCGCGGGGAGGCCGAAGCCTCCCGATCCTCAGCCTCCGGGGGGCCCCTCCCTGGCGCCGGCAGCTGGGGCCGGGCCAGCCCCGAAAGCCGGGCCCGGGCCCGGGCCTGCTTGCTCAGCCTTCCGTTGCCAGGGGCCTGAGCTTGGGGGTCTCCCCATGGGGAACCCTGAGGCCCGCGCCACGAGTCCCCCGACCGTCCCGGCGACAACGGCACCTTTCGCGGCTTCGTCCTAGCCGCGGAGTGAGAGACCAGTCCGTTTCCCCACAGAGGCCAGCCCCCTCCAGGGGCGCCCCGGCCGCCCGCCACGGCGGAGGCGGACGCCCGGCCACGGCGCCTCCATCCACTCTGCTAGGGGAAAACTCCACGGCGCCGCGGCTGCCGGCCGCGCCCCATCGTCGCGGCTCGTTTTCCGGGTGGCCGCGTCATGCCCCGAGCGAGAAAGGGACCTGCTCCACGCGGAACTGGGCGCTGACCAGGGCTGCCCAATGCCGGCCAATTCTCAGGAGCGATCTGCCCAAATCGATCCCGATTTGGGCAGAACGCTCGTGAGAATTGGCCGGAAAACGCCCGGCGAACACACTTCGGGCAACACAGGGCCGCAGTGCGGCCCCCCCCGGGGCCCTGTCCGGGATCGCGTGTCGTCGCGTTCCGGCACCGCCAGGAGGAGCTCCGGGAGGCGTGCCGCGGGGAGGCCGACGCCTCCCGCTCCTCAGCCTCCGGGGGTCCCCTCCCTGGCGCCGGCAGCTGGGGCCGGGCCAGCCCCGAAATCCGGGCCCGGGCCCGGGCCTGCTTGCTCAGCCTTCCGTTGCCAGGGGCCTGAGCTTGGGGGTCTCCCCATGGGGCACCCTGAGTCCCGCGCCACGAGTCCCCCGACCGTCCCGGCGACAAAGGCACCTTTCGCGGCTTCGTCCTAGCCGCGGAGTGAGAGACCAGTCCGTTTCCCCACAGAGGACAGCCCCCTCCAGGGGCGCCCCGGCCGCCTGCCACGGCGGAGGCGGACGCCCGGCCACGGCGCCTCCATCCACTCTGCTCGGGGAAAACTCCCCGGTGCCGCGGCTGCCGGCCGCGCCCCATCGTCGCGGCTCGTTTTCCGGTTGGCTGCGACATGCCCCGAGCGAGAAAGGGCCCTGCTCCACGCGGAACTGGGCGCTGACCAGGGCTGCCCAACGCCGGCCAATTCTCACGAGCGTTCTGCCCAAATCAATCCCGATTTGGGCAGAACGGTCGTGAGAATTGGCCGGAAAACGCCCGGCGAACACACTTCGGGCACCACAGGGCCGCAGGGCGGCTCCCCCGGGGCCCTGTGCGGGATCGCGTGTCGTCGCGTTCCGGCACCGCCAGGAGGAGCTCCGGGAGGCGTGCCGCGGGGAGGCCGACGCCTCCCGCTCCTCAGCCTCCGGGGGTCCCCTCCCTGGCGCCGGCAGCTGGGGCCGGGCCAGCCCCGAAAGCCGGGCCCGGGCCCGGGCCTGCTTGCTCAGCCTTCCGTTGCCAGGGGCCTGAGCTTGGGGGTCTCCCCATGGGGAACCCTGAGTCCCACGCCACGAGTCCCCCGACCGTCCCGGCGACAACGGCACCTTTCGCGTCCTCGTCCCAGCCGTGGAGTGAGACATCAATCTGTTTCCCCACAGAGGCCAGCCCCCTCCACGGGCGCCACGGCCGCCTGCCATGGCGGAGGTGGACGCCCGGCCACGGTGCCTCCATCCACTCTCCTCGGGTAAAACTCCTTGGCGCTGGGGCCGCTGGCCGCGCCCCATCCTCGCGGCTCGTTTTGCGGGTGGCCGCGCCATGCCCCGAGCGAGAAAGGGCCCTGCTGCACGCGGAACTGGGCGCTGACCAGGGCTGCCCAACGCCGCCCAATTCTCACGAGCGTTCTGCCCAAATCGATCCCGATTTGGGCAGAACGCTCTTGAGAATTGGCCGGAAAACGCCCGGCGAACACACTTCGGGCACCACAGGGCCGCATGGCGGCCCCCCCCCCCGGGGCCCTGTCCGGGATCGCGGGTCGTCGCGTTCCGGCACCGCCAGGAGGAGCTCCGGGAGGGGTGCCCCGGGGAGGCCGACGCCTCCCGCTCCTCAGCCTCCGGGGGTCCCCTCCCTGGCGCCGGCAGCTGGGCCCGGGCCAGCCCCGAAAGCCGGGCCCGGGCCCGGGCCTGCTTGCTCAGCCTTCCGTTGCCAGGGGCCTGAGCTTGGGGGCCTCCCCATGGGGAACCCTGAGTCCCGCGCCACGAGTCCCCCGACCGTCCCGGCGACAACGGCACCTTTCGCGGCTTCGTCCTAGCCGCGGAGTGAGAGACCAGTCCGTTTCCCCACAGAGGCCAGCCCCCTCCAGGGACGCCCCGGCCGCCCGCCACGGCAGAGGCGGACGCCCGGCCACGGCGCCTCCATCCACTCTGCTCGGGGAAAACTCCCCGGCGCCGCGGCTGCCGGCCGCGACCCATCGTCGCGGCTCGTTTTCCGGGTGGCCGCGCCATGCCCCGAGCGAGAAAGGGCCCTGCTGCACGCGGAACTGGGCGCTGACCAGGGCTGCACAACGCCGGCCAATTCTCACGAGCGTTCTGCCCAAATCGATCCCGATTTGGGCAGAACGCTCGTGAGAATTGGCCGGAAAACGCCCGGCGAACACACTTCGGGCAACACAGGGCCGCAGTGCGGCCCCCCCCGGGGCCCTGTCCGGGATCGCGTGTCGTCGCGTTCCGGCACCGCCAGGAGGAGCTCCGGGAGGCGTGCCGCGGGGAGGCCGACGCCTCCCGCTCCTCAGCCTCCGGGGGTCCCCTCCCTGGCGCCGGCAGCTGGGGCCGGGCCAGCACCGAAAGCCGGGCCCGGGCCCGGGCCTGCTTGCTCAGCCTTCCGTTGCCAGGGGCCTGAGCTTGGGGGTCTCCCCATGGGGCACCCTGAGTCCCGCGCCACGAGTCCCCCGACCGTCCCGGCGACAACGGCACCTTTCGCGGCTTCGTCCTAGCCGCGGAGTGAGAGACCAGTCCGTTTCCCCACAGAGGACAGGCCCCTCCAGGGGCGCCCCGGCCGCCTGCCACGGCGGAGGCGGACGCCCGGCCACGGCGCCTCCATCCACTCTGCTCGGGGAAAACTCCCCGGTGCCGCGGCTGCCGGCCGCGCCCCATCGTCGCGGCTCGTTTTCCGGTTGGCTGCGACATGCCCCGAGCGAGAAAGGGCCCTGCTCCACGCGGAACTGGGCGCTGACCAGGGCTGCCCAACGCCGGCCAATTCTCACGAGCGTTCTGCCCAAATCAATCCCGATTTGGGCAGAACGGTCGTGAGAATTGGCCGGAAAACGCCCGGCGAACACACTTCGGGCACCACAGGGCCGCAGGGCGGCCCCCCCCGGGGCCCTGTCCGGGATCGCGTGTCGTCGCGTTCCGGCACCGCCAGGAGTAGCTCCGGGAGGCGTGCCGCGGGGAGGCCGACGCCTCCCGCTCCTCAGCCTCCGGGGGTCCCCTCCCTGGCGCCGGCAGCTGGGGCCGGGCCAGCCCCGAAAGCTGGGCCCGGGCCCGGGCCTGCTTGCTCAGCCTTCCGTTGCCAGGGGCCTGAGGCTGGGGGCCTCCCCATGGGGAACCCTGAGTCCCGCGCCACGAGTCCCCCGACCGTCCCGGCGACAAAGGCACCTTTCGCGGCTTCGTCTTAGCCGCGGAGTGAGAGACCAGTCCGTTCCCCCACAGAGGCCAGCCCCCTCCACGGGCGCCCCGGCCGCCCGCCACGGCGGAGGCGGACGCCCGGCCACGGCGCCTCCATCCACTCTGCTCGGGGAAAAGTCCCCGGCGTCGGGGCCGCCGGCCGCGCCCCATCGTCGCGGCTCGTTTTCCGGGTGGCCGCGCCATGCCCCGAGCGAGAAAGGGCCCTGCTCCACGCGGCCCTGGGCGCTGACCGGGGCTGCCCAACGCCGGCCAATTCTCACGAGCGTTCTGCCCAAATCGATCCCTATTTGGGCAGAACGCTCGTGAGAATTGGCCGGAAAACGCCCGGCGAACACACTTCGGGCACCAGAGGGCCGCAGGGCCGCCCCCCCGGGGCCCTGTCCGGGATCGCGTGTCGGCGCGTTCCGGCACCGCCAGGAGGAGCTCCGGGAGGCGGGCCCCGGGGAGGCCGACGCCTCCCGCTCCTCAGCCTCCGGGGGTCCCCTCCCTGGCGCGGGCCGCTGGGGCCGGGCCAGCCCCGAAAGCCGGGCCCGGGCCTGGGCCTGCTTGCTCAGCCTTCCGTTGCCAGGGGCCTGAGCCTGGGGGCCTCCGCATGGGGAACCCTGAGTCCCGCGCCACGAGTCCCCCCGACCGTCCCGGCGACCACGGCACCTTTCGCGGCTTCGTCCCAGCCGTGGAGTGAGAGATCACTCCGTTCCCCCACAGAGGCCAGCCCCCTCCACGGGCGCCCCGGCCGCCCGCCACGGCGGAGGCGGACGCCCGGCCACGGCGCCTCCATCCACTCTGCTCGGGGAAAACTCCCCGGCGCAGGGGCCGCCGGCCGCGCCCCATCGTCGCGGCTCGTTTTCCGGGTGGCCGCGCCATGCCCCGAGCGAGAAAGGGCCCTGCTCCACGCGGCCCTGGGCGCTGACCGGGGCTGCCCAACGCCGGCCAATTCTCACGAGCGTTCTGCCCAAATCGATCCCGATTTGGGCAGAACGCTCGTGAGAATTGGCCGGAAAACGCCCGGCGAACACACTTCGGGCACCAGAGGGCCGCAGGGCCGCCCCCCCGGGGCCCTGTCCGGGATCGCGTGTCGGCGCGTTCCGGCACCGCCAGGAGGAGCTCCGGGAGGCGGGCCCCGGGGAGGCCGACGCCTCCCGCTCCTCAGCCTCCGGGGGTCCCCTCCCTGGCGCCGGCCGCTGGGGCCGGGCCAGCCCCGAAAGCCGGGCCCGGGCCTGGGCCTGCTTGCTCAGCCTTCCGTTGCCAGGGGCCTGAGCCTGGGGGCCTCCGCATGGGGAACCCTGAGTCCCGCGCCACGAGTCCCCCCGACCGTCCCGGCGACCACGGCACCTTTCGCGGCTTCGTCCCAGCCGTGGAGTGAGAGATCACTCCGTTCCCCCACAGAGGCCAGCCCCCTCCACGGGCGCCCCGGCCGCCCGCCACGGCGGAGGCGGACGCCCGGCCACGGCGCCTCCATCCACTCTGCTCGGGGAAAACTCCCCGGCGCCGGGGCCGCCGGCCGCGCCCCATCGTCGCGGCTCGTTTTACGGGTGGCCGCGCCATGCTCCGAGCGAGAAAGGGCCCTGCTCCACGCGGCCCTGGGCGCTGACCAGGGCTGCCCAACGCCGGCCAATTCTCACGAGCGTTCTGCCCAAATCGATCCCGATTTGGGCAGAACTCTCGTGAGAATTGGCCGGAAAACGCCCGGCGAACACACTGCGGGCACCACAGGGCCGCAGGGCCGCCCCCCCGGGGCCCTGTCCGGGATCGCGTGTCGACGCGTTCCGGCACCGCCAGGAGGAGCTACGGGAGGCGGGCCCAGGGGAGGCCGACGCCTCCCGCTCCTCAGCCTCCGGGGGTCCCCTCCCTAGCGCCGGCCGCTGGGGCCGGGCCAGCCCCGAAAGCCGGGCCCGGGCCCGGGCCTGCTTGCTCAGCCTTCCGTTGCCAGGGGCCTGAGCCTGGGGGCCTCCGCATGGGGAACCCTGAGTCCCGCGCCACGAGTCCCCCCGACCGTCCCGGCGACCACGGCACCTTTCGCGGCTTCGTCCCAGCCGTGGAGTGAGAGATCACTCCGTTCCCCCACAGAGGCCAGCCCCCTCCACGGGCGCCCCGGCCGCCCGCCACGGCGGAGGCGGACGCCCGGCCACGGCGCCTCCATCCACTCTGCTCGGGGAAAACTCCCCGGCGCCGGGGCCGCCGGCCGCGCCCCATCGTCGCGGCTCGTTTTCCGGGTGGCCGCGCCATGCCCCGAGCGAGAAAGGGCCCTGCTCCACGCGGCCCTGGGCGCTGACCAGGGCTGCCCAACGCCGGCCAATTCTCACGAGCGTTCTGCCCAAATCGATCCCGATTTGGGCAGAACTCTCGTGAGAATTGGCCAGAAAACGCCCGGCGAACACACTTCGGGCACCAGAGGGCCGCAGGGCCGCCCCCCCGGGGCCCTGTCCGGGATCGCGTGTCGGCGCGTTCCGGCACCGCCAGGAGGAGCTCCAGGAGGCGGGCCCCCGGGAGGCCGATGCCTCCCGCTCCTCAGCCTCCGGGGGTCCCCTCCCTGGCGCCGGCCGCTGGGGCCGGGCCAGCCCCGAAAGCCGGGCCCGGGCCCGGGCCTGCTTGCTCAGCCTTCCGTTGCCAGGGGCCTGAGCCTGGGGGCCTCCGCATGGGGAACCCTGAGTCCCGCGCCACGAGTCCCCCCGACCGTCCCGGCGACCACGGCACCTTTCGCGGCTTCGTCCCAGCCGTGGAGTGAGAGATCACTCCGTTCCCCCACAGAGGCCAGCCCCCTCCACGGGCGCCCCGGCCGCCCGCCACGGCGCCTCCATCCACTCTGCTCGGGTTAAACTCCCCGGCGCCGGGGCCGCCGGCCGCGCCCCATCGTCGCGGCTCGTTTTCCGGGTGGCCGCGCCATGCCCCGAGCGAGAAAGGGCCCTGCTCCACGCGGCCCTGGGCGCTGACCAGGGCTGCCCAACGCCGGCCAATTATCACGAGCGTTCTGCCCAAATCGATCCCGATTTGGGCAGAACGCTCGTGAGAATTGGCCGGAAAACGCCCGGCGAACACACTTCGGGCACCACAGGGCCGCAGGGCCGCCCCCCCGGGGCCCTGTCCGGGATCGCGTGTCGGCGCGTTCCGGCACCGCCAGGAGGAGCTCCGGGAGGCGGGCCCCGGGGAGGCCGACGCCTCCCGCTCCTCAGCCTCCAGGGGTCCCCTCCCTGGCGCCGGCCGCTGGGGCCGGGCCAGCCACGAAAGCCGGGCCCGGGCCCGGGCCTGCTTGCTCAGCCTTCCGTTGCCAGGGGCCTGAGCCTGGGGGCCTCCGCATGGGGAACCCTGAGTCCCTCGCCACGAGTCCCCCCGACCGTCCCGGCGACCACGGCACCATTCGCGGCTAGGTCCCAGCCGTGGTGTGAGAGATCACTCCGTTCCCCCACAGAGGCCAGCCCCCTCCACGGGCGCCCCGGCCGCCCGCCACGGTGGAGGCGGACGCCCGGCCACGGCGCCTCCATCCACTCTGCTCGGGGAAAACTCCCAGGCGCCGGGGCCGCCGGCCGCGCCCCATCGTCGCGGCTCGTTTTCCGGGTGGCCGCGCCATGCCCCGAGCGAGAAAGGGCCCTGCTCCACGCGGCCCTGGGCGCTGACCAGGGCTGCCCAACGCCGGCCAATTCTCACGAGCGTTCTGCCCAAATCGACCCCGATTTGGGCAGAACGCTCGTGAGAATTGGCCGGAAAACGCCCGGCGAACACACTTCGGGCACCAGAGGGCCGCAGGGCCGCCCCCCCGGGGCCCTGTCCGGGATCGCGTGTCGGCGCGTTCCGGCACCGCCAGGAGGAGCTCCGGGAGGCGGGCCCCGGGGAGGCCGACGCCTCCCACTCATCAGCCTCCGGGGGTCCCCTCCCTGGCGCCGGCCGCTGGGGCCGGGCCAGCCCCGAAAGCCGGGCCCGGGCCCGGGCCTGCTTGCTCAGCCTTCCGTTGCCAGGGGCCTGAGCCTGGGGGCCTCCGCATGGGGAACCCTGAGTCCCGCGCCACGAGTCCCCCCGACCGTCCCGGCGACCACGGCACCTTTCGCGGCTTCGTCCCAGCCGTGGAGTGAGAGATCAATCCGTTCCCCCACAGAGGCCAGCCCCCTCCACGGGCGCCCAGGCCGCCCGCCACGGCGGAGGCGGACGACCGGCCACGGCCCCTCCATCCACTCTGCTCGGGGAAAACTCCCCGGCGCCGGGGCCGCCGGCCGCGCCCCATCGTCGCGGCTCGTTTTCCGGGTGCCCGCGACATGCCCCGAGCGAGAAAGGGCCCTGCTCCACGCGGAACTGGGCCCTGACCAGGGCTGCTCAACGCCGGCAATTCTCACGAGCGTTCTGCCCAAATCGATCCCGATTTGGGCAGAACGCTCGTGAGAATTGGCCGGAAAACGCCCGGCGAACACGCTTCGGGCACCACAGGGCCGCCGGGCCGCCCCCCCGGGGCCCTGTCCGGGATCGCGTGTCGTCGCGTTCCGGCACCGCCAGGAGGAGCTCCGGGAGGGAGGCCCCGGGGAGGCCGACGCCTCCCGCTCCTCAGCCTCCTGGGGTCCCCTCCCTGGCGCCGGCAGCCGGGGCCGGGCCAGCCCCGAAAGCCGGGCCTGGGCCCAGGCCTGCTTGCTCAGCCTTTCGTTGCCAGGGGCCTGAGCCTGGGGGCCTCCCCTCCGGGAACCCTCCGTCCCGCGCCACGAGTCCCCCGAGCGTCCCGGCGACAACGGCACCTTTCGCGGCTTCGTCCCAGCCGTGGAGTGAGAGATCCATCCGTTCCCCACGGAGGCCAGCCCCCTCCATGGGCGCACCGGACGCCCGCCACGGCGGAGGCGGACGCCCGGCCACGGCGGAGGCGGACGCCCGGCCACGGCGCCTCCATCCACTCTGCTCGGGGAAAACACCCCGGCGCCGGGGTCGCCGGCCGCGCCCCATCGTCACGGCTCGTTTTCCGGGTGCCCGCGACATGCCCCGAGCGAGAAAGGGCCCTGCCCCCCGCGGAACTGGGCGCTGACCAGGGCTGCTCAACGCCGGCCAATTCTCACGAGAGTTCTGCCCAAATCGATCCCGATTTGGGCAGAACGCTCGTAAGAATTGGCCGGAAAACGCCCGGCGAACACGCTTCGGGCACCACAGGGCCGCCGGGCCGCCCCCCCGGGGACCTGTCCGGGATCGCGTGTCGTCGCGTTCCGGCAAGGCCAGGAGGAGCTCCGGGAGGCAGGCCCCGGGGAGGCCGACGCCTCCCGCTCCTCAGCCTCCTGGGGTCCCCTCCCCGGCGCCGGCAGCCGGGGCCGGGCCAGCCCCGAAAGCCGGGCCCGGGCCCAGGCCTGCTTGCTCAGCCTTCCGTTGCCAGGGGCCTGAGCCTGGGGGCCTCCCCTCGGGGAACCCTCCGTCCCGCGCCACGAGTCCCCCGACCGTCCCGGCGACAACGGCACCTTTCGCGGCTTCTTCCTAGCCGCGGAGTGAGAGACCAGTCCGTTTCCCCACAGAGGCCAGCCCCCTCCAGGGGCGCCCCGGCCGCCCGCCACGGCGGAGGCAGACGCCCGGCCACGGCGCCTCCATCCACTCTGCTCGGGGAAAACTCCCCGGCGCCGCGGCTCCCGGCCGCGCCCCATCGTCGCGGCTCGTTTTCCCGGTGGCCGCGACATGCCCCGAGCGAGAAAGGGCCCTGCTCCACGCGGACCTGGGCGCTGACCAGGGCTGCCCAACGCCGGCCAATTCTCACGAGCGTTCTGCCCAAATCGATCCCGATTTGGGCAGAACGCTCGTGAGAATTGGCCGGAAAACGCCCGGCGAACACACTTCGGGCACCACAGGGCCGCAGGGCGGCCCCCCCCCGGGGCCCTGTCCGGGATCGCGTGTCGTCGCGTTCCGGCACCGCCAGGAGGAGCTCCGGGAGGCGTGCCGCGGGGAGGCCGACGCCTCCCGCTCCTCAGCCTCCGGGGGTCCCCTCCCCGGCGCCAGCAGCCGGGGCCGGGCCAGCCCCGAAAGCCGGGCCCGGGCCCAGGCCTGCTTGCTCAGCCTTCCGTTGCCAGGGGCCTGAGCCTGGGGGCCTCCCCACGGGGAACCCTGCGTCCCGCGCCACGAGTCCCCCGAGCGTCCCGGCGACAACGGCACCTTTCGCGGCTTCGTCCCAGCCGTGGAGTGAGAGATCCATCCGCTCCCCAACGGAGGCCAGCCCCACCCATGGGCGCCCCGGACGCCCGCCACGGCGGAGGCGGACGCCCGGCCACGGCGCCTCCATCCACTCTGCTCGGGGAAACCACCCCGGCGCCAGGGCCGCCGGCCGCGCCCCATCGTCACGGCTCGTTTTCCGGGTTCCCGCGACATGCCCCGAGCGAGAAAGGGCCCTGCTCCACGCTGAACTGGGCGCTGACCAGGGCTGCCCAACGCCGGCCAATTCTCACGAGCGTTCTGCCCAAATCGATCCCGATTTGGGCAGAACGCTCGTAAGAATTGGCCGGAAAACGCCCGGCGAACACGCTTCGGGCACCACAGGGCCGCCGGGCCGCCCCCCCGGGGCCCTGTCCGGGATCGCGTGTCGTCGCGTTCCGGCACCGCCAGGAGGAGCTCCGGGAGGCAGGCCCCGGGGAGGCCGATGCCTCCCGCTCCTCAGCCTCCTGGGGTCCCCTACCCGGCGCCGGCAGCCGGGGCCGGGCCAGCCCCGAAAGCCGGGCCCGGGCCCAGGCCTGCTTGCTCAGCCTTCCGATGCCAGGGGCCTGAGCCTGGGGGCCTCCCCACGGGGAACCCTGCGTCCCGCGCCACGAGTCCCCCGAGCGTCCCGGCGACAACGGCACCTTTCGCGGCTTCGTCCCAGCCGTGGAGTGAGAGATCCATCCGTTCCCACACGGAGGCCAGCCCCCTCCATGGGCGCCCCGGACGCCCGCCACGGCGGAGGCAGACGCCCTGCCACGGCGCCTCCATCCACTCTGCTCGGGGAAAGCACCCCGGCGCCGGAGCCGCCGGCCGCGCCCCCTCGTCACGGCTCGTTTTCCGGGTGCCCGCGACATGCCCCGAGCGAGAAAGGGCCCTGCTCTACGCGCAACTGGGCGCTGACCAGGGCTGCCCAACGCCGGCCAATTCTCACGAGCGTTCTGCCCAAATCGATCCCGATTTGGGCAGAACGCTCATGAGAATTGGCCGGAAAACGCCCGGCGAACACGCTTCGGGCACCACAGGGCCGCCGGGCCGCCCCCCCGAGGCCCTGTCCGGGATCGCGTGTCGTCGCGTTCCGGCACCGCCAGGAGGAGCTCCGGGAGGCAGGCCCCGGGGAGGCCGACGCCTCCCGCTCCTCAGCCTCCGGGGGTCCCCTCCCCGGCGCCGGCAGCCGGGGCCGGGCCAGCCCCGAAAGCCGGGCCCGGGCCCAGGCCTGCTTGCTCAGCCTTCCGTTGCCAGGGGCCTGAGCCTGGGGGCCTCCCCACGGGGAACCCTGCGTCCCGCGCCACGAGTCCCCCGAGCGTCCCGGCGACAACGGCACCTTTCTCGGCTTCGTCCCAGCCGTGGAGTGAGAGATCCATCCGTTCCCCCACGGAGGCCAGCCCCATCCATGGGCGCCCCGGCCGCCCGCCACGGCGGAGGCGGACGCCCGGCCACGGCGCCTCCATCCACTCTGATCAGGGAAACCATCCCGGCGCCGGGGCCTCCGGCCGCGCCCCATCGTCACGGCTCGGTTTCCGGGTGCCCGCGACATTCCCCGAGCGAGAAAGGGCCCTGCTCCACGCGGAACTGGGCGCTGACCAGGGCTGCCCAACGCCGGCCAATTCTCACGAGAGTTCTGCCCAAATCGATCCCGATTTGGGCAGAACGCTCGTGAGAATAGGCCGGAAAACGCCCGGCGAACACGTTTCGGGCACCACAGGGCCGCCGGGCCGCCCTCCCGGGGCCCTGTCCGGGATCGCGAGTCGTCGCGTTCCAGCACCGCCAGGAGGAGCTCCGGGAGTCAGGCCCTGGGGAGGCCGAAGCCTCCCGCTCCTCAGCCTCCGGGGGTCCCCTCCCCGGCGCCAGCAGCCGGGGCCGGGCCAGCCCCGAAAGCCGGGCCCGGGCCCAGGCCTGCTTGCTCAGCCTTCCGTTGCCAGGGGCCTGAGCCTGGGGGCCTCCCCACGGGGAACCCTGCGTCCCGCGCCACGAGTCCCCCGAGCGTCCCGGCGACAACGGCACCTTTCGCGGCTTCGTCCCAGCCGTGGAGTGAGAGATCCATCCGCTCCCCAACGGAGGCCAGCCCCACCCATGGGCGCCCCGGACGCCCGCCACGGCGGAGGCGGACGCCCGGCCACGGCGCCTCCATCCACTCTGCTCGGGGAAACCACCCCGGCGACGGGGCCGCCGGCCGCCGCCCATCGTCACGGCTCGTTTTCCGGGTGCTCGCGACATGCCCCGAGCGAGAAAGGGCCCTGCTCCACGCGGAACTGGGCGCTGACCAGGGCTGCCCAACGCCGGCCAATTCTCACGAGCGTTCTGCCCAAATCGGGATCGATTTGGGCAGAACGCTCGTGAGAATTGGCCGGAAAACGCCCGGCGAACACGCTTCGGGCACCACAGGGCCGCCGGGCCGCCCCCCCGGGGCCCTGTCCGGGATCGCGTGTCGTCGCGTTCCGGCACCGCCAGGAGGAGCTCCGGGAGGCAGGCCCCGGGGAGGCCGAAGCCTCCCGCTCCTCAGCCTCCGGGCGTCCCCTCCCCGGCGCTGGCAGCCGGGGCCGGGCCAGCCCCGAAAGCCGGGCCGGGCCCAGGCCTGCTTGCTCTGCCTTTCGTTGCCAGGGGCCTGAGCCTGGGGGCCTCCCCTCGGGGAACCCTCCGTCCCGCGCCACGAGTCCCCCGAGCGTCCCGGCGACAACGGCACCTTTCGCGGCTTCGTCCCAGCCGTGGAGTGAGAGATCCATCCGTTCCCCACAGAGGCCAGCCCCCTCCATGGGCGCCCCGGACGCCCGCCACGGCGGAGGCGGACGCCCGGCCACAGCGGAGGCGGACGCCCGGCCACGGCGCCTCCATCCACTCTGCTCGGGGAAACCACCCCGGCGCCGGGGCCGCCGGCTTCGTCCCATCGTCACGGCTCGTTTTCCGGGTGCTCGCGACATGCCCCGAGCGAGAAAGGGCCCTGCTCCACGCGGAACTGGGCGCTGACCAGGGCTGCCCAACGCCGGCCAATTCTCACGAGCGTTCTGCCCAAATCGATCCCGATTTGGGAAGAACGCTCGTGAGAATTGGCCGGAAAACGCCCGGCGAACACGCTTCAGGCACCACAGGGCCGCCGGGCCGCCCTCCCGGGGCCCTGTCCGGGATCGCGTGTCGTCGTGTTCCGGCACCGCCAGGAGGAGCTCCGTGAGGCGGGCCCCGGGGAGGCCGACGCCTCCCGCTCCTCAGCCTCCGGGCGTCCCCTTCCCGGCGCCGGCAGCCGGGGCCGGGCCAGCCCCGAAAGCCGGGCCCGGGCCCAGGCCTGCTTGCTCAGCCTTCCGTTGCCAGGGGCCTGAGCCTGGGGGCCTCCCCACGGGGAACCCTGCGTCCCGCGCCACGAGTCCCCCGAGCGTCCCGGCGACAACGGCACCTTTCGCGGCTTCGTCCCAGCCGTGGAGTGAGAGATCCATCCGTTCCCCCACGGAGGCCAGCCCCCTCCATGGGCGACCCGGACGCCCGCCACGGCGGAGGCGGACGCCCGGCCACGGCGCCTCCATCCACTCTGCTCGGGGAAAGCACCCCGGCGCCGGGGCCGCCGGCCGCGCCCCCTCGTCACGGCTCGTTTTCCGGGTGCCCGCGACATGCCCGAGCGAGAAAGGGCCCTGCTCTACGCGGAACTGGGCGCTGACCAGGGCTGCCCAACGCCGGCCAATTCTCACGAGCGTTCTGCCCAAATCGATCCCGATTTCGGCAGAACGCTCGTGAGAATTGGCCGGAAAACGCCCGGCGAACACGCTTCGGGCACCACAGGGCCGCCGGGCCGCCCCCCCGGGGCCCTGTCCGGGATCGCGTGTCGTCGCGTTCCGGCACCGCCAGGAGGAGCTCCGGGAGGCAGGCCCCGGGGAGGCCGACGCCTCCCGCTCCTCAGCCTCCGTGGGTCCCATCCCCGGCGCCGGCAGCCGGTGCCGGGCCAGCCCCGAAAGCCGGGCCCGGGCCCAGGCCTGCTTGCTCAGCCTTCCGTTGCCAGGGGCCTGAGCCTGGGGGCCTCCCCACGGGGAACCCTGCGTCCCACGCCACGAGTCCCCCGAGCGTCCCGGCGACAACGGCACCTTTCGCGGCTTCGTCCCAGCCGTGGAGTGAGAGATCCATCCGTTCCCCCACGGAGGCCAGCCCCCTCCATGGGCGCCCCAGACGCCCGCCACGGCGGAGGAGGACGCCCGGCCACGGCGCCTCCATCCACTCTACTCGGGGAAACCACACCGGCGCCGGGGCCGCCGGCCGCGCCCCTTCGTCACGGCTCGTTTTCCGGGTGCCCGCGTCATGCCCCGAGCGAGAAAGGGCCCTGCTCCACGCGGAACTGGGCGCTGACCAGGGCTGCTCAACACCGGCCAATTCTCACGAGCGTTCTGCCCAAATCGATCCCGATTTGGGCAGAACGCTCGTGAGAATTGGCCGGAAAAGTCCCGGCGAACACACTTCGGGCACCACAGGGCCGCAGGGCGGCCCCCCCGGGGCCCTGTACGGGATCGCGTGTCGTCACGTTCCGGCAACGCCAGGAGCTCCGGGAGGCGTGCCGCGGGGTGGCCGACGCCTCCCGCTCCTCAGCCTCCGGGGGTCCCATCCCTGGCGCCGGCAGCTGGGGCTGGGCCAGCCCCGAAAGCCGGGCCCGGGCCCGGGCCTGCTTGCTCAGCCTTCCGTTGCCAGGGGCCTGAGCCTGGGGGCCTCCCCTTGGGGAACCCTGAGTCCCGCGACACGAGTCCCCCGACAGTCCCGGCGACAACGGCACCTTTCGCGGCTTCGTCCTAGCCGCGGAGTGAGAGACCAGTCCGTTTCCCCACAGAGGCCAGCCCCATCCAGGGGCGCCCCGGCCGCCCGCCACGGCGGAGGCGGACGCCCGGCCACGGCGCCTCCATCCACTCTGCTCGGGGAAACCACCCCGGCGCCGGGGCCTCCGGCCGCGCCCCATCGTCACGGCTCGTTTTCCCGGGTTCCCGCGACATGCCCCGAGCGAGAAAGGGCCCTGCTCCACGCGGAACTGGGCGCTGACCAGGGCTGCCCAACGCCGGCCAATTCTCACGAGCGTTCTGCCCAAATCGATCCCGATTTGGGCAGAACGCTCGTGAGAATTGGCCGGAAAACACCCGGCGAACACGCTTCGGCCACCACAGGGCCGCCGGGCCGTCCCCCCGGGGCCCTGTCCGGGATCGCGTGTCGTCGCGTTCCGGCACCGCCAGGAGGAGCTCCGGGAGGCGTGCCGCGGGGAGGCCGACGCCTCCCGCTCCTCAGCCTCCGGGGGTCCCCTACCCTGGCGCCGGCAGCTGGGGCCGGGCCAGCCCCGAAAGCCGGGCCCGGGCCCGGTCCTGCTTGCTCAGCCTTCCGTTGCCAGGGGCCTGAGCCTGGGGGACTCCACATGGGGAACCCTGAATCCCGCGCCACGAGTCCCCCGACCGTCCCTGCGACAACAGCACCTTTCGCGGCTTTGTCCTAGCCGCGGAGTGAGAGACCAGTCCGTTTCCCCACAGAGGCCAGCCCCCTCCAGGGGCGCCCCGGCCGCCCGCCACGGCGGAGGCGGACGCCCGGCCACGGCGCCTCCATCCACTCTGCTCGGGGAAGACTCCCCGGTGCCGCGGCTGCCAGCCGCGCCCCATCGTCGTGGCTCGTTTTCCGGGTGGCCGCGACATGCCCCGAGCGAGAAAGGGCCCTGCTCCACGCGGAACTGGGCGCTGACCAGGGCTGCCCAACGCCGGCCAATTCTCACGAGCGTTCTGCCCAAATCGATCCCGATTTGGGCAGAACGCTCGTGAAAATTGGCCGGAAAATGCCCGGCGAACACACTTCGGGCACCACAGGGCCGCAGGGCGGCCCCCCCCGGGGCCCTGTACGGGACCGCGTGTCGTCGCGTTCCGGCACCGCCAGGAAGAGCTCCGAGAGGCGTGCCACGGGGAGGCCGACGCCTCCCGCTCCTCAGCCTCCGGAGGTCCCCTCCCTGGCGCCGGCAGCTGGGGCCGGGCCAGCCCCGAAAGCCGGGCCCGGGCCCGGGCCTGCTTGCTCAGCCTTCCGTTGCCAGGTGCCTGAGCCTGGGGGCCTCCCCATGGGGAACCCTGAGTCCCGCGCCACGAGTCCCCCGACCGTCCCGGCGACAACGCCACCTTTCGCGGCTTCTTCCTAGCCGCGGAGTGAGAGACCAGTCCGTTTCCCCACAGAGGCCAGCCCCCTCCAGGGGCGCCCCGGCCGCCCGCCACGGCGGAGGCGGACGCCCGGCCACGGCGCCTCCATCCACTCTGCTCGGGGAAAACTCCCCGGCGCCGCGGCTCCCGGCCGCGCCCCATCGTCGCGGCTCGTTTTCCCGGTGGCCGCGACATGCCCCGAGCGAGAAAGGGCCCTGCTCCACGCGGAACTGGGCGCTGACCAGGGCTGCCCAACGCCGGCCAATTCTCACGAGCGTTCTGCCCAAATCGATCCCGATTTGGGCAGAACGCTCGTGAGAATTGGCCGGAAAACGCCCGGTGAACACACTTCGGGCACCACAGGGCCGCAGGGCGGCCCCCCCCCGGGGCCCTGTCCGGGATCGCGTGTCGTCGCGTTCCGGCACCGCCAGGAGGAGCTCCGGGAGGCGTGCCGCGGGGAGGCCGACGCCTCCCGCTCCTCAGCCTCCGGGGGTCCCCACCCTGGCGCCGGCAGCTGGGGCCGGGCCAGCCCCGTAATCCGGGCCCGGCCCGGGCCTGCTTGCTCAGCCTTCCGTTGCCAGGGGCCTGAGCCTGGGGGCCTCCCCATGGGGAACCCTGAGTCCCGCGCCACGAGTCCCCCGACCGTCCCGGCGACAATGGCACCTTTCGTGGCTTCGTCCTAGCCGCGTAGTGAGAGACCAGTCCGTTTCCCCACAGAGGCCAGCCCCCTCCAGGGGCGCCCCGGCCGCCCGCCACGGCGGAGGCGGACGCCCGGCCACAGCGCCTCCATCCACTCTGCTCGGGGAAAACTCCCCGGCGCCGCGGCTGCCGGCCGCGCCCCATCGTCGCGGCTCATTTTCCGTGTGGCCGCGACATGCCCCGAGCGAGAAAGGGCCCTGCTCCACGCGGAACTGGGCGCTGACCAGGGCTGCCCAACGCCGGCCAATTCTCACGAGCGTTCTGCCCAAATCGATCCCGATTTGGGCAGAACGCTCGTGAGAATTGGCCGGAAAACGCCCGGCGAACACACTTCGGGCACCACAGGGCCGCAGGGCGGCCCCCCCCCGGGGCCCTGTCCGGGATCGCGTTTCGTCGCGTTCCGGCACCGCCAGGAGGAGCTCCGGGAGGCGTGCCGCGGGGAGGCCGACGCCTCCCGCTCCTCAGCCTCCGGGGGTCCCCTCCCTGGCGCTGGCAGCTGGGGCCGGGCCAGCCCCGAAAGCCGGGCCCGGGCCCGGGCCTCCTTGCTCAGCCTTCTGTAGCCAGGGGCCTGAGCCTGGGGGCCTCCCCATGGGGAACCCTGAGTCCCGCGCCACGAATCCCACGACCGACCCGGCGACAACGGCACCTTTCGCGGCTTCGTCCAAGCCGCGGATTGAGAGACCAGTCCGTTTCCCCACAGAGGCCAGCACCCTCCAGGGGCGCCCCGGCCGCCCGACACAGCGGAGGCGAACGCCCGGCCACGGCGCCTCCATCCACTCTGCTCGGGGAAAACTCCCCGGCGCCGCGGCTGCCGGCCGCGCCCCATCGTCGCGGCTCGTTTTCCGGGTGGCAGCGACATGCCCCGAGCGAGAAAGGGCCCTGCTCCACGCGTAACTGGGCGCTGACCAGGGCTGCCCAACGCCGGCCAATTCTCACGAGCGTTCTGCCCAAATCGATCCCGATTTGGGCAGAACGCTCGTGAGAATTGGCCGGAAAACGCCCGGCGAACACACTTCGGGCACCACAGGGCCGCAGGGCGGCCCCCCCCGGGGCCCTGTCCGGGATCGCGTGTCGTCGCGTTCCGGCACCACCAGGAGGAGCTCCGGGAGGCGTGCCGCGGGGAGGCCGATGCCTCCCGCTCCTCAGCCTCCGGGGGTCCCCTCCCTGG
The DNA here is from genome assembly GCF_922984935.1 of Meles meles. Lineage (NCBI taxonomy): Eukaryota > Metazoa > Chordata > Mammalia > Carnivora > Mustelidae > Meles > Meles meles. The sequence continues at coordinate 659,787 of NW_025721618.1, read as the reverse complement.
CGCCGGCAGCTGGGGCCGGGCCAGCCCCGAAAGCCGGGCCCGGCCCGGGCCTGCTTGCTCAGCCTTCCGTTGCCAGGGGCCTGAGCCTGGGGGCCTCCCCATGGGGAACCCTGAGTCCCGCGCCACGAGTCCCCCGACCTTCCCGGCGACAACGGCACCTTTCGCGGCTTCTTCCTAGCCGTGGAGTGAGAGACCAGTCCGTTTCCCCACAGAGGCCAGCCCCCTCCAGTGGCGCCCCGGCCGCCCGCCACGGCGGAGGCGGACGCCCGGCCACGGCGCCTCCATCCACTCTGCTCGGGGAAAACTCCCCGGCGCCGCGGCTCCCGGCCGCGCCCCATCGTCGCGGCTCGTTTTCCCGGTGGCCGCGACATGCCCCGAGCGAGAAAGGGCCCTGCTCCACGCGGAACTGGGCGCTGACCAGGGCTGCCCAACGCCGGCCAATTCTCACGAGCGTTCTGCCCAAATCGATCCCGATTTGGGCAGAACGCTCGTGAGAATTGGCCGGAAAACGCCCGGCGAACACACTTCGGGCACCACAGGGCCGCAGTGCGGCCCCCCCCGGGGCCCTGTCCGGGATCGCGTGTCGTCGCGTTCCGGCACCGCCAGGAGGAGCTCCGGGAGGCGTGCCGCGGGGAGGCCGACGCCTCCCGCTCCTCAGCCTCCGGGGGTCCCCACCCTGGCGCCGGCAGCTGGGGCCGGGCCAGCCCCGAAATCCGGGCCCGGCCCGGGCCTGCTTGCTCAGCCTTCCGTTGCCAGGGGCCTGAGCCTGGGGGCCTCCCCATGGGGAACCCTGAGTCCCGCGCCACGAGTCCCCCGACCATCCCGGCGACAATGGCACCTTTCGTGGCTTCGTCCTAGCCGCGTAGTGAGAGACCAGTCCGTTTCCCCACAGAGGCCAGCCCCCTCCAGGGGCGCCCCGGCCGCCCGCCACGGCGGAGGCGGACGCCCGGCCACGGCGCCTCCATCCACTCTGCTCGGGGAAAACTCCCCGGCGCCGCGGCTGCCGGCCGCGCCCCATCGTCGCGGCTCATTTTCCGTGTGGCCGCGACATGCCCCGAGCGAGAAAGGGCCCTGCTCCACGCGGAACTGGGCGCTGACCAGGGCTGCCCAACGCCGGCCAATTCTCACGAGCGTTCTGCCCAAATCGATCCCGATTTGGAGAACGGTCGTGAGAATTGGCCGGAAAACGCCCGGCGAACACACTTCGGGCACCACAGGGACGCAGGGCGGCTCCCCCGGGGCCCTGTCCGGGATCGCGTGTCGTCGCGTTCCGGCACCGCCAGGAGGAGCTCCGGGAGGCGTGCCGCAGGGAGGCCGAAGCCTCCCGATCCTCAGCCTCCGGGGGGCCCCTCCCTGGCGCCGGCAGCTGGGGCCGGGCCAGCCCCGAAAGCCAGGCCCGGGCCCGGGCCTGCTTGCTCAGCCTTCCGTTGCCAGGGGCCTGAGCTTGGGGGTCTCCCCATGGGGAACCCTGAGGCCCGCGCCACGAGTCCCCCGACCGTCCCGGCGACAACGGCACCTTTCGCGGCTTCGTCCTAGCCGCGGAGTGAGAGACCAGTCCGTTTCCCCACAGAGGCCAGCCCCCTCCAGGGGCGCCCCGGCCGCCCGCCACGGCGGAGGCGGACGCCCGGCCACGGCGCCTCCATCCACTCTGCTAGGGGAAAACTCCACGGCGCCGCGGCTGCCGGCCGCGCCCCATCGTCGCGGCTCGTTTTCCGGGTGGCCGCGACATGCCCCGAGCGAGAAAGGGACCTGCTCCACGCGGAACTGGGCGCTGACCAGGGCTGCCCAATGCCGGCCAATTCTCAGGAGCGATCTGCCCAAATCGATCCCGATTTGGGCAGAACGCTCGTGAGAATTGGCCGGAAAACGCCCGTTGAACACACTTCGGGCAACACAGGGCCGCAGTGCGGCCCCCCCCGGGGCCCTGTCCGGGATCGCGTGTCGTCGCGTTCCGGCACCGCCAGGAGGAGCTCCGGGAGGCGTGCCGCGGGGAGGCCGACGCCTCCCGCTCCTCAGCCTCCGGGGGTCCCCTCCCTGGCGCCGGCAGCTGGGGCCGGGCCAGCCCCGAAAGCCGGGCCCGGGCCCGGGCCTGCTTGCTCAGCCTTCCGTTGCCAGGGGCCTGAGCTTGGGGGTCTCCCCATGGGGCACCCTGAGTCCCGCGCCACGAGTCCCCCGACCGTCCCGGCGACAACGGCACCTTTCGCGGCTTCGTCCTAGCCGCGGAGTGAGAGACCAGTCCGTTTCCCCACAGAGGACAGCCCCCTGCAGGGGCGCCCCGGCCGCCTGCCACGGCGGAGGCGGACGCCCGGCCACGGCGCCTCCATCCACTCTGCTCGGGGAAAACTCCCCGGTGCCGCGGCTGCCGGCCGCGCCCCATCGTCGCGGCTCGTTTTCCGGTTGGCTGCGACATGCCCCGAGCGAGAAAGGGCCCTGCTCCACGCGGAACTGGGCGCTGACCAGGGCTGCCCAACGCCGGCCAATTCTCACGAGCGTTCTGCCCAAATCAATCCCGATTTGGGCAGAACGGTCGTGAGAATTGGCCGGAAAACGCCCGGCGAACACACTTCGGGCACCACAGGGCCGCAGGGCGGCCCCCCCCGGGGCCCTGTCCGGGATCGCGTGTCGTCGCGTTCCGGCACCGCCAGGAGTAGCTCCGGGAGGCGTGCCGCGGGGAGGCCGACGCCTCCCGCTCCTCAGCCTCCGGGGGTCCCCTCCCTGGCGCCGGCAGCTGGGGCCGGGCCAGCCCCGAAAGCTGGGCCCGGGCCCGGGCCTGCTTGCTCAGCCTTCCGTTGCCAGGGGCCTGAGGCTGGGGGCCTCCCCATGGGGAACCCTGAGTCCCGCGCCACGAGTCCCCCGACCGTCCCGGCGACAAAGGCACCTTTCGCGGCTTCGTCTTAGCCGCGGAGTGAGAGACCAGTCCGTTTCCCCACAGAGGCCAGCCCCCTCAAGGGTGCCCCGGCCGCCCGCCACGGCGGAGGCGGACGCCCGGCCACGGCGCCTCCATCCACTCTGCTCGGGGAAAACTCCCCGGCGCCGCGGCTGCCGGCCGCGCCCCATCGTCGCGGCTCGTTTTCCGGGTGGCCGCGACATGCCCCGAGCGAGAAAGGGCCCTGCTCCACGCGGAACTGGGCGCTGACCAGGGCTGCCCAACGCCGGCCAATTCTCACGAGCGTTCTGCCCAAATCGATCCCGATTTGGGCAGAACGATCGTGAGAATTGGCCGGAAAACGCCCGGCGAACACACTTCGGGCACCACAGGGCCGCAGGGCGGCTCCCCCGGGGCCCTGTGCGGGATCGCGTGTCGTCGCGTTCCGGCACCGCCAGGAGGAGCTCCGGGAGGCGTGCCGCGGGGAGGCCGACGCCTCCCGCTCCTCAGCCTCCGGGGGTCCCCTCCCTGGCGCCGGCAGCTGGGGCCGGGCCAGCCCCGAAAGCCGGGCCCGGGCCCGGGCCTGCTTGCTCAGCCTTCCGTTGCCAGGGGCCTGAGTTTGGGGGTCTCCCCATGGGGAACCCTGAGTCCCACGCCACGAGTCCCCCGACCGTCCCGGCGACAACGGCACCTTTCGCGTCCTCGTCCCAGCCGTGGAGTGAGACATCAATCCGTTTCCCCACAGAGGCCAGCCCCCTCCAGGGGCGCCCCGGCCGCCCGCCACGGCGGAGGCGGACGCCCGGCCACGGCGCCTCCATCCACTCTGCTCGGGGAAAACTCCCCGGCGCCGCGGCTGCCGGCCGTGCCCCATCGTCGCGGCTCGTTTTCCGGGTGGCCGCAACATGCCCCGAGCGAGAAAGGGTCCTGCTCCACGCGGAACTGGGCGCTGACCAGGGCTGCCCAACGCCGGCCAATTCTCACGAGCGTTCTGCCCAAATCGATCCCGATTTGGGCAGAACGCTCGTGAGAATTGGCCGGAAAAGGCCCGGCGAACACACTTCCGGCACCACAGGGCCGCAGGGCGGCCCCCCCCCCCCCCCGGGCCCTGTCCGGGATCGCGTGTCGTCGCGTTCCGGCACCGCCAGGAGGAGCTCCGGGAGGCGTGCCCCGGGGAGGCCGACGCCTCCCGCTCCTCAGCCTCCGGGGGTTCCCTCCCTGCGCTGGCAGCTGGGGCTGGGTCAGCCCGGAAAGCCGGGCCCGGTCCAGGCCTGCTTGCTCAGCCTTCCGTTGCCAGGGGCCTGAGCCTGCTGTCCTCCCCATAGGGAACCCTGAGTCCAGCGCCACGAGTCCCCCGACCGTCCCGGCGCCAACGGCCCCTTTCGTGGCTGCGACACAGCTGTGGAGCGACAGATCCATTTGTTCCCCCAGAGAGGCCAAGCCCATCCCGGGCGCCCCGGCCTCCCTCCACGGCGGAGGCGGACGCCCGACCACAGCCCCTCCATCAACTCTGCTCGGAGCAAGCTCCCCGGCGCTGAGGCCCCCGGCCGGGCCCCGTCGTCTCGGCGCGTTTCTGGGTGGCTGCGACATACCCCGAGCGAGAAAGGGTCCTGGGCCATGCGGAACAAGGCGGTCCCCATGGTTGTCCAACGCCAGCCAATTTTCATGAGCGCTCTGCCCAAATCGATCCCGATTAGATATGGACCCTCAACTCTATTGTGATATAATCATCGAGAAATCAGGAAAAAATATTCAATGTAACAAAAGACATTCTCCTCAATCAATGGTGCTGGGAAAACTGGACAGCGATATGTAGAAGAATGAAACTCGACCATTCTCTTACACCATACACAATGATAAACTCGAACTCGATAAAGGAGCTCAACGTGAGACAGGATTCTCTCAGAATCCTAGAGGAGTACATAGGCAGTAACCTCTTCGATAGCAGCCACAGCAACTTCTTTCAAGATATGTCTCCAAAGGCCAAGGAAACAAAAGCGAAAATGAACTTTTGGCACTTCATCAAGATCAAAAGCTTCTGCACAGCAAAGGGAACAGTCCACCAATCAAAAGGCAACCCACGGAATGGGAGAAGATATTTGTAAATGACAGTTCAGACAAAAGGTTGATATCCAGGATCTAGAAAGAACTTCTCAAACTCAACACACACAAAGCAGATAATCATAGCGAAAAATGGGCAGAAGATATGAACAGACACTTCTCCAACGAAGACATACAAATGGCTATCAGACACATGAAAAAATGTTCATCATCACTAGCCATCAGGGAGATTCAAATTAAAACCACATTGAGATACCACCTGACACCAGTTAGAATGGCCAAAATTAGCAAGACAGGAAACAACGTGTGTTGGAGAGGATGTGGAGAAAGGTCAACCCTCTTACACTGTTGGTGGGAATGCAAGTTGGTGCAGCCACTTTGGAGAACAGTGTGGAGATTCCTCCAGAAATTAAGAATAGAGCTTCCCTATGACCCTGCAATTGCATTGCTGGGTATTTACCCCAAAGATACAGATGGAGTGAAAACAAGGGCCATCTGTACCCAATGTTTATTGCAGCAATGGCTACGGTCGCCAAACTGTGGAAAGAACCAAGATGCCCTTCAACGGATGAATGGATAAGGAAGATGTGGTACATATACGCAATGGAGTATTATGCCTCCATCAGAAAGGAAGAATACCCAACTTTTGTAAAAACATGGACGGGACTGGAAGAGATTATGCTGAGCGAAATAAGTCAAGCAGAGAGAGTCAAATATCATAAGGTCTCACTTATTTGTGGAGCATAACAAAGAACAAGGAGGACATGGGGAGATGGAGAAGAGAGGGAGTTGAGGGAAACTGGAAGGGGAGATGAACCATGAGAGACTATGGACTCTGAAAAACAACCAGAGTGTTTTGAAGGGGCCGGAGGAGGTGGGAGGTTGAGGAACCAGGTGGTGGGAAACAGGGAGGGCACGTACTGCATGGAGCACTCGGTGTGAGGCCAAAACTATGAACAATGCTATGCTGTAAATAAACAACCAAACAAACAAACAAAAACCTCCAGAGAGGTAGAGACCTCCATGGCCCCTTGAGACTGCCCCCACAATCACTGGCCATCATGGACACAAACTCAAGACTGAGTGAGTGCCTGCAGCTTGCCCTACCTTCAGATCCTGGGGAGCTTGCCTCCGCATCTGCAGATCAGGTATGCCAAGCCATAGGCCCAAACCCTCACCCTAGCTTGGGTTTTCAGACTTCCCCAGATTCCTGGCACAGTAGCGCTCCAGACTGGGGACTCCAGAACCACACCACAGGACTCTCCCTGCGTTCCCGAGGAAACATTCCCTACGGAGCTGCACAAAACCCGCAGATGAGGAGAAACCTGCGGTCTCCCGAGGCCAACCCAATTTCGGAGGATGGCCCTGGACACTAATTTGCATTCTGACCCTCAGCTTGAGCTCAGCTCTAAACTCAGCCCACTGAGTACCTCACTCCGGAGCCACCAGAGTCGGACTGCCATGCCCTGTGCCCTAACCATAGGCCCAACTAGGGTTTTCAGACTTCAATGCACAGAATCCTGGCCCAAAAGCCCTCCAGACTGGGGACTCTAGAGCCACACCATAGGACTCTGCCACCCCTTCAGAAGGAAACCGTGCCCTATGAAGAACAAAAAACCTCTGGAATAGCAGAAACCTGCATGTTTCCCAATGTCAACCCAGGTTCAGAGTTCCACCCTGGATACTAATGCCCATTAGACACTCAGTCTGAGACCTGCCCTCCACTCAGCAAACCCTGGTACCTTGCCCCACAGCCACCAGATACGGCCTGCAATCTAGGTCCCAATTCTAAACCTTGGGTTTTTAGACATCCATCCCGAGGCATGGCCTCATATCCCTCAATAAGGGCGGACCCCTGAGCCACAAAACAGAACTACTCCAATATCCCCAGAAGGAAACCTTGCCATTTGAGGCTGTGTAAAACCTTCAGTGTAGGAGAATCCTGAATGGTCCATGCGTCCACCATGACTTTGAGAGGCTGTCCTGCACACAAACCTGCATCGTGACCTCAGCCTGAGCCCTGTTTTCAACTCAGCCCCATGGGTAGCTCGCCCCAAAGCCATCAGATCAGGCCTGCCATACCCCTTGGCCATATTCCGAACCCTAAATGGGTTTTCAGACATCCATACCCAAAGGCCTACTCTCGAATCCCTACATATGGGGAATCCCTGAGCCATAAAACAGGCCTCTTCCCATCCCCCGGAATGAAACCTTGCTATTTGGAACTGCATAAAAGCTTCAGAGATGGAGAAATGTCGATCTCCCCCTGACGCCACATCCACATTCAGCGGCCCCCATGAACACAAACTCCAGCCTGAGGCACAGACTGAAACTTCCCTAATTTCATAACCCTGGGAGCTTGCCTCGGTGTCTACAGGTCAGGCCAGCCATGCCCTAGGCCCTAACCCTAACCCTAGCTTGGGTTTTCAGACTTCCATTCCCAGAGTCCTGACCCACAAGCCCTCTGGACTGGGGACTCCAGAACCACACCACAGGACTCTGCCTGCCTTCCTAAGGCCTTCCATGCCCTATGGAGTTACATAAATCCCGCAGCTTAGGAGAAAACTGCGCCCTCCCGAGCCCAACCCAAATTCAGAGGCTTGTCCTGGATAATAATATGCATTCTGACCCTCGGCCTGAGCTCAGCTCTAAACTCAGTCCGCTGGGTACCTCACCCCAGAGCCACCAGAGTGGGACTGCCATGCCCTATGCCCTAACTCTGGCCTAACTTGTGTTTTCAGACTTCAATGCACAGAATCCTGGCCCTAAAGCCCTCCAAACTGGCGAATCTGGATCCACATCACAGGTCTCTGCCACCCCTTCAGAAGGAAACTGTGCTCTATGGAGCGCACAAAACCCCTGGAATAGCAGAAACCGGCATAAACCCAATGCCAGCCCCAGTTTCAGAGTTCCACCCTGGACACTAATGTCCATCAGACACTCATCCTGAGCACTTTTTTCAACTCAGCTCCCGAGTAGCTCTCCCGAGAGACGGCAGATCGGGCTTGCCAATACCGTAGGCCCTGAGACTAACCCTATATTGGGTTTTCAAGAATCCATACCCATAGGCCTGGCCTTGAATCCCTCCATACTGGGGACCCCTGAGCCATAAAAAAAGACTCCTCCTGTCCCGCAGAAGAAAACATTGCTATTTGGAGCTGTGCAAAAACTCCCGAGAGATAGAGACCTCCATGGCCCCTTGAGACTGCCCCCACAATCCCTGGCCATCGTGGACACAAACTGAAGACTGAGTGAGTGCCTGAAACTTGCCCTACCTTCAGATCCTGGGGAGCTTCCCTCCGCATCTGCAGATCAGGTATGCCAAGCCCTAGGCCCTAACCCTCACCCTAGCTTGGGTTATCAGATTTCCTTCCCCAGATTCCTGGCCCACAACCCCTCTGGATTGGGGACTCCAGAGCCACACCAAAGGACTCTGCCTGCCTTCCCAAGGAAACCATGCCCTATGGAGTGGCACAAATCCCGCAGATTAGGAGAAACCTGCGGCCTCCCGAGCCAACCCAAATTCAGAGGCTTGTCCTGGACTCTAATATGCATTCTGACCCTCAGCTTGAGCTCAACTCTAAACTCAGCCCGCTGGGTACCTATCCTAAGAGCCACCAGAGTGGGAATGCCATGCCCTATGCCCTAACGACAGTCCTAACTTGGGTTTTCAGACTTCAATGCACAGAATCCTGGCCCAAAAGCCCTCCAAACTGGCGACTCTGTAGCCACACCACAGGTCTCTGCCACCCCTTCAGAAGGAAACTGTGCCCTATGGAGCGCGCAGATCCCCTGGAATAGCAGAAACCGGCATATCCCCCAATGCCACCCCCAGTTTCAGAGTTCCACCCTGGACACTAATGTCCATCAGACACTCATCCTGAGCCCTTTTTTCAACTCAGCTCCCGGGTAGCTCTCCTGAGAGACAGCAGATCGGGCGTGCCAATCCCACTGGCCCTAAGACTAACCCTATACTGGGTTTTCAAGCATCCATACCCATAGGCCTGGCCTTGAATCCCTCCATACTGGGGACCCTGGAGCCATAGAACAAGACTCCTCCTGTCCCACAGAAGAAAACATTGCTATTTGGAGCTGTGCAAAAACTCCCGAGAGATAGAGACCTCCATGGCCCCTTGAGACTGCCCCCACAATCCCTGGCCATCATGGACACAAACTCAAGACTGAGTGAGTGCCTGAAACTTGCCCTACCTTCAGATCCTGGGGAGCTAGCCTCAGCATCTGCAGATCAGCCCAAATATATTCGGATTTGGGCAGAATGCTCATGAGAATTGGCCGGAAAATGCCAGACGGGTTCGCTTCGGGTGTCCAAGTCCACAGGTAGCCCCCTGGGCCTCGCCCGGGATCGGGAGTGTTTAGTTCCGAACACCACCAGAAAGACCTCCGTGAGTCACGCACTGGCGATGCCGATGCCTCCTGCTCCTCAGCCTCCGGGGTTTCTCTCCCTGGAGCTGGCAGATGGGCCCGAAAACCAGGCACGGACCCTCGCCTGTTTGCTCAGCCTTCCGTTTCCAGGGTTCTGTCCCTTGGGGCCTCCAACTGGGGAACCCTGAATCCCGCGCCATGAGTCCCCCGACCATCCCGGCGCCAATGGTGCCTTTTGCATCTGTGCACCAGCCTTTGAGCGAGAGATATATTCGTTCCCCCACAGAGTGATGCCTTCAACTCAGCCACTCAGACTCAGTCTGAGTCCACACTTGCACATCAGGCCTGCCATCATCCCAGGAAAATCCCTAACCCTAGGTTGGGCCTTTAGGCTCTGGACCCACAGGCCTGACACCCAATTCCTCCCATGAATGGGAGCATCAAACTGATGGCAGGACTCAGCCTCTCAATGAGGAGATAGTTTCATTTGGTGTACTCTAACATCCTCAGAGCCATAGGAAATGGCCATGCTCTCGTGTGGCCATTCCCGCCATCTTTGCCCCTCCAGGCCAAAAACTCAGGCCAGAGGTGCCTCTGGATTCCCGCCCTCAACTCAGCCCTTGGAGGAACCAATAGGTGTCCTGGCAGATCCGACATGCCTTCTCCCTAAAACATAACACTAACGCTGTTAGTTAGTTACAGTCTGACTGTAACACTAATACTAACCCTAGCCAAGGTTGTGTGTTCAGGCATCCCTCCTCCATAGCCTGGTCCCCCAAACCTACAGATGGAGACCCCTGAGTTGGACCCCATAATTGCACCTGATCACAGGAGGAAACCCTGCTGTTTGGAAATGTGTTGAACCAGCAGAGCGGGAGAAACCTGCATGCCTCCCTGAGGCCACCCCACTTCCAGCACCCCCAAGGACCAAGAACCAGGAGTCTCACGATCCTGCAGACATGCGCCCTCAACTCAGGCATCAGGATGTGTCACCACAGCGCCAGCATATCGGGGCTGCCATGCGCCTACCACCTAACCCTAACCCTAAGTTGGGTGTCAGGATTCCATCCCCAGAGGCCTGGCTCCCTAGCCCTCCAGACTGGGATCCCTGTATTCCCAACGCAGGACTCTGGATGCCACCCACAAGGAAACTGGACCACGTGGCCCTGTGAAGAACCCTCCTAGGGGAAGAAACCTCCATGCTCCCTAAAGTCACCCACACCTTCCGAGGACCGCCACACCCAAATTCCGGAGCCTGATGGGCCGCAGGAGCAATGCCCTTAACTCAGTCCTCCGGAGAGCCTAAGTTCGCATTGTCACATAGGCCTGCCATTCTCCCAGGACCAAACCCTAACCCTAGGTTTTGTGTTCTGGCAGTGGACCCCAGAGGCCTGACACCCAATTCCTCCCATGGGCGGGAGCATCAGACTGACTATAGGACTCAGCCTTTCAGACAGGAAGAGACTGTTTCTTTGGTGTTCTCTCACACCCTCAGAGCCCTAGGAACTGGCCATGCTCCCCTGAGGCCATTAACACAATCTTTGCCCTCCAGGCCAAAAACCCTGGGCATAACTAGCCTCCAGAGCCCCGCCCTCAACTCATCCCTTGGGTGAGCAGAGACCTGTGCTGACTGATTGGACATGCCTTGTCCCTAAGATACAATATTAAGCTAAGGCTAACCCTAACCTAATACCAACCCTAGCCCAGGTTGTGTGTTCAGGCATCCATCTTCCGATGTCTGGTGACCAAAACCGTCAGATGGAGGACCCTTGAGCTGCACCCCATAATTGTGCCTGAACCCAGGAGGAAATCCTGCCATTTAGAAATGTGCTGAATGGAGAGGGACCAGATGGCAGGAAGTAGGAGGCGCCGTCTCAGTCTGTACACTGAAGTGAGCTGATTACCTACCAAAGAACTCCGATCACCCATGAAATCAGTCTGAGATCAGAATTATACACGTCTGGATCTCTACAGGGGCAGAAGACGCCAGTGGGCAGGTAAAGTGGAGTGGGAATGTTGGGCTGATATCGGAAGATAAACAAAAGGGGAAGGGGGACACCAGAGGTGAACCGATTAGAAAGTAATACCCCAATACGAGAGTGCCCTGCAACTGGGGACCAGCATTAACTTGGAGTCTGGTTGAAAGCACTCAAAAAAAGCAAAAGATCGTGGGGGGGGGAAATTGTATGAATTGGGGTGGTTAGGGACAGGGGCTTAAGTCCCCAGACCAGGACAGCCTCCTCTGGCACTGAGCCAGAGAGAGTGCGGCAGAGAAACCAGGTCTTGGTCCCTGAGCCGCCCGCGCTTGAGAACTTGTGGGGTCTAGCTCCCGTGAGGGGCTGGGAGCCTCGCCAGATGGCAGAATGCCGTGCCTCACTTTCAGAGCCTGAGACGTGTGCGCCTCACACCCTCCCCTGGGAGAGGTGCCTGCCACTCTGCACTCTCCACCTGGAAAGACCAGGCACTCCAAGCCCAGGCCAGCGGGAAAATCTCAGTGTGCGATCACTGCTTGGAACCTCTCTGGTGATCTGGAACTGTCCAGACAGCCGCCACCTCCGTGGTTTTGGGTACAAGAGGAGATCCTGCATCGCTAGGGACCGCGATTCAGAACCTACTCTGCCAGCACCTCTGCAACACCCCCAGGGGAGCATTCTGAGGCTTCTCTCTGAGAGGGAGTTTAAGCTGTCAAGGCGAGAGAAAAAAAAAAACAACAACAAAATGAACAAACAAACATAAAAACCTCCAGAGAACAAAAGACTGAAAAACCGGTTCCCTCAGAGCCCACCCCCTTGAGGGGGGCAGGAGGACTTAACTCAGAGAACATCATTTTCTGAAAACCCACGTGGCAGGTCCCTCCCCCCAGAGAACCAACCTGGAAAGGAAAAAAAAGACGACAAGAGAACAACCACCACTACTTCATAGATACAACTTTTATTTTTAACTCGTTCCCACTATTCTGGTTCGTTTTTTATATATATAGATAATTTTTAACTCTTTTTCCATCACAGTGAGATGTCCAGTACATCAAATTCCAAAATAACCTTCTGACCTGAAATTTTTGATACACACACCAGTGTTTTGCTTTTGCTTTTCTATTTTTTTTTAAATTTTAGTTTAGTTTACTCTAGTTTATTCTATTTTAATTTTTATTTTCTAATATTCATATGGGGTTAAATTCAAGGTAAACCCCTTTGCCCAATGAATGCTACCCCTATAGGTAAACCAATTTGTAATCCCCCTTTATCATAGGAAAGTTGAGTACTTTAACAAAGATATCAAGATACATCCAGGAAGAATCAAAATAAACTTTCTCGCTCACACTGAGAATTTATAACCACTCTCCAAACTTTTTCTTCTGCCACTGTTTCTGTGTATTTGTGTTTGTTCTGATAGTATATAAATCTTATACTTGGGGTTCTTTTTGATGAGGTTCTTCCTTTTTTTGATTTATATATAAATATATATACTTCTCTCTTGTCATATACTTTATCAGTCTTTTCGTTTGTCTGTTTTTGTTTGTATACTTCATAAATCTTACCTTGGGGCCCATTTTGGCTGAGCCTTCTCTTTTATCTTCCCTTTTTCTCAATTCTCTCTCTCTCTCTCACTCTCTCTCTCTCTCTCTCTCTTTCTCTTTTTCTTTTCTTTTTTCTCTCATTTGCGTGGGGAATCCTGATTGCTCAGAAGCGTTCCAGGGGGGGCGCCTGGGTGGCTCAGTGTGTTAAGCTGCTGCCTTCGGCTCAGGTCATGATCTCAGGGTCCTGGGATCGAGTCCCACATCGGGCTCTCTGCTCAGCAGCGAGCCTGCTTCCCTCTCTCTCTCTATCTGCCTGCCTCTCTGTCTACTTGTGATCTCTCTCTGTCAAATAAATAAATAAAATCTTTAAAAAAAAAAGAAGAAGAAGAAGCGTTCCAGGGTACACCTTGACTGCACCACAATCGATACATCCAGCTACATCTGTTCAGTCATCTCTCACCAAAATGACTAGGAGGAGGAATGCCCAACAGAAGAAAAACACAGAGGATGGGTCTTCTACAACAGAGCTAATGGCTATCAACATAGACAAGATGTCGGAAAAGGAATTCAGGCTAACAATTATCCAGGCAATAGCTAGGTTGGAGAAAGCCATGGATGACCAAACGGATTTGATTAGGGCAGAACTGAAAGCCACCAGGGATGATGTACACAATGTTAGGAAAGAACTGAAAGCCACCAGGGATGATGTTCACAAAGCTCTCAATGAGTTCCAATCGAATCTAAATTCTCTAAAAGCTAGGGCAACTGAGACAGAAGATAGAATTAGTGATCTGGAGGACAAACAGATAGAGAGAAAGGATCAGGAGGAAGCCTGGAACAAACAGTATGAAAGCCATGAAAACAGAATCAGGGAAATAAATGATGCCATGAAACATTCCAGCGTCAGACTTATTGGAATCCCGGAAGGGGAGGAGAAAGAAAGAAGTCTAGAAGATATAGTGGAACAAGTTCTACATGGAAATTTTCCCAAACGTGCGAATGGAACCAGCGTTCATATACTAGAGACAGAACAGTCTACCCCCAAGATTATAGATTCTAAAAAAACAACAAGGCACCTGATAGCAAAACTGAGAAATCATAATTGTAGATACAATCTCTTGAAAGCCACTAGGAGAAAGAGTCTCCTTACCTACAGAGGAAAGTCCATCAGAATAACGTCAGACCTGTCCACAGAGACCCAGAAAGCCAGAAAGGGTTGGCAAGGTATATTCAGGGTACCAAATGAGAAGAACATGCAGCCAAGAATACTTTATCCAGCAAGACTGACATTCAAAATGGATGGAGAAATAAAGAGTTTCCAAGACCGGCAAGGCTTAAAAGATTATGTAAACACCAAGCCTACACTGCAAGAAATATTAAGGGGGGGGGGGTGTCTATAAAAGAAAACAAATACTAAAAATGTCATTGAACAGAAATATAGAGACAATCTACAGAAAGAAAGACTTCAACGGTAACACGATGTCAGTAAAAACGTATCTATCAATAATCACTCTCAATGTGAATGGCCTAAAAGCACCCATAAAATGACACGAGATTGCAGATTGGATAAAACGACAGGAGCCATCCATATGTTGTCTACAAGAGACCCATTTTGACCTAAAGATACACCCAGACTGAAAGTGAAGGGATGGAGAAGCATCTTTCATGCCAATGGGATTCAAAAGAAGGCCGGGGTAGCGATTCTCATATCAGATAAATTAGATTTTAAACTAAAGACTGTAGTCAGAGATGCAGAAGGACACTACATAATTCTTAAAGGGACTATCCCCAAGTTGATCTAACAATTGTAAATATCTACGCCCCCAATATGGGAGCACCCAATTCCATAAGAAAACTATTAATCAAGATAAAGAGTCATATTGATATGAATACATTAATACTAGGAGATCTTAACACACCTCTCTCAGTAATAGACAGATCATCAAAGCAGAAAATCAATTGAATGACACATTGGACCAGATGGACCTCATAGGTATATACAGAACATTCCACTCTAAAACAACAGAAGACTCATTCTTCTCAAGTGCACATGGAACCTTCTCCAGAATAGACCACATACTCGGTCACAAATCAGGACTCAACTGATACCAAAAGACTAAGATTATTCCCTGCATATTCTCAGATCACAATGCTTTGAAACTGGAGCTCAATCACAAGGAAAAGTTCAGAAGGAACTCAAACACCTGGAAGCTAAAGACCACCTTGCTTAAGAATGCTTGGATCAACCAGGAGATCAAAGAAGAACTTAAACAATTCATGGAAACCAACGAGAACGAAGACACTTCAGTCTAAAACCTATGGGATAGAGCAAAGGCAGTCCTAAGGGGGAAATACAGAGCCATACAAGCCTCCCTCAAAAAAATGGAAAAATCCAGGAGGTGGAGTCAAGATGGCGGAGAAGTAGCAGGCTGAGACTACATCAGGTAGCAGGAGATCAGCTCTATATCTTATCTAAACAAACACCTACAAATCCAACAGGAGATCGAAGAGAAGAAGAACAGCAATTCTAGAAACAAAAAATCAACCACTTTCTGAAAGGTAGAACTGGCAGAGAAGTGAATCTAAAACGACGGGAAGATAGACCGCGGGGGAGGGGCCGGCTCCCGGCAAGCGGCAGAGCAACGGAGGTCTAAATCAGGACTTTTCAAAGTCTGTTCCACTGAGGGACATTGATCCAGAGGCTAAGCTGGGGTGAAGCCCACGCGGGGTCTGCATGGCCCCAGGTCCCGCAGGGTCACAGAAGAATCGGGGGTGTCGGAGTGTCACTGAGCTCGCAGGTATTAGAATGGAGAAGCCAGCTACAGAGCAGAGCCCAGGACTGAACTCTCAGCTCGGGGTTACCTTGAAATGGTCGCGGGCTGGGTGAGCTCGGAGCGCGGCTAGAGGCTGGGGATACGGGAGTGATTGGGTGCTGTCCTCTGGGAGCACACTGAGGAGTGGGGCCCCGGGCTCTCGGCTCCTCCGGGCCGGAGACTAGGAGGCCGCCATTTTCATTCCCATCCTCCGGAACTCTATGGAAAGCATTCAGGGAACAGAAGCTCCCAAAGCGAACCCGAGCTGATTACTTAATCCGGCGCCCCGTAGGCGGTGCAATTACGCCTCGGTCAAAGACACTTGAGAGTCACTACAACAGGCCCATCCCCCAGAAGATCAACAAAATATCCAGCCAGGACGAAGTTCATCTATCATGGTAAGCAGGTTCAATTCCTAAGACAGCCGCAGAATTCCAGAGGAGGAGAAAGCAAAGCACGGAACTCGTGGTTTTCTCCCCATGATTCTTTAGTCTTGCGGTTAATTCAATTTTTTTTCTTTTTTCAATTTTTTTTCTTTCTTTTTTCTTCCTCTGCTAAATTTTTTAAAACTTTTACCCTTTTCTTTTTTAACGTTTTTGACTAGTTTATCGAAATATATATATTTTTTCTTTCTTTTTTATATTTTTTCTTTATTTGTTTTATCTTTTAAATTTTTTTCTTTTTCTTTCTGAACCTCTTTTTATCCCCTTTCTCCCCCCCCCCCCACAATTTGGGGTCTCTTCTGACTTGGTTACAGCGCATTTTTCTGGGGTCTTTGCCACCCTTTTAGTAGTTTATTTGCTCCTTCATATCCTCTTATCTGGACAAAATGACAAGGCGGAAAAAACCACCACAAACAAAAGAACAAGAGGCAGTACCGAAGGCTAGGGACCTAATCAACACAGACATTGGTAATATGTCAGATCAAGAGTTCAGAATGATGATTCTGAACATTCTAGCCGGGCTCGAAAAAGGCATGGAAGATATTAGAGAAACCCTCTCTGGAGATATAAAAGCCCTTTCTGGAGAAATGAAAGAACTAAAATCTAACCAAGTTGAAATCAAAAAAGCTATTAATGAGGTGCAATAAAAAATGGAGGCTCTCACTGCTAGGATCAATGAGGCAGAAGAAAGAATAGTGATATAGAAGACCAAATGACAGAGAATAAAGAAGCTGAGCAAAAGAGGGACAAACAGCTACTGGACCACGAGGGGAGAATTCGAGAGATAAGTGACACCATAAGATGAAACAACATTAGAATAATTGGGATTCCAGAAGAAGAAGAAACAGAGAGGGGAGCAGAAGGTCTATTGGAGAGAATTATTGGAGAGAATTTCCCTAATATGGCAAAGGGAGCAAGCATCAAAATCCAGGAGATGCAGAGAATCCCCCTCAAAGTCAACAAGAATAGGTCCACACCCCGTTACCTAATAGTAAAATTGACAAGTCTTAGTGACAAAGAGAAAATCCTGAAAGCAGCCCTGGAAAAGAAGTCTGTAACATACCATGGTAAAATTATTAGATTGGCAGCAAACTTATCCACAGAGACCTGGCAGGCCAGAAAGTGCTGGCATGATATATTCAGAGCACTAAATGAGAAAAACATGCAGCCAAGAATACTCTATCCTGGGCGCCTGGGTGGCTCAGTGGGTTGAGCCGCTGCCTTCGGCTCGGGTCATGATCTCGGGGTCCTGGGATCGAGTCCCGCGTCGGGCTCTCTGCTCGGCGGGGAGCCTGCTTCCCTCTCTCTCTCTCTCTGCCTGCCTCTCTGTCTGCTTGTGATCTCTCTCTGTCAAATAAATTAAAAAAAAAAAAAAAAAGAATACTCTATCCTATAGAAGACCAAATGACAGAGAATAAAGAAGCCGAACAAAAGAGGGACAAACAGCTACTGGACCATGAGGGGAGAATTCGAGAGATAAGTGACACCATAAGATGAAACAACATTAGAATAATTGGGATTCCAGAAGAAGAAACAGAGAGGGGAGCAGAAGTTCTATTGGAGAGAATTATTGGACAGAATTTCCCTAATATGGCAAAGGGAGCAAGCATCAAAATCCAGGAGATGCAGAGAACCCCCCTCAAAGTCAACAAGAATAGGTCCACACCCCGTTACCTAATAGTAAAATTGACAAGTCTTAGTGACAAAGAGAAAGTCCTGAAAGCAGCCCGAGAAAAGAAGTCTGTAACATACCATGGTAAAAATATTAGATTGGCAGCAGACTTATCCACAGAGACCTGGCAGGCCAGGAAGAGCTGGCATGATATATTCAGAGCACTCAACGAGAAAAACATGCAGCCAAGAATACTCTATCCAGCTAGGCTATCATTGAAAATAGAAGGAGAGATCAAAAGCTTCCAGGACAAACAAAAACCAAAAGAATTTGCAAACACCAAACCAGCTCTACAGGAAATATTGAAAGGGGTCCTCTTAGCAAAGAGAGAGTCTAAAAGTAGTAGATCAGAAAGGTACAGAGACAATATACAGTCACAGTCACCTTACAGACTAATAATGGCAATAAATTCATATCTCTCAATAGTTACCCTGAATGTTAATGGGCTAAATGCCCCAATTAAAAGACACAGGGTTTCAGAATGGATTAAAAAAACAAAACCAATCAGTATGTTGCCTACAAGAAAATCATTTTAGGCTCGAAGACACCTCCAGATTTAAAGTGAGGGGGTGGAAAACAATTTACCATGCTACTGGGCATCAGAAGAAAGCTGGGGTGGCAATCCTTATATCAGATCAATTAGATTTTAAGCCAAAGACTATAATAAGAGATGAGGAAGGACACTATATCCTACTCAAAGAGTCTGTCCAACAAGAAGATCTAACAATTTTAAATATCTATGCCCTTAACGTGGGAGCAGCCAACTCTATCAACCAATTAATAACAAAATCAAAGAAACACATCAATAATAATACAATAATAGTAGGGGACTTTAACACTCCCCTCACTGAAATGGACATATCACCCAAGCAAAAGATCAACAAGGAAATCAAGGCCTTAAATGACACACTTCACCAGATGGATATCACAGATATATTCAGAACATTTCATCTCAAAGCAACAGAATACACATTCTTCTCTAGTGCACATGGAACATTCTCCAGAATAGATCACATCCTGGGTCACAAATCTGGTCTCAACCGGTATCAAAAGATTAGGATCATTCCCTGCATATTTTCAGACCACAATGCTCTGAAGGTAGAACTCAATCACAAGAGGAAAGCTGGAAAGAACCCAAATACATGGAGACTAAACAGCATCCTTCTAAAGAATGAATGGGTCAACCAGGAAATTAAAGAAGAATTGAAAAAATTCATGGAAACAAATGATAATGAAAACACAACGATTCAAAATTTGTGGGACACAGCAAAGGCAGTCCTGAGAGGAAAATATATAGCGGTACAAGCCTTTCTCAAGAAACAAGAAAGGTCTCAAGTACACAACCTAACCCTACACCTAAAGGAGCTGGAGAAAGAACAAGAAAGAAACCCTAAACCCAGAAGGAGAAGAGAAATCATAAAGATCAGAGAAGAAATCAATGAAATAGAAACCAAAAAAAAAAAAAAAAAAATAGAACAAATCAATGAAACTAGGAGCTGGTTCTTTGAAAGAATCAATAAGATTGATAAACCCCTGGCCAGACTCATCAAAAAGAAAAGAGAAAGAACCCAAATAAATAAAATCATGAATGAAAGAGGAGAGATCACAACTACCACCAAAGAAATACAGACAATTATAAGAACATACTATGAACAACTCTATGCCAACAAATTAGACAATCTGGAAGAAATGGATGCATTCCTAGAGACATATAAACTACCACAACTGAACCAGGAAGAAATAGAAAACCTGAACAGGCCCATAACCAGTAAGGAGATTGAAACAGTCATCCAAAATCTCCAAACAAACAAAAGCCCAGGGCCAGACGGCTTCCCAGGGGCATTCTACCAAACATTTAAAGAAGAACTAATTCCTATTCTCCTGAAACGGTTCCAAAAAATAGAAATGGAAGGAAAACTTCCAAACTCATTTTATGAGGCCAGAATCACCTTGATCCCAAAACCAGACAAGGATCCCACCAAAAAAGAGAACTACAGACCAATATCCTTGATGAACACAGATGCAAAAATTCTCACCAAAATACTAGCCAATAGGATTCAACAGTACATTAAAAGGATTATTCACCACGACCAAGTGGGATTTATTCCAGGGCTGCAAGGTTGGTTCAACATCCACAAATCAATCAATGTGATAGAACACATTAATAAAAGAAAGAACAAGAACCATATGATACTCTCCATAGATGCTGAAAAAGCATTTGACAAAGTACAGCATCCCTTCCTGATCAAAACTCTTCAAAGTGTATGAATAGAGGGCACATACCTTAATATTATCAAAGCCATCTATGAAAAACCCACCGCAATTATCATTCTCAATGGAGAAAAACTAAAAGCTTTTCCGCTAAGGTCAGGAACATGGCAGGGATGTCCACTATCACCACTGCTATTCAACATACTACTAGAAGTCCTAGCCTCAGCAATCAGACAACAAAAAGAAACTAAAGGCATCCAAATCGGCAAAGAAGAAGTCAAACTATCACTCTTCGCAGATGATATGATACTATATGTGGAAAACCCAAAAGACTCCACTCCAAAACTGCTAGGACTTGTACAGGAATTCAGTAATGTTTCAGGATATAAAATCAATGCACAAAAATCAGTTACATTTCTGTACACCAACAACAAGACAGAAAAAGAGAAATTAAAGGAGTCAATCCCATTTACAATTGCACCCAAAACTATAAGATACATAGGAATAAACCTAACCAAAGAGGCTAAGAATCTATATGCAGAAAACTCTAAAGTACTCATGAAAGAAATTGAGGAAGACACAAAGAAATGGGAAAAAGTTCCATGCTCCTGGATTGGAAGAATAAATATTGTGAAAATGTCTATGCTACCTAAAGCAATCTACACATTTAATGCAATCCCTATCAAAATTCCATCCATTTTTTTCAAAGAAATGGAGCAAATAATCCTAAAATTTATATGGAACCAGAAAAGACCTCGAATAGCCAAAGGAATATTGAAAAACAAAGCCAAAGTTGGTGGCATCACAATTCCGGACGTCAAGCTCTATTACAAAGCTGTCATCATCAAGACAGCATGGTACTGGCACAAAAACAGACACATACATCAATGGAACAGAATAGAGAGCCCAGAAATAGACCCTCAACTCTATGGTCAACTCATCTTCGACAAAGCAGGAAAGAATGTCCAATGGAAAAAAGACAGCCTCTTCAATAAATGGTGCTGGGGAAATTGGACAGCCACATGCAGAAAAATGAAATTGGACCCCTTTCTTACACCACACACGAAAATAGACACCAAATGGATGAAGGACCTCAATGTGAGAAAGGAATCCATCAAAATCCTTGAGGAGAATGCAGGCAGCAACCTCTTTGACCTCAGCCGCAGCAACATATTCCTAGGAACATCGGCAAAGGCAAGGGAAGCAAAGGGCAAAGATGAACTATTGGGATTTCGTCAAGATCTAAAGCTTTTGCACAGCAAAGGAAACAGTTAACAAAACCAAAAGACAACTGACAGAATGGGAGAAGATATTTGCAAATGACATATCAGATCAAGGGCTAGTATCCAAAAATCTGTAAGGAACTTAGCAAACTCAACACCCAAAGAACAAACAATCGAATCAAGAAATGCACAGAGGACATGAACAGACATTTCTGCAAAGAAGACATCCAGATGGCCAACAGACACATGAAAAAGTGCTCCACGTCACTCGGCATCAGGGAAATACAAAGCAAAACCACAATGAGATATCACCTCACACCAGTCAGAATGGCTAAAATTAACAAGTCAGGAAATGACAGATGCTGGCGAGGACGCGGAGAAAGGGGAACCCTCCTTCACTGTTGGTGGGAATGCAAGCTGGTGCAACCACTCTGGAAAACAGCATGGAGGTTCCTCAAAATGTTGAAAATAGAACTACCCTATGACCCAGCAATTACACTACTGGGTATTTACCCTAAAGATACAAATGCAGTGATCCGAAGGGGCACGTGTACCCGAATTTTTATAGCAGCAACGTCTACAATAGCCAAACTATGGAAAAAACCTAGATGTCCATCAACAGAAGAATGGATAAAGAAGATATGGTATATATACACAATGGAATACTATGCAGCCATCCAAAGAAATGAAATCTTGCCATTTGCAACGACGTGGATGGAAGTAGAGGGTATCATGCTTAGTGAAATAAGTCAATCGGAGAAATACAACTATCATATGATCTCCCTGATATGAGGATATGGAGATGCAACATGGGGGGTTAGGCGGATAGGAGAAGAATAAATGAAACAAGATGAGATTGGGAGGGAGACAAACCATAAATGACTCTTAATCTCACAAAACAAACTGGGGTTTTCTGGGGGGAGGTGGGGTTGGGAGAAGGGGAGGGGGTTATGGACATTGGGGAGGGCTACGTGAGTGCTGTGAAGTATGTAAACCTGGCGATTCACAGACCTGTACCCCTGGGGATAAAAATATATTATATGTTTATAAAAAAAAATTGGAAGGGGAGGCGAACCATAAGAGACTATGGACTCTGAAAAACAACCTGAGGGTTTTGAAGGGGTGGGGGTGGGAGGTTTGGGGAACCAGGTAGTGAGTAATAGGGAGGGCACATATTGCATGCAGCACTGGGTGTTGTGCAAAAACAATGAATAGTTACGCTGAAAAAAAAAATAAGTTTATTTAAAAAAAACTGAAAAATCCAGAGTACACCAGCTATCTCTACACCTTAAAGAGCTGGAGAAGCAACAACAAATAAAACCAACTCCACACATAAGAAGGGAAATAATCAAGATTAGAGCAGAGATCAATGAGGTAGAAACCAAAGACACAGTAGAACATATCAATGAAACTAGAAGCTGGTTTTTTGAATCAATAAGATCAATAAACAATTGGCCACACCAATCCAAAAGAAACGAGAGAAAGCCCATATTAATAAAATTATGAATGAAAAGGGAGAGATCACAACTAACACCGGGAAGTAGAAACAATCATCAGAAGTTATTATCAACAGTTATATGCCAATAAGCTAAGCAAACTAGATGAAATGGGTGCATTCTTGGAAAACTATAAACTCCCAAAATTGAACCAGGAAGAACTTGACAACCTGAATAGATGGATATCTAGTAACAAGATCGAAGTTGTCATCAAAAACCTCCCAAAAAACAAGAGCCCAGGATCTGACGAATTCCCTGGGGAATTCTATCAAACTTTCAAAGAAGAAATAACACCTATTCTCCTGAAACTGTTTCAAAAAATTGAAGCAGGAAGAAAGACTCATTTTATGAAGCCGGGATTACCCTGATCCCCAAACCAGGCAAAGACCCTACCAAAAAGGAGAATTTCAGGCCAATATCACTGATGAATATGGATGCAAAGATTCTCAACAAGATCCTAGCAAACAAAATCCAAAAGTACATTAGAAAGATTATCCACCATGACCAGGTGGGATTCATCCCTGGGTTGCAAGGATGGTTCAACATTCGCAAACCAATTGATGTGATAGAACAAATCAATAAGAGAAGAGAGAAGAACCACATGGTCCTCTCAATTGATGCAGAAAAAGCATTTGACAAAATCCAGCATCCATTCCTGATGAAAACACTTCAAAGTATAGGGATGGAGGGAACATTCCTGAACTTCATAAAATCTCTCTATGAAAGACCCACAGCAAAAATCGTCCTCAATGGGAAAAAGCTTGTAGCTTTCCTGTTGAGATCAGGAACACAACAAGGATGCCCATTGTCACCACTCTGGTTCAACATAGTATTAGAAGTCCTAGCAACGGCAATCAGACAACAAAGAGAAATAAAAGGTATCTAAATTGGCAAGGAAGAAGTCAAACTCTCTCTCTTCACAGATGACATGATTCTTTATTTGGAAAACCCGAAATATTCCACCACCAAACTGCTAGAACTCATACAGCAATTCAGTAACGTGGCAGGATACAAAGTCAATGTACAGAAATCAGTGGCTTTCTTATACACTAACAATGAAAATACAGAAAGGGAAATTAGAAAATCGATTCCATTTACTATAGCACAAAGAACCATCAGATACCTGGGAATAAACCTAACCAAAGAAGTAAAGCATCTGTACTCGCAGAACTACAGAACACTCATGAAAGAAATTGAAGAAGACACAAAAAGATGGAAGACAATTCCATGCTCTTGGATCAGAGAATAACATTGTTAAAATGTCTATACTGTTTAGGGCAATCTATACTTTTAATGTCATTCTGATCAATATTCCTACCGTATTTTTCAAAGAGCTGGAGCAAATAATCCAAAAATTTTATGGAATCAGAAGAGACCCCGAATTGCTAAGGAAATGTTGAAAAACAAGCAAACAAACAAACAAACAAACAAAAAACCTGGCAGCATCACATTACCTGATTTCAAGCTTTACTACAAAGCTGTGATCACCAAGACAGCGTGGTCCTGGCATAAAAACAGACGCATAGACCAGTGGAACAGAGTGGAGAGCCCAGATATGGACCCTCAACCCTATGGTCAAATAATCTTCGACAAAACAGGAAAAAATATTCAATGGAAAAAAGACAGTCTCTTCAATAAACGGTGCTGGGAAAACAGGACAGCTATATGTAGAATAATGAAACTCAACCATTCTCTTACACTCGAAATGGATAAAAGACCTCATCATGAGACAGGATTCCATCAGAATCCTAGAGGAGAACATAGGCAGTAACCTCTTCGAGATCAGCCACAGCAACTTCTTTCAAGATATGTCTCCAAAGGCCAAGGAAACAAAAGCGAAAATGAACTTTTGGGACTTCATCAAGATCAAAAGCTTCTGCACAGCAAAGGAAACAGTCCACTAAACAAAAAGGCAACCCACGGAATGGGAGAAGATATTTGCAAATGACAGTACAGACAAAAGATTGATATCCAGGATCTAGAAAGAACTTCTCAAACTCAACACACACAAAACAGATAATCATATCCAAAAATGGGCAGAAGATATGAACAGACACTCCTCCAATGAAGACATACAAATGGCTATCAGACACATGACAAAATGTTCATCATCACTAGCCATCAGGGAGATTCAAATTAAAACGTCATTGAGATACCACCTGACACCAGTTAGAAAGGCCACAATTAGCAAGACAGGAAACAACGTGTGTTGGAGAGGATGTGGAGAAAGGGGAACCCTCTTACACTGTTGGTGGGAATGCAAGTTGGTGCAGCCACTTTGGTGAACAGTGTGGAGATTCCTCCAGAAATTAAAAAGAGAGCTTCCCTATGACCCTGCAATTGCATTGCTGGGTATTTACCCCAAAGATACAGATGGAGTGAAAAGAAGGGCCTTCTGTACCCCAATGTTTATAGCAGCAAAGGCCTCGGTCGCCAAACTGTGGAAAGAACCAAGATGCCCTTCAATGGACGAATGGATAAGGAAGATGTGGTCCATATACAAGATGGAGTATTATGCCTCCATCAGAAAGGATGAATACCCAACTTTTGTAGCAATATGGACGGGAGTGGAAGAGATTATGCTGAGTGAAATAAGTCAAGCAGAGAGAGTCAATTATCATATGGTTTCACTTATTTGTGGAGCATAACAAAGAACAAGGAGGACATGGGGAGATGGAGAGGAGAAGGAAGTTGTGGGAAATTGGAAGGGGAGGTGAACCATGAGAGACTACGGACTCTGAAAAAGAACCTGAGGGTCTTGAATGGGTGGGGAGTGGGAGGTTGGGAGAACAAGGTGGTGGGTATTAGGGAGGGCACGTGTTGCATGGAGCACTGGGTGTGGTGCAAAAATAAGGAATACTGTTACGCTGAAAAGAAATAATATAGATAGATAGATAGATATTGAAAGTGAAAAAAAAAGGAATGTGCTGAACCTACAGAGCAGAAGAAACCAGAATGCCTCCCTGACGCCACCCCCAATACCGGCGCCCCTGAGGAGCAGGAATGAGGAGTCTCACGGTCCTGAAGACTCACGTCCTCAACTCAGGCATCGGGATTGGTCATCACTGTGCCGGCAGATCCGGGCCACCATGCCCCTGTGACCTAAACCTAACCCTCGGTTGGGTGTTCAGGCTTCAGTCCCCAGAGGACTGGCTCCCTAGCCCTCCAGACTGGGGACCCTATATTCCCAACGTAGGACTCTGGCTGCCACCCATGATGAAACTTGACCACATGGACCTTTGCAGAACGCTCCTTGCCGGAGAAACCTCCATGACCCCTAAAGCCAACCACATCTTCTGAGCACCCCCACACCACAATTCCTTAGCCTTACAGGCCGCCAGAACAATGCCCTCAGCCCAGCCCTCCAGAGAGCCTGAGTCCGTGCTGGCACATCAGGCCTGCCATTCTCCCAGGACGAAACCCTAACACTAGGTTGGGTGTTCAGGCATTGGACCCAGAGGCCTGACACCCAATTCCTCCCATGGGTTGAGCATCAGACTGTCGGCAGGACTCAGTTCTCAGCCAGGAGGAGACCTTTTCATTTGGTGTTCTCTCACACCCTCAGAGCAGTAGCAACCAGCCATTCTCCCTTGAGGCCATTCCCACCAGCTTTGCTCCTCCAGGCCAAGAACCCAGGGCCTGAGGAGCCTCCTGAGTCCTGCCCTCAACTCAGCCCTTGGGTGAGCACGTATCTGTGCTAGCAGATCCGACATGCCCTGTCCCTAAGCCTAACACTAACCATAATACTAAACCTAGCCCAGGTTGTGTGTTCAGGCGACCATACTCTGACTCCTGGTCCCCAAGGCCCCAGATGGGGGACCTGTGAGCAATACCCCATCATTGAACCTGACACCAGGAGGAAACCATGCTGTTTAGAATTGTGCTGAACCCACAGAGCGGGATAAATTTGAATGTCTCCCTGAGGCCACCCCACTTGCAGCGCCCCCAAGGACCAAGAACCAGGAGTCTCATGGTCCTGCAGACACACGCTCTGAACTCAGGCATTGGGATGGGTCACCACAGCGCCAGCAGATTGGGGCTGCAGTGCCCCTACAACCTAACCCTCTCAGCAGGACTCACCCTCTCAGCCAGAAGGTGACCTTTCATTTCATGCTATCTAATGCCCTGAGAATTGTAGAAACTGGCATGCTCCCCTGAGGCGATTTCCAACATCTTTGCCCGTACAGCCCAAAACCCCAGTGCCCGAGGAGTCTCCTGAGTCCCGCCCTCAACTCAGCCCTTGGGTGAGCTGATATCTGTGCTT
Source organism: Meles meles (assembly GCF_922984935.1). NCBI lineage: Eukaryota > Metazoa > Chordata > Mammalia > Carnivora > Mustelidae > Meles > Meles meles. Next base: position 632,841 of record NW_025721618.1, on the reverse strand, counting down.
GCATATCCGACATGCCTTGTCCCTAAGACATAACCTTAACCCTAATCCTAATACTAACCCTAGCCCAGGTTCGTGCTCAGGCATCATCCTCCCACAACTGGTCCTCAAAACCCCAGATAGGGGACCCCTGAGTTGCACCCCATAATTGCACATGATCCCAGCATGAACCGTGCCGTTTAGAAATGGGCTGAAGCCACAGAGCAGGAGAAGCCTGCAAGTCTCCCTGAGGCCAAAGCACTTCTGGACCCTCCCAAGGACCGGGAACCAGAGTCTCAAGGTCCTGCAGACATAGCCTCAACTCAGGCATCAGGATGGGTCACCACAGCACCGGCAGATCGGGGTTACCATGCCCCAAAGACTTAACCATAATGCTAGGATGGGTGTTTATGCTTCGATCCACAGAGGCCTGGCTCCCTAGCCGTCCAGACTGGGGACCCTGTATTTGCAATGCTGGACTCCGGCTGCCACCCACAAGGAAAATGGCCCACATGGCCCTGTGCAGTACGCTCCTGGCTGGAGAAACCTCCATGCCCCCTAAAGACACCCACACCTTCCGAGGACCCACACACCACCGCCCAGTGCCTGATGGGCCACCAGAGCAATACCCTCAACTCAGCCCTCCGGAGAGCCTGAGTCTGCACTGGCACCCCAGGCCTGCCATGCTCCCAGGACCAAACCCTAATACCCTAGCTCAGGTGGTCAGGCTCTGGACCCCAGAGGCCTGATACCCAATTCCATCCCAGTGGATAGGATCATCAGACTGATGGCAGGACTCAGCCTCTCAGCCAGGACAATAAATGAAATAAACCATTTCATTTAGTGCTATCTAACACTCTCAGAGACCTAGAAACCAGCATGCTCCCCTGAGGCCATTCCCACCATCTTTACCTTCTAGGATAAAAACCCAGGGCCTAAGGATCCTCCTGAGTCCCGCCTTCAACTCAGCCCTTGGGTGAGCCCATATAAGTGTTACCAGATCCAACATGCCTTGTCCCTAATACATAACCCTAACCCTAAACTTTTTATTTTTTTTTAAGATTTTATTCATTTCTTTGACAGAGAAAGATCAGAAGAAGGCACAGAGAGGACGAAGCACGCTCCCCGCTGAGCAGAGAGCCTGATGTGGGGCTCGATCCCAGGACCCTGAGATCATGACCTGAGTGGAAGGCAGAGGCTTTAACCAACTGAGCCACCCAGGCGCCCCACCTTAACACTAATCTTAACACTAACCCTAACCACAAAACCTAACCCTAACCTCTAAACCTAACATAACAACCTCGGAGCAGTAGAAACCATCATGCTCCCCAGAGGCGATTCCCACCTTCTTTGCCCCTCCAGTCCAAAAATCCAGGGCCTGAGGAGACTCCTGAGTCCCGCCCTCAACACAGCCCTTGGGTGAGTCCATATCTGTGTTGGCAGATCCGACATGCCTTGTCCCTAAGACATACGCCTAACCCTAAGCCTAACCCTAAACCTTACCTCTAACCCTATCCCCTAACACCTAACCCTAACCCTAACCCTAACCCCTAACAACTAACCCTAACACTCTCCGACCCTCTATCCCTAACCCTAACCCTCCAGACTGGGGATTCCAAAGTCAAAACACAGGACTCTGCCTGCCCTCCAGAAAGAAAGGTGCATGAGCACCTAAACACACCCGCCATTGGAAATGCCCCAGACATAATGCCAGATTCTGCCACAACGCCAGATGCATGTCATCCACTCAGCCCTGAGGGAGCCCGCCTCAACACAGCATATCAGCAGCATATCAGAACTGCCATGCCCCTAGGCCTTAACCCTAACCCTAGGTTGGGTGTACAGTCTTCCGTACCCAGAGGCCTAGCCCCCAAACCCGCCAGATTGTGGATGCATGAGACTCACTCTAGCAGTCTGGAGGCTGCCTATGCTGTTACAGTGCCATTTGGAGCTACTTAGACTTCAGAGCAAAAGATAACTTCATGCCCCCCAAGGCAAGCCCCAGCATCCGAGCCCCTCCTGAACACAAACCCAGATTCACACTAGCCACCTATCACCGACCCTCAACTCAGGCCACCGGGGAGTCCGCCTCAGCACTGGCAGATTGGGCCTGTCGCGCCCCAAGACCTCAACCTTAGTTTGAGTTTCCAGGCTTCCATCCCAAGATGCCTAGCCTGAGGCCCCCTGGAATAAGGACCCCTGAGTGACATTGCAGGACTCCAACAGCCATGCAGGATGAAACCTTGCAGTTTGGAGCTGCTGAATACTCAGAGGGTGAGAAACCTTCAAGCCCCCGTAAAGCTATCCGCACAATTTGCGGCACCCCAGGCCAGAAAGCTGTTTTCTATGAAGCTACCGGACATATGCCCTCAACTCAGCCCTGAGGGGAGCCCATCTCAGCGCCGGCAGATTGGGCCTGCCATGACCCTAGACCCTAACCCTAACCCTAGGTGGGGTATACAGCCTTCTGTGCCCAGAGGCCTGTACCCCAAGCCCATCAGACTGGGGATGACTGAGACTCCCGCCAGCACTCCTCCAGCCTCCTAGGGCAAAATGGTGCCATTTGGAACTGTGCAGGAACCTCAGAGCAGGAGAAAGCTGCATGCCCCCCAAGAACACCACTAGCTTCTTTGCCCCCACAAACACAAACACAGACCTCAAGTCCTGCCTGATTCCCACCCTCCATTCGGCCTATCCAGGAGACCACCTCAATTGCAGCAGATCGGGCCTGCCATGTCCCTAAGCCTTAACCCTAACCCTAGTTTGGATTTTCAGGCTTCCATCCCAAGAGGCCTGGCCCCCACGCCCCCCAGATTAAGGACTTCTGAGCAACACCACAGGACACAGCCTGTCACACAAGTGGAAACCTTGTGGTTTGGAGCTGCAATGAACCCTCAGATGGGGAGAAACTTTCATGCCACCCTAAAGCCACCCCAATAATCAACAGCCACTCTGGCCATAGAGCTGGATTCCATCCCGCCACCAAATGCATACCCTCAACTCAGCCCATAGGGGATCCCGCCTCAGCACTGGCAGATCGGGCCTGCCATTGCCCCTAGGCCCTAACCCTAACACAAGTTTGGGTGTTCAGTCTTCCATTCTGAGGGTCCAGGCAACAAAATCCCCTGGATTAAGGAATCTTGACATACAACTCAGGACTCCGCTTGCCACACAGTAGGAACCTGTGCCTTGGAGTTGTGCTGAACCCTCAGAGGGGGAGAAACTTGCCCCTCTAAAGGCACTCCCATCATCTGCACCCGTCCCCCCGGCCATAAACCAGATTCTGCTGAGCTGCCGGACGCATGCCATAAATTCAGACCCTAGGGCGCCCCACCTCAACATAAGCAAATCGGGCCACCATGCCCCTAGGCCCTTACCAGAACCCCTCTTTAGGTTTTCAGGCTTCCATCCCAGGGGGCCTGCCTCCCATGTCCCCCCAGATTAAGGTCTACTGAGCGCCACCACGGGGCTCCACCTGGCACTCATGAGGAAAACTTGTGGTTTAGAGCTGCACTGAACACTCAGACGGGGAGAAACCTGCAAACCCCCGTAATGCCACCCCACCATGAGTCACCCCCATGGCCATAAAACCAGATTCTCCTGCGATGCCAGATCTATGCCCTCAACTCGACCCTTAGGGGAGCCCGCATCAGCACCGGCACATTGGACCTGCCATGCCCTTCGGCCCTAACCATAAACCGAGGTGGGGTGTACAGGCTTTCATGAACAGAGGCCTGTCCCCCAAGCCTGCCAGATTGGGCACCTCCGAGATTCATGCCAGTAGAGATTAAGGATTCCTCAGTGACACCCCAGGACTGCGTCTGCCACACAGGAGGAAACCATGCCATTTGGAGCTCTGCAGAACCCTCAGGGTAGGAGAAACCTGCATGCAACCCTGAGGTCACGCCCAGCTTCTGTGGCATCCCTGGACACAAACTCTGAGTCTGACATGCCACCTGATACCCACCCTGAAGTCAGCCCACCAGGGAGCCCACCTCAGCAGTAGCAGATTGAGCATGCCATGCCCCTACGCCCTTACCGTAGCTCTAGTTTCTGATTTCGGGCTTCCATCCCAAGAGGCCTGGCCCCCAAACTCCCCAGATTCAGGACCCCCCTGTAACAAGGCAGAAACCTGAATGCCATGCAGGGGGAAGCCATGACATTTGGAGCTCCAAAGTTTCCTCAGAGAGGGAGAAACCAGCATGCCCCTCTAAAGCCACCCCCACGATCAGCCGTCCCTCTGGCCAGAAACCCTGACTCTTCTGCATTGCAGGATGCATTTCCTCAACTCAATTCTGAGGGTATCTCACCTCTGTGTCGGCTGATCAGGCCTGTCCTGCCCAGCCCATTACCCTTAACCCTATGTTGCATTTTCAGGCTTCCTTCCCCAGGGGCCTATCCACCAAGCCCTCTAGATTGGTAAACTTGGAGCCACACTGTAGGAGTCCCCCTGCCACCCAGCAGGAAACTTGTCCCTTTGGAGCTGTGCAGAACCCTCAGAGCCAGAGAAACCTGCATGACCCCATTAGGACTCCCCCACATTCTGCAGCCCCCTGGCCACAAACCCAGAGCCTGATTCACCACCTGACCCCCATTCTCAACTCAGCTCCTTGGGGAACTCACCTCAACACCAGCAGTTCGGGCCTGCCACGCCACTAGCTCAGCTCTGCTCATGGACACCACCAGCTCTAGGCAGACCTAGAACTCCCCTGTCTGCGGCACAGCTCTGGGATCCCCCCTCCTTCTTCCCAATTTACACTGGCCCAGGCATTCATGAGAAAGGGGAAGGCTACCTCTTGAATGCTTAATACCTCCTTTCCTCTTCAGCCCTATTTCTCTCCACTTACCTTTGCACCTGGGCAAACTGAAAGTAACATATCAATGGAACATGTACATGCTCTGAGATCTAAATCTTTCATGGCAACTTTCTGAGGGCTCCTTATGCAATAGGAAACTGGTGTATCCTGCCAGAGAGTGTTTCATAATGAACAGCTACAGAACAGGAGAGCAAAAGTCATTCCAGTTTTACCTCAGTCTTCATGAAGTAGAACATGGTCTTCTTTTCTTCATTGACTTCAATTCCAATTCGTTTCCATGCAATGTCCATTCCTCTCCTTCAGGGGTAGGATTTTGTGATTCCTCACCTGCATAGAACACCCAGAGCTCATCACAACGAGTACTCTCCCTAATAGCTGTCACCCACTTAACCCTTCGCCCCACACCCCTGCCCCCTAGCAACACTCGATTTTGCTCTAGGTTAGAGTCTGTTTCCTCATTGGCCTTTCTCTCCTCACTATGTTCATCTGTTTTCTTTCTGAAATTCCATAGAGGTCAAGATATAGGCTATTGGTCTTTTCTTACTGATTTTACTTAGCTAAATCCATTGTAGATCCATCCACATCCTTGCAGATGGTAAGATTTCATCCTTTTTGAACCTGGATCCTATTCCATTAAGAAGATGTGGGAGAATGAATACACATACACACACACACACACATATGATATATACGAGTGATATATATATATATCACTCATCAGTGAATGGACATTTGGTCTCCCTCCATTGTTTTACAATGGTTGAAAATGCTGCTGTAAATATCACGGTGCTTATACCCCACTGAATGTGCATTTTTGTGCCCTTTAGGGAAATAACTAGGAGGGCAATTGCTGGATCCTACTGTTGTTCAGTTCTTAGCTTTTGGAGGACAGACTGTATTCTTTCCAAGAGTGGCTGCAACAACACGCAGGCCCACCAACAATGTAGGAGGGTCCCGGTTTTGGGTTGTTTTTTTTTTTTTTTAGATTTTATTTATTTATTTGACAGAGGTCACAAGTAGGCAGAGAGGCAGGCAGAGAGAGAGGACGAAGCAGACTCCCCGCTGAGCAGAGAGCCCAATGCGGGGCTCAATCTCAGGACCCTGAGACCATGACCTGAACCGAAGGCAGTGGCTTAACCCACTGAGCCACACAGGTGCCCCCGAGGGTTCCACTTTAAACAGAACATTCCCTGCCAGCAATTTCCTAAGGAGGAAATATAAAACCTGTGGGAAAAACTGACTCACTGAGCATCAGGAAAGCAGCCACAGAAATTCAGCCCAGGGTTCCTGACACCAAGTCCCTTGAAGCCAACAGAGTGCCTTTATCCAGGGAAATTCCCAAAGACTCTCCTTCTGACTTCACTACCCATGAAACTGTAGAGAAAATACACCATGTATAACCATATATAGCCGTTTGAGTGAACCTAGGAAGACAAGCATCCCTTTTAAATTGTCCAAGACTCCTTGGAATCATTTTGAATTTTCCCTCTGCCCTCATTGGAACTCTTTGGATTCAAAGACGAATCCATTAGGATACATCACCTTGGACAAAGAAGAAGCCATCATCCAAGTCTCTATCTGACCACAAACAGCCACCTCACTCTAGATGCCAGCCGTTCCACCAGAGCCTAGGCCCAGTGGAGTAAACACTGTTCGATGAAGGAATACTTTCTATGTTCAAAAGGCACACCAAGTCAATCTCACATTCCATTTCGAATCCAAGGGATTTCCTAGGAAAGAGATGTTCCAAATACCTTTGTAAGCCAGAAATAAACAGAGAAAATGAGATCCCTGCCAGGTGCTCCCTGCAGAGAAACTCAGGAGCTCTGGCACCCGCACGAGATTGCTTACAGCTGGTTCAGTGTGCCATGTGTGAGCTCCACTGGAGACAAGAGAAAAGCCCAGGAAATTTGGGGTGAAAGGGAATTTTTACCTGCCATCCTGGCATGGATGTGACATTGTGACCCACAGGCCTGCTGTTTTCTCTGAACACTGACGTCCTGGGACAAGCTGCATGACTGACTCAGACGCTGACTTCCAAACTTCAGGTCTCATGGAGCCAGAGTGAAGAAGGGTTGTCAGGTGCAGATAAGCAGGCGTCTCCCACCTAAAGCCTGCACACCTGCTCTGATTCCTGGGAGAAGGAGAGACACAGGCTTGTTTCTTAACTGGTCATTCACTTCCCTCTCAAGCTGGTCAATGCCCTTGTCCTTTTTGGAGAAACAAACATACTTTTCCAAACAAACACTCAGCTCCTCGGTTCCAAATGCACCATGAGTCGGGTTTGGTTCCCCTGGCTCCAGAGCCCAACTGGGAGGACCCTCCTGAACCATCCTGACAGCACATTACCAGCAAACCTGGGGAAAGAGGGCACAATGCTGAGTGGGGGACAGGCTCCATCAATTCTTACCACCACCCTTGAGCCTGGAAAAACAGAGACTATACAGCTCACCACTCCGTCCTGTAAAAACAAGCTGTAGTGCCTCACGTTTCAGGGTCTCTCACCGGGCACCTCCGCCCTGCCTTCAGAGCCAGCAAGCTGCACTGACTCCTCTTCAGGTGTGTTTCCCATGGCAGCTCGCCGCTGCCTCCAGTGGTGGCAAGCAGCATCGCCATGCCTTCCAGGGTATCTCACACCACGGCTCACCACTCCCTCCAGTGGAGTGAACTGGCACTGCCGGGCCTTCCATAGACTCATTTTTTTTTTTATTTGTTTATTTACAGCATAACAGTGTTCATTGTTTTGGCATCACACCCAGTGCTCCATGCAGTACGTGCCCTCCCTATTAACCACCACCTGATTCCTCAAACTCCCACCCCACCCTGCCCCTCCAAAACCCTCCGGTTGTTTTTCAGAGTCCATAGTCTCTCATGGTTCATCTCCCCTTCCAGTTTCTCTCAACTCCCTCTCCTCTCCATCTCCCTATGTCCTCCGTGTTATTTGCTATGCTCCACAAATAAGTGAGACCATATGATACATGACTCTCTCTCTGCTTGACTTATTTCGCTCAGCATAATTTCTTCCAGTCCCGTCCATGTTGCTACAAAAGTTGGGTATTCATCCTTTCTGATGGAGGCATAATACTCCATTGCGTATATGTACCACATCTTCCTTATCCATTCATCCGTTGAAGGGCATCTTGGTTCTTTCCACAGTTTGGTGAGCATAGCCATTGCTACAATAAACATTGGGGTACAAATGGCCCTTCTTTTCACTCCATCTGTATCTTTGGGGTAAATACCCAGCAGTGCAATTGCAGGGTCATAGGGAAGCTCTATTTTTAATTTCTTGAGGAATCTCCACACTGTTCTCCAAAGTGGCTGCACCAACTTGCATTCCCACCAACAGTGTAAGAGGGTTCCCCTTTCTCCACATCCTCTCCAACAATCGTTGTTTCCTGTCTTGCTCATTTTGGCCATTCTAACTGGTGTCAGGTGGTATCTCAATGTGGTTTTAATTTGAATCTCCCTGATGGCTAGTGATGATGAACATTTTTTCATGTGTCTGATAGCCATTTGTATGTCTTCGTTGGAGAAGTGTCTGTTCATATCTTCTGCCCATTTTTGGATATGATTATCTGTTTTGTGTGTGTTGAGTTTGAGAAGTTCTTTATAGATCCTGGATATCAACCTTTTGTCTGTACTGTCATTTGCAAATATCTTCTCCCATTCCGTGGGTTGCCTTTTTGTTTAGTGGACTGTTTCCTTTGCTGTGCAGAAGCTTTTGATCTTGATGAAGTGCCAAAAGTTTATTTTCGCTTTTGTTTCCTTTCCTTTGGAGACATATCTTGAAAGAAGTTGCTGTGGCTGATCTCGAAGAGGTTACTGCCTATGTTCTCCTCTAGGATTCTGATGGATTCCTGTCTCATGATGAGGTCTTTTATCCATTTCGAGTGTAAGAGAATGGTTGAGTTTCATTATTCTACATATAGCTGTCCAGTTTTCCCAGCACCATTGATTGAAGAGACTGTCTTTTTTTCCATTGAATATTTTTTCCTGTTTTGTCGAAGATTATTTCACCGTGGAGTTGAGGGTCCATATCTGGGCTCTCCACTCTGTTCCACTGGTCTATGTGTCTGTTTTTATGCCAGGGCCACGCTGTCTTGGTGATCGCAGCTTTGTAGTAAAGCTTGAAATCGGGTAACGTGATGCTGCCAGTTTTGTTTTTGTTTTTCAACATTGCCTTAGCAATTCGGGGTCTCTTCTGATTCCATACAAATTTTAGGATTATTTGCTCCAGCTCTTTGAAAACTACCGGTGGAATTTTGATCGGAATGGCATTAAAAGCATAGATTGCTCTAGGCAGTATAAACATTTTAACAATGTTTATTCTTCCAATCCAAGAGCATGGAATTGTCTTCCATCTTTTTGGGTCTTCTTCAATTTCTTTCATGAGTGTTCTGTAGTTCCTCGAGTACAGGTCCTTTACCTCTTTGGTTAGGTTTATTCCCAGGTATCTTATGGTTCTTGGTGCTATAGTAATTGGAATCGATTCTCTAATTTCCCTTTCTGTATTTTCATTGTTAGTGTATAAGAAAGCCACTGATTTCTGTACATTGACTTTGTATCCTGCCACGTTACTGAATTGCTGTATGAGTCTAGTAGTTTGGGGGTGGAGTCCTTGGGGTTTTCCATATAAAAAATCATGTCATCTGCGAAGAGAGAGAGTTTGACTTCTTCCTTGCCAATTTGGATACCTTTTATTTCTCTTTGTTGTCTGATTGCCGTTGCTAGCACTTCTAATACTATGTTGAACAAGAGTGGTGAGAGTGGGCATCCAAGCCCATTAGAATAACGTCAGACCTTTTCACAGAGACCTGGCAAGCCAGGAAGGGCTGGCAAAATATATTCAGAGTACTAAATGAGAAGAACATGCAACCAAGAATACTCTATCCGGCAAGACTGACATTTAAAATGGATGGAGAGATAAAGAGTTTCCAAGACCGGCAAGGCTTAAAAGACTATGCAACCACCAAGCCGACACTGCAGGAAATATTAAGGGGGTTCCTATAAAAGAGAAAAAATCCCAAGAATATCATTGAACAGAAATATAGAAACAATCTACAGACAGAAAGACTTCAAAGGCAACATGACATGAATCAAAACCTATCTCTCAATAATCACTCTCAATGTGAATGGCCTAAATGCGCCCATAAAACGACACAGGGTTGCAGATTGGATAAAACGACAGGACCCATCCATATGTTGTCTACAAGAGACCCATTTTGAACCTAAGGATACACCCAGACTGAAAGTGAACGGATGGAGAAGCATCTTTCATGCCAATGGGCCTCAAAAGAAGGCCGGGGTAGCGATTCTCATATCAGATAAATTAGATTTTAAACTAAAGACTGTAGTCAGAGATACAGAAGGACACTCCATAATTCTTAAAGGGACTATCCGCCAAGATGATCTAACAATTGTGAATATCTATGCCCCCAATATGGGAGCTCCCAATTCCATAAGAAAACTATTAATCAAGATAAAGAGTCATATTGATATGAATACAATAATAGTAGGAGATCTTCATACGCCTCTCTCAAAAATAGACAGATCATCGAAGCAGAAAATTAAAAAAGAAATAAGAGCATTGAATGAAACATTGGACCAGATGGACCTCATAGACATATACAGAACATTCCACCCTAAAACAACAGAATACACATTCTTCTCAAGTGCACATGGAACCTTCTCCAGAATAGACCACATACTGCGTCACAAGGATTGAGGATGCCTGATACTCATGCTGGGAATCTGCCTGCCACGCAGGGCACCGCTGTGCTGTTTGGAGCTGCGCTGAACCCTCAGAGCTGGAGAAACTTCCATGCACCCCTGAAGTCACCCCCAGGTTATGCGAACGTCTGGACACACACCTAGAGGCTAAGGCCCCGTCTGACACCCGAGCTCAACTCAGCGCACCAGGGCACCTGCCTCTGCACTGGCATATCAGGTCTACCATGGCCCTAGGCCTTAACCCTATCCCTAATTTTGGTTTTCAGGTATCATCCCCAAGAGTCCTGACCCCAAGACCCCAAGATTAAAGAATCCTGAGTGACACCTCAGGACTCTGTCCACCATGCAGGAGGAAACCATGCTGTTTGGAGCTGTGTCGAATCCTCAGAGCGGGAGAAACCTGCACGGTTCACCCGAGGCTATCCCCCACCCTCTGCGCACTATTGGGCCACAAATGTGGAGGCTGGCACTCAGCCTGCCTACCACCCAGGAGGAAACCGTGCCATTTGAAACTGAGTAGAACACTCAGAGTGGGAGAAACTGCATGCCTCCCTGAGCACAACCCCCTCCTTCAGCGGTCCCCTGACCACAAACCTGGACCCTCTCATGCCACCGGACCTCTGCCCTCAATTCATCCCCCTGGGATCCCTTCTCAGTGCCAGCAAATTGGGCCTGCCATGCCCCTGACCCTAACCTTAAGCCTAGGTTGCATTTTCAGTCTTCATCCCCAGAGGCTGGTCCCCCAATTCCTCCATATTTGGACCCCTGAGCCACAACCCAGTGCTCTGTCTGCCACCCGGGAGGAAACCGTTCTGTTTGGAGCTGCACAGAACCATCGGAATGGGAGAAATCTTCATGCTCCCTGAAGCCACCTCCACCTTCGGCCACCCCCCAGGCACAAACCCAGATCGTAATGCACCACCTGACCATGGCCCTCAACTCAGTACCCCAGACATCTAGCCTCGGCACCAGAAGATCCGGCCAGCCATGCCCCTGTGCTCTTTTCCAAGCCCTAGGTTGTGTTTTCAGTCTTCTGTCCTCTGATGATTGACACCAAAGCTCCGCTGATGGGTTACACCTGAACTATACCAGAATATTTCTTGGCCCCCTGAGGCTATCCCACTTTCAGCACCCCCCCGTTCACACCTGGATCTTAACACTCACACTGACCCACGTCCTCAACTCTGCTCCCCAGGTCACTCCTCTCAGGGTGGCCTATTGAGACTGACATGACCCTCAGCCCTAACCAAAACTTAGGTACATTTTCTGTCTTGTGTCCCAAGAATACAGGTACCAAAGCCCCACATATGTGGGACCCCTGAGAAATGCCAGAGGACTCTGTCTTCAACCCAGAAGGAAACAGTAGAATTGGAACTCTGCCAAGGACTGAGAGCAGGAGAAATCTGCCTTTCCCCCCATGGCCACCAACCCGGAGCCTGACTCAGACTGACCCATGTTATCTACTCAGTCCCCGTGAGAGCTCTGCACAGCACCAGCAAATCAGGCCTGTCATGTTGCTGGGACCTAGCCCCAACCCTAGGTTGGGGTTTCATGCTCTGTCCCCAGAGGACTGGCACCCAAGTCCCATGGATGGGGACCCCTGAGCAAGATTTGAGATCTCTGCCTGCCACCCAGAAGGAAACCATACCATTTGGGACTCTGCAAAGGATTCTGAGCAGGAGAAATCTGCCACGCACCACTGAGTTCACCCAGAGTCAGCAGCTGGACACAAACCTGAACCTGACACTTACTCTATCCATCCCTCTGTACTCAGCCCTCTGGATAGCTTGCCACACCACCATCAGATTGGGCCTGCCATGCTCCTAACCCCTAACTGAAGCTTAGTTTGTGTTCTGAGCATTCAATTCCTAGGGGTCTGGCTCCCTACCCCACGGACTGGGGTCACCTTAGCCATACCACAGGAGGAAAGCGTGCCATGTAGACCTCTAGAAAGTATTCAAAGCAGGATAAAATGCCTGCCCATCTGAGCCCATACCAGCAAACCCCCAATTTCAGTGGCCTCTAGGTCACAAACCCTGTGCCTGACCAGAACCAGAACACTCATCCTTCATTCCAGCCTCTAGGAACCACACACACTGTCAGCTGTTTGGGCCTGCAATGTCCTTTGGCCCTAACTCTATCCCTAGCTTGGGTTCTCATGTCTCCGTCCCATAAGGGTGGGCTCCAAAGCCCTAGGATTTGGGGATGCCTGAGCAATACCACAGGACTCAGCCTCACACCCAGATGGAAATCTTTCCATAATGGACTCCAGTAAGTATATAGGTCAGTATAAATATGAAGGCCCATCTGTTTCCATCCCAGTGAACTCCCACATTCAAGGGCTCATGGATTGAAACCCTGAGCCGGACACTCACCCTGACCCATGTCCTCAACTCAGCCCTCCAGGACGCTCACCACACGGTTGGCAATTCAGACCTTCCATTTTCCTAGGTCCTAACCCTAACCCTATTTGGAGTTCTGACAGGTCCATCTGTAGAGGCCTGGATCCCAAGCCCCGGGTATTGGGAACACTTTAGCAAAACCAGAGGATCAGCCCGCCACACAAAAGGAAACTCCTTTTTTTACTCCAGACTGGATTCAGAGCATGAGACATCTGAATGCAAACCTGAGACAATGTCAGTGAACCTACACTTCCATCCACCCTCTGAAGACAATCCCTGAGCTTGATACACACCCTAAATCTCCATTGTATCTCAGACCTTGTGAAAATCTCCAAAGTTCTGGCTGATTGTATCTTCTAGGCTTCTGGGCCTTAATCCAACGGAAGGTCTAGACATGGGCGAAAATATGAACAGATATTTCTCCAATGATGACACGCATGTGACCCACAGATATATACATAAATGTTCTATATCACATGGCTTCTGGGAAATGCAAATCTAAACCACATTGAGGTGTCCTATCACACCAGGCAGAATGTCTAAAGTTAACAGGACATGAAACCACAAATATTGGTGAGGATGCAGAGAATGGAGAACCCTCCTACACTCCTGGTTGGAATGCAGACTGTTATATCCACTCTGGAAAACAGTACGGGGTTTCCTCAAGAAGTTAAAAGTAAAGTTACCCTAAAACACAGCAATTGCACTACAGGGCTTTTACCACAAAAATAGAGATGTAGGGGAAAGAACTGGCACCTGCACCCCAGTGTTCATCGCAACAATATCCACTCTAGATAAACTATGGAAAGAACCCAGATATCTATGGACAGAGGAATGGATAAAGAAGATGTGGTTCATATATTCAATGGAATATTCCTCAGCCATCAGAAAGGATGAATACTTACCATCACATCAACCTGGATGGGTCTGGAAGATATTATGCTGAGTAAAATATGTCCATGAAAGAAACACAATTATCATAGGGTTTCACTCCTATGTGAAATATCAGAAACAGGGCAGAGAACCGTAGGCAAAGGAAGGGGAAACAGAATGGGAAGTCATCAGAGATGGGGAAAAAACCATGATAGACTCTTAACTATAGCAACCAACTGAGGGTTGCTGGATGGGGGGTGGGGGGGTAACTGGGGTGATGGGCATTAAGGAGGGCACGTGATGCAATACACATCTGATATATTATTTAACACTACATCTGAAAATAATGATGTATGATAAGTTGGCTCATTGAATTCAAATAAAAAATGAAAGAACTCAAATAAACTACCCTAACACTTTGTATGGAATCACAAAAGATACTGAACAACCAGCACAATGTTATGAAGAAAAACAAAGCTGGAGGCGTCACAATTCCATATTTCAAATTATACTACAAAGCTGCATTCATCCTCACAGTATGGGACTGGCAAAAAAAAAAAAATACACACAGTGACCAAGGAAACGGAATAGAAGCTCAGACATCAGCCCACAATCACGTGCCCAATTAATCTTCTGCAAAACAGGCAAAACTATTAAAAGGGAAAAGGACAGTTTCTACAACAAATGGTGTTGGGAAAACTGAACAGCTATGCACAAAACAATGAAATTAGACTGCTTTCTTACACCATATGGACACATAAACTCAAAACAGTTTCAAGACCTCAATGTGAGACCTTAAATCATAAAAATCCTACAAGAGGGCACAGACAGTAACTTCTCTGACATGAACCATACATTTAATAGACATGCCTCCTAAGGCAAAGGAAACAAAAGCAAAAATAAACTACTAGAGCTCCATCAATATAAAAACTTACCGCACAGCAGAACAGCAATGAAAATGTAATAAATAGAATACAACGTACTTAAGAGGAGAAGATGTTTGCAAATATCATGTGCAATAAAGGGGTAGTGTCCAAAATATGTAGAACTGATACAACGCAACAACCAAAAAACAAAAAATCCAATTAAAAAATAGACAGAAGACATGAACAGACATTGCTCCAAAGAAGACATACAGATGGCCAACAGTCACGTGAGAAGATGTTCACATCAGCCATCAACAGGAAAATCCAAATGAAAAGGTCCATGAGATATTACCTCATACTATCAGAATGGCTAACAGCACCAGCACAAGAAAACAAATGTTGGGAGGATGTGGGTAAAAGGGAACCCTCTTGCACTGTGGTGGGAATGCTAGCTGCTGCAGTCCCTGTGGAAAACAGTATCACTGTTCCTCAAAACGTTAAATATTAGAACTACCTTATAATCCAGCAATCACACTACCGGGTGATTACCCGACGGATATGAGAACAGTAACTCAAAAGGATACATGTGCCCCTATGTTTCTTGCAACATTAATTACAATATTACAATATGGAAACAATCCAAGTATTTCTTGATAACTTGATAAATGAGATGATAAATGTATACACACACACACACACACACACACACACAGTGCGAAATTACTCAGCCATAAAAAATCTTGCCATTTGCAGACACATGGATGGAGCTAGAGAATACTATCCTAAGTGAAATCAGTCAGTCAGAGAAAGACAAAGGCCTTTGGATGTCACTCTTCCATGGAATTTAGGAAACAAACATACATAAATAAAGGAGAAAGAAGATACAAAACAAAAACCGACTCTGTGGTTACCAGAGTGGAAGTG
The DNA here is from genome assembly GCF_922984935.1 of Meles meles. Lineage (NCBI taxonomy): Eukaryota > Metazoa > Chordata > Mammalia > Carnivora > Mustelidae > Meles > Meles meles. The sequence goes on along the minus strand of NW_025721618.1, from coordinate 617,250 downwards.
GATGGAGGGATGAGTGATATAGATGACGGGGACTAAGAGTACAATTTTCTTTTTTTTATTTGTTTATTTTCAGCATAACAGTGTTCACTGTTTTTGCACCACACCCAGTGCTCCATGCAGTACGTGCCCTCCCTATTACCCACCACCTGGTTCCCCAACCTCCCAACCCCCGCCCTTCCAAAACACTCAGGTTGTTTTTCAGAGTCCATAGTCTCTCATGGTTCATCTCCCCTTCCAGGTTCCCTCAACTCCCTCTCCTCTCCATCTCCCCATGTCCTCCGTGTTCTTTGTTATGCTCCACAAATAAGGGAGACCATATGATATTTGACTCTCTCTGCTTGACTTATTTCACTCAGCATAATCTCTTCGAGTCCCTTCCATGTTGCTACAAAAGTTGGGTATTCATCCTTTCTGATGGAGCCATAATACTCCATGGTGTATATGTACCACATCTTCCTTATCCATTCATCCGTTGAAGGGCATCTTGGTTCTTTCCACAGTTTGGCGACCGTGGCCATTGCTGCAATAAACATTGGGGTACAGATGGCTCTTCTTTTCACTCCATCTGTATCTTTGGGGTAAATACCCATCAGTGTAATTGCAGGGTCATAGGGAAGCTCTATTTTTAATTTCTGGAGGAATCTCCACACTGTTCTCCAAAGTGGCTGCACCAACTTGCATTCCCACCAACAGTGTAAGAGGGTTCCACTTTCTCCACATCCTCTCCAACACACGTTGTTTCCTGTCTTGCTAATTGTGGCCTTTCTAACTGGTGTCAAATTATCATATGGTTTCACTTATTTGTGGAGCATAACAAAGAACAAGGAGGACATGGGGAGATGGAGAGGAGAAGGAAGTTGTGGGAAATGGGAAGGGGAGGAGAACCATGAGAGACTATGGACTCTGAAAAAGAACCTGAGGGTCTTGAATGGGTGGGGAGTGAGAGGTTGGGAGAACGAGGTGGTGGGTATTAGGGAGGGCACGTGTTGCATGGAGCACTGGGTGTGGTGCAAAAATAAGGAATACTGTTACGCTGAAAAGAAATAATATAGATAGATAGATAGATAGATAGATAGATAGATAGATATTGAAAGTGAAAAAAAAAAGGAATGTGCCGAACCTACAGAGCAGAAGAAACCAGAATGCCTCCCTGACGCCACCCCCAATACCGGCGCCTCTGAGGAGCAGGAATGAGGAGTCTCACGGTCCTGCAGACTCACGTCCTCAACTCAGGCATCGGGATTGGTCATCACTGTGCCGGCAGATCCGGGCCGCCATGCCCCTGTGACCTAAACCTAACCCTCGGTTGGGTGTTCAGGCTTCAGTCCCCAGAGGACTGGCTCCCTAGCCCTCCAGACTGGGGACCCCATATTCCCAACGTAGGACTCTGGCTGCCACCCATGATGAAACTTGACCACATGGACCTTTGCAGAACGCTCCTTGCCGGAGAAACCTCCATGACCCCTAAAGCCAACCACACCTTCTGAGCACCCCCACACCACAATTCCTTAGCCTTACAGGCCGCCAGAACAATGCCCTCAGCCCAGCCCTCCAGAGAGCCTGAGTCCGTGCTGGCACATCAGGCCTGCCATTCTCCCAGGACCAAACCCTAAGCCTAGGTTGGGTGTTCAGGTTCTAGAACCCTGACACCCAATTCCACCCATGGGTGGGAGCATCAAACTGATGGCATGACTCAGCTTCTCAACCAGCAGGAGATTCCATTTGGTGCTCTCCAACACCCTCAGAGCCCTAGGAACCGGCCAAGCTGCCCTGAGGCCATTCCCGCCATCTTTGCACCTCCAGGCCAAAAACCCAGGGCCTGAGAAGCCTCCGGAGCCCTGCCCTCAACTCAGCCCTTGAGTGAGCCAATATCTGTGCTGGCAGATCCCACATGCCTTCTCCCTAAGACATAACCTTAACGCTAAGCCTAACCCTAATACTAACTCTAGCCCAGGTTGTGTGTTCAGGCATCCCTCCTCCATAGCCTGGTCCCCCAAACGGCCAGATGGGGGACCCCTGAGCTGCACCCCATAATTGCGCCTGATCCCAGGAGGAAACCCTGCCCTTTAGAAATGTGTTGAGCCCGCAGAGCGGGAGAAACCTGCATGCCTCCCAGAGGCCACTGCCACTTCGGGCACACCCAAGGACCAGGAACCAGGACTCTCACAGTGCTACAGACTCGCGCACTCAACTCAGGCATTGGGAAGCATCACCACAGCGCCATCAGATCGGGGCTGCCATGCCCTTACAACCCTACCCTAACCCTAGGTTGGGTGTCAGGCTTCTGTCCCCTGAGGACTGGACCCCTAGCCCTCCAGACTGGGGACCCTGGATTCCCAATGCAGGACTCTGGCTGCCACCCACGATGAAACTGGACCATATGGCCCTGTGCAGTATGCTCCTGGCCACAGAATCCCCCATGCCCCCTAAAGCCACCCACGCCTTCCAAGAAATGCCACACCACAAACCCAGAGCCTGACAGGCCACCAGAGCAATGCCCTCAACTCAGCCCTCCGGAGAACCTGAGCCGCACTGGCAGGCCTGCCATTCTCCCAGGACGAAACCCTAACACTAGGTTGGGTGTTCAGGCATTGGACCCAGAGGCCTGACACCCAATTCCTCCCATGGGTTGAGCATCAGACTGTCGGCAGGACTCAGTTCTCAGCCAGGAGGAGACCTTTTCATTTGGTGTTCTCTCACACCCTCAGAGCAGTAGCAACCAGCCATTCTCCCTTGAGGCCATTCCCACCAGCTTTGCTCCTCCAGGCCAAGAACCCAGGGCCTGAGGAGCCTCCTGAGTCCTGCCCTCAACTCAGCCCTTGGGTGAGCCCGTATCTGTGCTAGCAGATCCGACATGCCCTGTCCCTAAGCCTAACACTAACCATAATACTAAACCTAGCCCAGGTTGTGTGTTCAGGCGTCCATACTCTGACTCCTGGTCCCCAAGGCCCCAGATGGGGGACCCGTGAGCGATACCCCATCATTGAACCTGACACCAGGAGGAAACCATGCTGTTTAGAATTGTGCTGAACCCACAGAGCGGGATAAATTTGAATGTCTCCCTGAGGCCACCCCACTTCCAGCGCCCCCAAGGACCAAGAACCAGGAGTCTCATGGTCCTGCAGACACACCCTCTGAACTCAGGCATTTGGATGGGTCACCACAGCGCCAGCAGATTGGGGCTGCAATGCCCCTACAACCTAACCCTCACAGCAGGACTCACCCTCTCAGCCAGAAGGTGACCTTTCATTTCGTGCTATCTAATGCCCTGAGAATTGTAGAAACTGGCATGCTCCCCTGAGGCGATTTCCAACATCTTTGCCCGTACAGCCCAAAACCCCAGTGCCCGAGGAGCCTCCTGAGTCCCGCCCTCAACTCAGCCCTTGGGTGAGCTGATATCTGTGCTTGCATATCCGACATGCCTTGTCCCTAAGACATAACCTTAACCCTAATCCTAATACTAACCCTAGCCCAGGTTCGTGCTCAGGCATCATCCTCCCACAACTGGTCCTCAAAACCCCAGATAGGGGACCCCTGAGTTGCACCCCATAATTGCACATGATCCCAGCATGAACCATGCCGTTTAGAAATGGGCTGAAGCCACAGAGCAGGAGAAGCCTGCAAGTCTCCCTGAGGCCAAAGCACTTCTGGACCCTCCCAAGGACCGGGAACCAGAGTCTCAAGGTCCTGCAGACATAGCCTCAACTCAGGCATCAGGATGGGTCACCACAGCACCGGCAGATCGGGGTTACCATGCCCCAAAGACTTAACCATAATGCTAGGATGGGTGTTTATGCTTCGATCCACAGAGGCCTGGCTCCCTAGCCGTCCAGACTGGGGACCCTGTATTTGCAATGCTGGACTCCGGCTGCCACCCACAAGGAAAATGGCCCACATGGCCCTGTGCAGTACGCTCCTGGCCGGAGAAACCTCCATGCCCCCTAAAGACACCCACACCTTCCGAGGACCCACACACCACCGCCCAGTGCCTGATGGACCACCAGAGCAATACCCTCAACTCAGCCCTCCGGAGAGCCTGAGTCCGCACTGGCACCTCAGGCCTGCCATGCTCCCAGGACCAAACCCTAATACCCTAGCTCAGGTGGTCAGGCTCTGGACCCCAGAGGCCTGATACCCAATTCCATCCCAGTGGATAGGATCATCAGACTGATGGCAGGACTCAGCCTCTCAGCCAGGAGAATAAATGAAATAAACCATTTCATTTAGTGCTATCTAACACTCTCAGAGCCCTAGAAACCAGCATGCTCCCCTGAGGCCATTCCCACCATCTTTACCTTCTAGGAAAAATACCCAGGGCCTAAGGAGCCTCCTGAGTCCCGCCTTCAACTCAGCCCTTGGGTGAGCCCATATAAGTGTTACCAGATCCAACATGCCTTGTCCCTAAGACATAACCCTAACCCTAATCTTTTTATTTTTTTTAAGATTTTATTCATTTCTTTGACAGAGACAGATCAGAAGAAGGCACAGAGAGGACAAAGCACGCTCCCTGCGGAGAAGAGAGCCTGATGTGGGGCTCGATCCCAGGACCCTGAGATCATGACCTGAGCGGAAGGCAGAGGCTTTAACCAACTGAGCCACCCAGGCACGCCACCTTAACACTAATCTTAACACTAACCCTAACCACAAAACCTAACCCTAACCTCTAAACCTAACATAACAACCTCGGAGCAGTAGAAACGATCATGCTCCCCAGAGGCGATTCCCACCTTCTTTGCCCCTCCAGTCCAAAAATCCAGGGCCTGAGGAGACTCCTGAGTCCCGCCCTCAACACAGCCCTTGGGTGAGTCCATATCTGTGTGGGCAGATCTGACATGCCTTGTCCCTAAGACATACGCCTAACCCTAAGCCTAACCCTAAACCTTACCTCTAACCCTATCCCCTAACTCCTAACCCTAACCCTAACCCTAACCCCTAACAACTAACCCTAACACTCTCCGAACCTCTATCCCTAACCCTAACCCTCCAGACTGGGGATTCCAAAGTCACAACACAGGACTCTGCCTGCCCTCCAGAAAGAAAGGTGCATGAGCACCTAAACACACCCGCCATTGGAAATGCCCCAGACATAATGCCAGATTCTGCCACAACGCCAGATGCATGTCATCCACTCAGCCCTGAGGGAGCCCGCCTCAACACAGCATATCAGCAGCATATCAGAACTGCCATGCCCCTAGGCCTTAACCCTAACCCTAGGTTGGGTGTACAGTCTTCCGTACCCAGAGGCCTAGCCCCCAAACCCGCCAGATTGTGGATGCATGAAACTCACTCTGGCAGTCTGGAGGCTGCCTATGCTGTTACAGTGCCATTTGGAGCTACTTAGACCTCAGAGCAAAAGATAACTTCATGCCCCCCAAGGCAAGCCCCAGCATCTGAGCCCCTCCTGAACACAAACCCAGATTCACACTAGCCACCTATCACCGACCCTCAACTCAGGCCACCGGGGAGTCCGCCTCAGCACTGGCAGATTGGGCCTGTCGTGCCCCAAGACCTCAACCTTAGTTTGAGTTTCCAGGCTTCCATCCCAAGATGCCTAGCCTCCAGGCCCCCTGGATTAAGGACCCCTGAGTGACATTGCAGGACTCCAACAGCCACGCAGGATGAAACCTTGCAGTTTGGAGCTGCTGAATACTCAGAGGGTGAGAAACCTTCAAGCCCCCGTAAAGCTATCCGCACAATTTGCAGCACCCCAGGCCAGAAAGCTGTTTTCTATGAAGCTACTGGACACATGCCCTCAACTCAGCCCTGAGGGGAGCCCATCTCAGCGCCGGCAGATTGGGCCTGCCATGACCCTAGACCCTAACCCTAACCCTAGGTGGGGTATACAGCCTTCCGTGCCCAGAGGCCTGTACCCCAAGCCCATCAGACTGGGGATGACTGAGACTCCCGCCAGCACTCCTCCAGCCTCCTAGGGAAAAATGGTGCCATTTGGAACTGTGCAGGAACCTCAGAGCAGGAGAAAGCTGCATGCCCCCCAAGAACACCACTAGCTTCTTTGCCCCCACAAACACAAACACAGACCTCAAGTCCTGCCTGATTCCCACCCTCCATTCGGCCTATCCAGGAGACCACCTCAATTGCAGCAGATCGGGCCTGCCATGTCCCTAAGCCTTAACCCTAACCCTAGTTTGGATTTTCAGGCTTCCATCCCAAGAGGCCTGGCCCCCACGCCCCCCAGATTAAGGACTTCTGAGCAACACCACAGGACACAGCCTGTCACACAAGTGGAAACCTTGTGGTTTGGAGCTGCAATGAACCCTCAGATGGGGAGAAACTTTCATGCCACCCTAAAGCCACCCCAATAATCAACAGCCACTCTGGCCATAGAGCTGGATTCCATCCCGCCACCAAATGCATACCCTCAACTCAGCCCATACGGGATCCCGCCTCAGCACTGGCAGATCGGGCCTGCCATTGCCCCTAGGCCCTAACCCTAACACAAGTTTGGGTGTTCAGTCTTCCATGCTGAGGGTCCAGGCAACAAAATCCCCTGGATTAAGGAATCTTGACATACACCTCAGGACTCCGCTTGCCACACAGTAGGAACCTGTGCCTTGGAGTTGTGCTGAACCCTCAGAGGGGGAGAAACTTGCCCCTCTAAAGGCACTCCCATCATCTGCACCCGTCCCCCCGGCCATAAACCAGATTCTGCTGAGCTGCCGGACGCATGCCATAAATTCAGACCCTAGGGCGCCCCACCTCAACATAAGCAGATCGGGCCACCATGCCCCTAGGCCCTTACCAGAACCCCTCTTTAGGTTTTCAGGCTTCCATCCCAGGGGGCCTGCCTCCCATGTCCCCCCAGATTAAGGTCTACTGAGCGCCACCACGGGACTCCACCTGGCACTCATGAGGAAAACTTGTGGTTTAGAGCTGCACTGAACACTCAGACGGGGAGAAACCTGCAAACCCCCGTAATGCCACCCCACCATGAGTCACCCCCATGGCCATAAAACCAGATTCTCCTGCGATGCCAGATCTATGCCCTCAACTCGACCCTTAGGGAGCCCGCATCAGCACCGGCACATTGGACCTGCCATGCCCTTCGGCCCTAACCATAAACCTAGGTGGGGTGTACAGGCTTTCATGAACAGAGGCCTGTCCCCCAATCCCGCCAGATTGGGCACCTCCGAGATTCATGCCAGTAGAGATTAAGGATTCCTCAGTGACACCCCAGGACTGCGTCTGCCACACAGGAGGAAACCTTGCCATTTGGAGCTCTGCAGAACCCTCAGGGTAGGAGAAACCTGCATGCAACCCTGAGGTCAAGCCCAGCTTCTGTGGCATCCCTGGACACAAACTCTGAGTCTGACATGCCACCTGATACCCACCCTGAAGTCAGCCCACCAGGGAGCCGACCTCAGCAGTAGCAGATTGAGCATGCCATGCCCCTACGCCCTTACCGTAGCTCTAGTTTCTGATTTCGGGCTTCCATCCCAAGAGGCCTGGCCCCCAAACTCCCCAGATTCAGGACCCCCCTGTAACAAGGCAGAAACCTGAATGCCATGCAGGGGGAAGCCATGACATTTGGAGCTCCAAAGTTTCCTCAGAGAGGGAGAAACCAGCATGCCCCTATAAAGCCACCCCCACGATCAGCCGTCCCTCTGGCCAGAAACCCTGACTCTTCTGCATTGCAGGATGCATTTCCTCAACTCAGTTCTGAGGGTATCTCACCTCTGTGTCGGCTGATCAGGCCTGTCCTGCCCAGCCCATTACCCTTAACCCTATGTTGCATTTTCAGGCTTCCTTCCCCAGGGGCCTATCCACCAAGCCCTCTAGATTGGTAAACTTGGAGCCACACTGTAGGAGTCCCCATGCCACCCAGCAGGAAACTTGTCCCTTTGGAGCTGTGCAGAACCCTCAGAGCCAGAGAAACCTGCATGACCCCATTAGGACTCCCCCACATTCTGCAGCCCCTGGCCACAAACCCAGAGCCTGATTCACCACCTGACCCCCATTCTCAACTCAGCTCCTTGGGGAACTCACCTCAACACCAGAAGTTCGGGCCTGCCACGCCACTAGCGCAGCTCTGCTCATGGACACCACCAGCTCTAGGCAGACCTAGAACTCCCCTGTCTGCGGCAAAGCTCTGGGATCCCCCCTCCTTCGTCCCAATTTACACTGGCCCAGGCATTCATGAGAAAGGGGAAGGCTACCTCTTGAATGCTTAATACCTCCTTTCCTCTTCAGCCCTATTTCTCTCCACTTACCTTTGCACCTGGGCAAACTGAAAGTAACATATCAATGGAACATGTACATGCTCTGAGATCTAAATCTTTCATGGCAACTTTCTGAGGGCTCCTTATGCAATAGGAAACTAGTGTATCCTGCCACAGAGTGTTTCATAATGAACAGCTACAGAACAGGAGAGCAAAAGTCATTCCAGTTTTACCTCAGTCTTCATGAAGTAGAACATGGTCTTCTTTTCTTCATTGACTTCAATTCCAATTCGTTTCCATGCAATGTTCATTCCTCTCCTTCAGGGGTAGGATTTTGTGATTCCTCACCTGCATAGAACACCCAGAGCTCATCACAACAAGTACTCTCCCTAATAGCTGTCACCCACTCAACCCTTCGCCCCACACCCCTGCCCCCTAGCAACCCTCGATTTTGCTCTAGGTTAGAGTCTGTTTCCTCATTGGCCTTTCTCTCCTCACTATGTTCATCTGTTTTCTTTCTGAAATTCCATAGAGGTCAAGATATAGGCTATTGGTCTTTCCTTACTGATTTTACTTAGCTAAATCCACTGTAGATCCATCCACATCCTTGCAGATGGTAAGATTTCATCCTTTTTGAACCTGGATCCTATTCCATTAAGAAGATGTGGGAGAATGAATATACATACACACACACACACACACACACACATATGATATATACAAGTGATATATATATATATCACTCATCAGTGAATGGACATTTGGTCTCCCTCCATTGTTTTACAATGGTTGAAAATGCTGCTGTAAATATCACGGTGCTTATACCCCACTGAATGTGCATTTTTGTGCCCTTTAGGGAAATAACTAGGAGGGCAATTGCTGGATCCTACTGTTGTTCAGTTCTTAGCTTTTGGAGGACAGACTGTATTCTTTCCAAGAGTGGCTGCAACAACACGCATGCCCACCAACAATGTAGGAGGGTTCCGGTTTTGGGTTTTTTTTTTTTTAGATTTTATTTATTTATTTGACAGAGGACACAAGTAGGCAGAGAGGCAGGCAGAGAGAGAGGACGAAGCAGACTCCCCGCTGAGCAGAGAGCCCAATGCGGGGCTCAATCTCAGGACCCTGAGACCATGACCTGAGCCGAAGGCAGTGGCTTAACCCACTGAGCCACACAGGTGCCCCCGAGGGTTCCACTTTAAACAGAACATTCCCTGCCAGCAATTTCCTAAGGAGGAAATATAAAACCTGTGGGAAAACCTGACTCACTGAGCATCAGGAAAGCAGCCACAGAAATTCAGCCCAGGGTTCCTGACACCAAGTCCCTTGTAGCCAACAGAGTGCCTTTATCCAGGGAAATTCCCAAAGACTCTCCTTCTGACTTCACTACCCATGAAACTGCAGAGAAAATACAGCATGTCCAACCATATATAGCCGTTTGAGTGAACCTAGGAAGACAAGCATCCCTTTTAAATTGTCCAAGACTCCTTGGAATCATTTTGAATTTTCCCTCTGCCCTCATTGGAACTCTTTGGATTCAAAGACGAATCCATTAGGATACATCACCTTGGACAAAGAAGAAGCCATCATCCAAGTCTCTATCTGACCACAAACAGCCACCTCACTCTAGATGCCAGCCGTTCCACCAGAGTCTAGGCCCAGTGGAGTAAACACTGTTCGGTGAAGGAATACTTTCTATGTTCAAAAGGCACACCAAGTCAATCTCACCTTCCCTTTCGAATCCAAGGGATTTCCTAGGAAAGAGATGTTCCAAATACCTTTGTAAGCCAGAAATAAACAGAGAAAATGAGATCCCTGCCAGGTGCTCCCTGCAGAGAAACTCCGGAGCTCTGGCACCCACACGAGATTGCTTACAGCTGGTTCAGTGTGCCATTTGTGAGCTCCACTGGAGACAAGAGAAAAGCCCAGGAAATTTGGGGTGAAAGGGAATTTTTACCTGCCATCCTGGCATGGATGTGACATTGTGACCCACAGGCCTGCTGTTTTCTCTGAACACTGACGTACTGGGACAAGCTGCATGACTGACTCAGACGCTGACTTCCAAACTTCAGGTCTCATGGAGCCAGAGTGAAGAAGGGTTGTCAGGTGCAGATAAGCAGGCGTCTCCCACCTAAAGCCTGCACACCTGCTCTGATTCCTGGGAGAAGGAGAGACACAGGCTTGTTTCTTAACTGGTCATTCACTTCCCTCTCAAGCTGGTCAATGCCCTTGTCCTTTTTGGAGAAACAAACATGCTTTTCCAAACAAACACTCAGCTCCTCGGTTCCAAATGCACCATGAGTCGGGTTTGGTTCCCCTGGCTCCAGAGCCCAACTGGGAGGACCCTCCTGAACCATCCTGACAGCACATTACCAGCAAACCTGGGGAAAGAGGGCACAATGCTGAGTGGGGGACAGGCTCCATCAATTCTTACCACCACCCTTGAGCCTGGAGAAACAGAGACTATACAGCTCACCACTCCGTCCTGTAAAAATAAGCTGTAGTGCCTCACGTTTCAGGGTCTCTCACCGGGCACCTCCGCCCTGCCTTCAGAGCCAGCAAGCTGCACTGACTCCTCTTCAGGTGTGTTTCCCATGGCAGCTCGCCGCTGCCTCCAGTGGTGGCAAGCAGCATCGCCATGCCTTCCAGGGTATCTCACACCACTGCTCACCACTCCCTCCAGTGGCGTGAACTGGCACTGCCGGGCCTTCCATAGACTCTTAACTATAGCAACCAACTGAGGGTTGCTGGATGGGGGGTGGGGGGGTAACTGGGGTGATGGGCATTAAGGAGGGCACGTGATGCAATACACATCTGATATATTATTTAACACTACATCTGAAAATAATGATGTATGATAAGTTGGCCCATTGAATTCAAATAAAAAATGAAAGAACTCAAATAAACTACCCTAACACTTTGTATGGAATCACAAAAGATACTGAACAACCAGCACAATGTTATGAAGAAAAACAAAGCTGGAGGCGTCACAATTCCATATTTCAAATTATACTACAAAGCTGCGTTCATCCTCACAGTATGGGACTGGCAAAAAAAAAAAAAAATACACACAGTGACCAAGGAAACGGAATAGAAGCTCAGACATCAGCCCACAATCACGTGCCCAATTAATCTTCTGCAAAACAGGCAAAACTATTAAAAGGGAAAAGGACAGTTTCTACAACAAATGGTGTTGGGAAAACTGAACAGCTATGCACAAAACAATGAAATTAGACTGCTTTCTTACACCATATGGACAAATAAACTCAAAACAGTTTCAAGACCTCAATGTGAGACCTTAAATCATAAAAATCCTACAAGAGGGCACAGACAGTAACTTCTCTGACATGAACCATACATTTAATAGACATGCCTCCTAAGGCAAAGGAAACAAAACAAAAATAAACTACTAGAGCTCCATCAATATAAAAACTTACCGCACAGCAGAACAGCAATGAAAATGTAATAAATAGAATACAACGTACTTAAGAGGAGAAGATGTTTGCAAATATCATGTGCAATAAAGGGGTAGTGTCCAAAATATGTAGAACTGATACAACGCAACAACCAAAAAACAAAAAATCCAATTAAAATTAGACAGAAGACATGAACAGACATTCCTCCAAAGAAGACATACAGATGGCCAACAGTCACGTGAGAAGATGTTCACATCAGCCATCAACAGGAAAATCCAAATGTAAAGGTCCGTGAGATATTACCTCATACTATCAGAATGGCTAACAGCACCAGCACAAGAAAACAAATGTTGGGAGGATGTGGGTAAAAGGGAACCCTCTTGCACTGTGGTGGGAATGCTAGCTGCTGCAGTCCCTGTGGAAAACAGTATCACTGTTCCTCAAAAGGTTAAATATTAGAACTACCTTATAATCCAGCAATCACACTACCGGGTGATTACCCGACGAATATGAGAACAGTAACTCAAAAGGATACATGTGCCCCTATGTTTCATGCAACATTAATTACAATATTACAATATGGAAACAATCCAAGTATTTCTTGAAAACATGATAAATGAGATGATAAATGTACACACACACACGCACACACACACAGTGGGAAATTACTCAGCCATAAAAAATGAAATCTTGCCATTTGCAGACACATGGATGGAGCTAGAGAATACTATCCTAAGTGAAATCAGTCAGTCAGAGAAAGACAAAGGCCTTTGGATGTCACTCTTCCATGGAATTTAGGAAACAAACATACATAAATAAAGGAGAAAGAAGATACAAAACAAAAACCGACTCTGTGGTTACCAGAGTGGAAGTGGATGGAGGGATGAGTGATATAGATGACGGGGTCTAAGAGTAAAATATTCTTTTTTTTTTATTTGTTTATTTTCAGCATAACAGTGTTCACTGTTTTTGCACCACACCCAGTGCTCCATGCAGTACGTGCCCTCCCTATTACCCACCACCTGGTTCCCCAACCTCCCAACCCCCGCCCTTCCAAAACACTCAGGTTGTTTTTCAGAGTCCATAGTCTCTCATGGTTCATCTCCACTTCCAGGTTCCCTCAAATCCCTCTCCTCTCCATCTCCCCATGTCCTCCGTGTTCTTTGTTATGCACCACAAATAAGGGAGACCATATGATATTTGACTCTCTCTGCTTGACTTATTTCACTCAGCATAATCTCTTCCACTCCCGTCCATGTTGCTACAAAAGTTGGGTATTCATCCTTTCTGATGGAGGCATAATACTCCATTGTGTATATGGACCACATCTTCCTTATCCATTCATCCGTTGAAGGGCATCTTGGTTCTTTCCACAGTTTGGCGACCGTGGCCATTGCTGCAATAAACATTGGGGTACAGATGGCTCTTCTTTTCACTCCATCTGTATCTTTGGGGTAAAAACCCATCAGTGTAATTGCAGGGTCATAGGGAAGCTCTATTTTTAATTTCTTGAGTCATCTGCACACTGTTCTCCAAAGTGGCTGCACTAAATGGCAGTCTCACCAACAGTGTAACAGGGTTCCACTTTCTCGACATCCTCTCCAAAAAACGTTATTTCCTGTCTTCCTAATTTTGGACATTCTAACTGGTGTCAGGTGGTATCTCAATGTAGTTTTAATTAGAATCTCCCTGATGGCGAGGCAGACGCCTCCCTCTCCACAGATTCTGGGGGTCTCACCTTGGCGGTGGTAGCTGGGGCCGGGCCTGCCATGAAATCCCGGCCCGGACCCAGGCCTGCTTGTTCAGACTTCCATTGCCAGGGGCCTGTACCTAGGGCCTCACCCCGGGAATCCTGAGTCCCGGGCCACAAGTCCGCCACAGTCCCAGAGACAATGGTGCCTTTCGCGGCTGCATACCAGCCGAGGAGTGAGAGATCAATTCGTTCCCCCACAGAGGCCAGACCCCTACAAGGGCGCCCCGGGGGCCTAATACGGCGAAGGCGGACGCCCGGCCACAGCCCCTCCATTAACTCTGCTCGGGGAAAACTCCCCGGCGCCGGGACCGCCGACCGCGCCCCAACGCCACGGCTCGTTTTCCGGGTGGCCGCGACATGCCCCAAGAGAGAAAGGGCCCTGGTCCACACGGAACTGGGCGGTCACCATGGCTGCCGAAAGCCGGCCAATTCTCACGAGCGTTCTGCCCAAATCGGGATCAATTTGGGCAGAACGCTCGTGAGAATTGGCCGGAAAACGCCCGGCGAACACACTTCGGGCACCACAGGGCTGCAGGGCCGCCCCCCCGGGGCCCTGTCCGGGATCGCGTGTCGTCGCGTTCGGGCACCGCCAGGAGGAGCTCCGGGAGGCGGGCCGCGGGGAGGCCGACGCCTACTGCTCCTCAGCCTCGGGGCGTCCCCTCCCCGGCGCCGGCAGCCGGGGCCGGGCCAGCCCCGAAAGCCGGGCCCGGGCCCAGGCCTGCTTGCTCAGCCTTCCGTTGCCAGGGGCCTGAGCCTGAGGGCCTCCCCACGGGGAAACCTGCGTCCCGCGCCACGAGTCCCCCGAGCGTCCCGGAGACCACGGCACCTTTCGCGGCTTCGTCCCACCCGTGGAGTGAGAGATCCATCCGTTCCCCCACGGAGGCCAGCCCCCTCCATGGGCGCCCCGGACGCCCGCCACGGCGGAGGCGGACGCCCGGCCACGGCGCCTCCATCCACTCTGCTCGGGGAAACCACCCCGGCGCCGGGGCCGCCGGCCGCGCCCCATCGTCACGGCTCGTTTTCCGGGTGCCCGCGACATGCCCCGAGCGAGAAAGGGCCCTGCTCCACGCGGAACTGGGCGCTGACCAGGGCTGCCCAACGCCGGCCAATTCTCACGAGCGTTCTGCCCAAATCGATCCCGATTTGGGCAGAACGCTCGTGAGAATTGGCCGGAAAACGCCCGGCGAACACGCTTCGGGCACCACAGGGCCGCCGGGCCGCCCCCCCGGGGCCCTGTCCGGGATCGCGTGTCGTCGCGTTCCGGCACCGCCAGGAGGAGCTCCGGGAGGCAGGCCCCGGGGAGGCCGACGCCTCCCGCTCCTCAGCCTCCGGGGGTCCCCTCCCCGGCGCCGGCAGCCGGGGCCGGGCCAGCCCCGAAAGCCGGGCCCGGGCCCAGGCCTGCTTGCTCAGCCTTCCGTTGCCAGGGGCCTGAGCCTGGGGGCCTCCCCACGGGGAACCCTGCGTCCCGCGCCACGAGTCCCCCGAGCGTCCCGGCGACAACGGCACCTTTCGCGGCTTCGTCCCACCCGTGGAGTGAGAGATCCATCCGTTACCCCACGGAGGCCAGCCCCCTCCATGGGCGCCCCGGACGCCCGCCACGGCGGAGGCGGACGCCCTGCCACGGCGCCTCCATCCACTCTGCTTGGGGAAAGCACCCCGGCGAAGGAGCCGCTGGCCGCGCCCCCTCGTCACGGCTCGTTTTCCGGGTGCCCGCGACATGCCCCGAGCGAGAAAGGGCCCTGCTCTACGCGGAACTGGGCGCTGACCAGGGCTGCCCAACGCCGGCCAATTCTCACGAGCGTTCTGCCCAAATCGATCCCGATTTGGGCAGAACGCTCGTGAGAATTGGCCGGAAAACGCCCGGCGAACACGCTTCGAGCACCACAGGGCCGCCGGGCCGCCCCCCCGGGGCCCTGTCCGGGATCGCGTGTCGTCGCGTTCCGGCACCACCAGGAGGAGCTCCGGGAGGCAGGCCCCGGGGAGGCCGACGCCTCCCGCTCCTCAGCCTCCGGGGGTCCCCTCCCCGGCGCCGGCAGCCAGGGCCGGGCCAGCCCCGAAAGCCGGGCCCGGGCCCGGGCCTGCTTGCTCAGCCTTCCGTTGCCAGGGGCCTGAGCCTGGGGGCCTCCCCACGGGGAAAACTGCGTCCCGCGCCACGAGTCCCCCGAGCGTCCCGGCGACAACGGCACCTTTCGCGGCTTCGTCCCACCCATGGAGTGAGAGATCCATCCGTTCCCCCACGGAGGCCAGCCCCCTCCATGGGCGCCCCGGACGCCCGCCACGGCGGAGGCGGACGCCCGGCCACGGACCCTCCATCCACTCTGCTCGGGGAAACCACCCCGGCGCCGGGGCCGCCGGCCGCGCCCCATCGTCACGGCTCGTTTTCCGCGTGCCCGTGACATGCCCCGAGCGAGAAAGGGCCCTGCTCCACGCGGAACTGGGCGCTGACCAGAGCTGCCCAACGCCGGCCAATTCTCACCAGCGTTCTGCCCAAATCGATCCCGATTTGGGCAGAACGCTCGTGAGAATTGGCCGGAAAACGCCCGGCGAACACGCTTCGGGCACCACAGGGCCGCCGGGCCGCCCCCCCGGGGCCCTGTCCGGGATCGCGTGTCGTCGCGTTCCGGCACCACCAGGAGGAGCTCCGGGAGGCAGGCCCCGGGGAGGCCGACGCCTCCCGCTCCTCAGCCTCTGGGGGTCCCCTCCCCGGCGCCGGCAGCCGGGGCCGGGCCAGCCCCGAAAGCCGGGCCCGGGCCCAGGCCTGCTTGCTCAGCCTTCCGTTGCCAGGGGCCTGAGCCTGGGGGCCTCCCCACGGGGAACCCTGCGTCCCGCGCCACGAGTCCCCCGAGCGTCCCGGCGACAACGGAACCTTTCGCGGCTTCGTCCCACCCGTGGAGTGAGAGATCCATCCGTTCCCCCACGGAGGCCAGCCCCCTCCATGGGCGCCCCGGACGCCCGCCACGGCGGAGGCGGACGCCCGGCCACGGCGCCTCCATCCACTCTGCTCGGGGAAACCACCCCGGCGCCGGGGCCGCCGGCCGCGCCCCATCGTCACGGCTCGTTTTCCGGGTGCCCGCGACATGCCCCGAGCGAGAAAGCGCCCTGCTCCACGCGGAACTGGGCCCTGACCAGGGCTGCTCAACGCCAGCCAATTCTCACGAGCGTTCTGCCCAAATCGATCCCGATTGGGCAGAACGCTCGTGAGAATTGGCCGGAAAACGCCCGGCGAACACACTTCGGGCACCAGAGGGCCGCAGGGCCGCCCCCCCGGGGCCCTGTCCGGGATCGCGTGTCGGCGCGTTCCGGCACCGCCAGGAGGAGCTCCGGGAGGCGGGCCCCGGGGAGGCCGACGCCTCCCGCTCCTCAGCCTCCGGGGGTCCCCTCCCCGGCGCCGGCCGCCGGGGCCGGGCCAGCCCCGAAAGCCGGGCCCGGGCCCGGGCCTGCTTGCTCAGCCTTCCGTTGCCAGGGGCCTGAGCCTGGGGGCCTCCGCATGGGGAACTCTGAGTCCCGCGCCACGAGTCCCCCCGACCGTCCCAGCGACCACGGCACCTTTCGCGGCTTCGTCCCAGCCGTGGAGTGAGAGATCACTCCGTTCCCCCACAGAGGCCAGCCCCCTCCACGGGCGCCCCGGCCGCCCGCCACGGCGGAGGCGGACGCCCGGCCACGGCGCCTCCATCCACTCTGCTCGGGGAAAACTCCCCGGCGCCGGGGCCGCCGGCCGCGCCCCATCGTCGCGGCCCGTTTTCCGGGTGGCCGCGCCATGCCCCGAGCGAGAAAGGGCCCTGCTCCACGCGGCCCTGGGCGCTGACCAGGGCTGCCCAACGCCGGCCAATTCTCACGAGCGTTCTGCCCAAATCGATCCCGATTTGGGCAGAACGCTCGTGAGAATTGGCCGGAAAACGCCCGGCGAACACACTTCGGGCACCAGAGGGCCGCAGGGCCGCCCCCCCGGGGCCCTGTCCGGGATCGCGTGTCGTCGCGTTCCGGCACCGCCAGGAGGAGCTCCGGGAGGCGGGCCCCGGGGAGGCCGACGCCTCCCGCTCCTCAGCCTCCGGGGGTCCCCTCCCCGGCGCCGGCCGCCGGGGCCGGGCCAGCCCCGAAAGCCGGGCCCGGGCCCGGGCCTGCTTGCTCAGCCTTCCGTTGCCAGGGGCCTGAGCCTGGGGGCCTCCGCACGGGGAACCCTGAGTCCCGCGCCACGAGTCCCCCCGACCGTCCCGGCGACCACGGCACCTTTCGCGGCTTCGTCCCAGCCGTGGAGTGAGAGATCACTCCGTTCCCCCACAGAGGCCAGCCCCCTCCACGGGCGCCCCGGCCGCCCGCCACGGCGGAGGCGGACGCCCGGCCACGGCGCCTCCATCCACTCTGCTCGGGGAAAACTCCCCGGCGCCGGGGCCGCCGGCCGCGCCCCATCGTCGCGGCTCGTTTTCCGGGTGGCCGCGCCATGCCCCGAGCGAGAAAGGGCCCTGCTCCACGCGGCCCTGGGCGCTGACCAGGGCTGCCCAACGCCGGCCAATTCTCACGAGCGTTCTGCCCAAATCGATCCCGATTTGGGCAGAACGCTCGTGAGAATTGGCCAGAAAACGCCCGGCGAACACACTTCGGGCACCAGAGGGCCGCAGGGCCGCCCCCCCGGGGCCCTGTCCGGGATCGCGTGTCGTCGCGTTCCGGCACCGCCAGGAGGAGCTCCGGGAGGCGGGCCCCGGGGAGGCCGACGCCTCCCGCTCCTCAGCCTCCGGGGGTCCCCTCCCCGGCGCCGGCCGCCGGGGCCGGGCCAGCCCCGAAAGCCGGGCCCGGGCCCGGGCCTGCTTGCTCAGCCTTCCGTTGCCAGGGGCCTGAGCCTGGGGGCCTCCGCACGGGGAACCCTGCGTCCCGCGCCACGAGTCCCCCCGACCGTCCCGGCGACCACGGCACCTTTCGCGGCTTCGTCCCAGCCGTGGAGTGAGAGATCACTCCGTTCCCCCACAGAGGCCAGCCCCCTCCACGGGCGCCCCGGCCGCCCGCCACGGCGGAGGCGGACGCCCGGCCACGGCGCCTCCATCCACTCTGCTCGGGGAAAACTCCCCGGCGCCGGGGCCGCCGGCCGCGCCCCATCGTCGCGGCTCCTTTTCCGGGTGGCCGCGCCATGCCCCGAGCGAGAAAGGGCCCTGCTCCACGCGGCCCTGGGCGCTGACCAGGGCTGCCCAACGCCGGCCAATTCTCACGAGCGTTCTGCCCAAATCGATCCCGATTTGGGGAGAACGCTCGTGAGAATTGGCCGGAAAACGCCCGGCGAACACACTTCGGGCACCACAGGGCCGCAGGGCCGCCCCCCCGGGGCCCTGTCCGGGATCGCGTGTCGGCGCGTTCCGGCACCGCCAGGAGGAGCTCCGGGAGGCGGGCCCCGGGGAGGCCGACGCCTCCCGCTCCTCAGCCTCCGGGGGTCCCCTCCCTGGCGCCGGCCGCTGGGGCCGGGCCAGCCCCGAAAGCCGGGCCCGGGCCCGGGCCTGCTTGCTCAGCCTTCCGTTGCCAGGGGCCTGAGCCTGGGGGCCTCCGCATGGGGAACCCTGAGTCCCGCGCCACGAGTCCCCCGACCGTCCCGGCGACCACGGCACCTTTCGCGGCTTCGTCCCAGCCGTGGAGTGAGAGATCACTCCGTTCCCCCACAGAGGCCAGCCCCCTCCACGGGCGCCCCGGCCGCCCGCCACGGCGGAGGCGGACGCCCGGCCACGGCACCTCCATCCACTCTGCTCGGGGAAAACTCCCCGGCGCCGGGGCCGCCGGCCGCGCACCATCGTCGCGGCCCGTTTTCCGGGTGGCCGCGCCATGCCCCGAGCGAGAAAGGGCCCTGCTCCACGCGGCCCTGGGCGCTGACCAGGGCTGCCCAACGCCGGCCAATTCTCACGAGCGTTCTGCCCAAATCGATCCCGATTTGGGCAGAACGCTCGTGAGAATTGGCCGGAAAACGCCCGGCGAACACACTTCGGGCACCAGAGGGCCGCAGGGCCGCCCCCCCGGGGCCCTGTCCGGGATCGCTTGTCGGCGCGTTCCGGCACCGCCAGGAGGAGCTCCGGGAGGCGGGCCCCGGGGAGGCCGACGCCTCCCGCTCCTCAGCCTCCGGGGGTCCCCTCCCTGGCGCCGGCCGCTGGGGCCGGGCCAGCCCCGAAAGCCGGGCCCGGGCCCGGGCCTGCTTGCTCAGCCTTCCGTTGCCAGGGGCCTGAGCCTGGGGGCCTCGGCATGGGGAACCCTGAGTCCCGCACCACGAGTCCCCCCGACCGTCCCGGCGACCACGGCACCTTTCGCGGCTTCGTCCCAGCCGTGGAGTGAGAGATCACTCCGTTCCCCCACAGAGGCCAGCCCCCTCCACGGGCGCCCCGGCCGCCCGCCACGGCGGAGGCGGACGCCCGGCCACGGCGCCTCCATCCACTCTGCTCGGGGAAAACTCCCCGGCGCCGGGGCCGCCGGCCGCGCCCCATCTTCGCGGCCCGTTTTCCGGGTGGCCGCGCCATGCCCCGAGCGAGAAAGGGCCCTGCTCCACGCGGCCCTGGGCGCTGACCAGGGCTGCCCAACGCCGGCCAATTCTCACGAGCGTTCTGCCCAAATCGATCCCGATTTGGGCAGAACGCTCGTGAGAATTGGCCGGAAAACGCCCGGCGAACACACTTCGGGCACCAGAGGGCCGCAGGGCCGCCCCCCCGGGGCCCGGTCCGGGATCGCGTGTCGGCGCGTTCCGGCACCGCCAGGAGGAGCTCCGGGAGGCGGGCCCCGGGGAGGCCGACGCCTCCCGCTCCTCAGCCTCCGGGGGTCCCCTCCCTGGCGCCGGCCGCTGGGGCCGGGCCAGCCCCGAAAGCCGAGCCCGGGCCCGGGCCTGCTTGCTCAGCCTTCCGTTGCCAGGGGCCTGAGCCTGGGGGCCTCCGCATGGGGAACCCTGAGTCCCGCGCCACGAGTCCCCCCGACCGTCCCGGCGACCACGGCACCTTTCGCGGCTTCGTCCCAGCCGTGGAGTGAGAGATCACTCCGTTCCCCCACAGAGGCCAGCCCCCTCCACGGGCGCCCCGGCCGCCCGCCACGGCGGAGGCGGACGCCCGGCCACGGCGCCTCCATCCACTCTGCTCGGGGAAAACTCATCGGCGCCGGGGCCGCCGGCCGCGCCCCATCGTCGCGGCCCGTTTTCCGGGTGGCCGCGCCATGCCCCGAGCGAGAAAGGGCCCTGCTCCACGCGGCCCTGGGCGCTGACCAGGGCTGCCCAACGCCGGCCAATTCTCACGAGCGTTCTGCCCAAATCGATCCCGATTTGGGGAGAACGCTCGTGAGAATTGGCCGGAAAACGCCCGGCGAACACACTTCGGGCACCACAGGGCCGCAGGGCCGCCCCCCCGGGGCCCTGTCCGGGATCGCGTGTCGGCGCGTTCCGGCACCGCCAGGAGGAGCTCCGGGAGGCGGGCCCCGGGGAGGCCGACGCCTCCCGCTCCTCAGCCTCCGGGGGTCCCCTCCCTGGCGCCGGCCGCTGGGGCCGGGCCAGCCCCGAAAGCCGGGCCCGGGCCCGGGCCTGCTTGCTCAGCCTTCCGTTGCCAGGGGCCTGAGCCTGGGGGCCTCCGCATGGGGAACCCTGAGTCCCGCGCCACGAGTCCCCCCGACCGTCCCGGCGACCACGGCACCTTTCGCGGCTTCGTCCCAGCCGTGGAGTGAGAGATCACTCCGTTCCCCCACAGAGGCCAGCCCCCTCCACGGGCGCCCCGGCCGCCCGCCACGGCGGAGGCGGACGCCCGGCCACGGCGCCTCCATCCACTCTGCTCGGGGAAAACTCCCCGGCGCCGGGGCCGCCGGCCGCGCCCCATCGTCGCGGCCCGTTTTCCGGGTGGCCGCGCCATGCCCCGAGCGAGAAAGGGCCCTGCTCCACGCGGCCCTGGGCGCTGACCAGGGCTGCCCAACGCCGGCCAATTCTCACGAGCGTTCTGCCCAAATCGATCCCGATTTGGGCAGAACGCTCGTGAGAATTGGCCGGAAAACGCCCGGCGAACACACTTCGGGCACCAGAGGGCCGCAGGGCCGCCCCCCCGGGGCCCTGTCCGGGATCGCGTGTCGGCGCCTTCCGGCACCGCCAGGAGGAGCTCCGGGAGGCGGGCCCCGGGGAGGCCGACGCCTCCCGCTCCTCAGCCTCCGGGGGTCCCCTCCCTGGCGCCGGCCGCTGGGGCCGGGCCAGCCCCGAAAGCCGGGCCCGGGCCCGGGCCTGCTTGCTCAGCCTTCCGTTGCCAGGGGCCTGAGCCTGGGGGCCTCCGCATGGGGAACCCTGAGTCCCGCGCCACGAGTCCCCCCGACCGTCCCGGCGACCACGGCACCTTTCGCGGCTTCGTCCCAGCCGTGGAGTGAGAGATCACTCCGTTCCCCCACAGAGGCCAGCCCCCTCCACGGGCGCCCCGGCCGCCCGCCACGGCGGAGGCGGACGCCCGGCCACGGCGCCTCCATCCACTCTGCTCGGGGAAAACTCCCCGGCGCCGGGGCCGCCGGCCGCGCCCCATCGTCGCGGCCCGTTTTCCGGGTGGCCGCGCCATGCCCCGAGCGAGAAAGGGCCCTGCTCCACGCGGCCCTGGGCGCTGACCAGGGCTGCCCAACGCCGACCAATTCTCACGAGCGTTCTGCCCAAATCGATCCCGATTTGGGCAGAACGCTCGTGAGAATTGGCCGGAAAACGCCCGGCGAACACACTTCGGGCACCAGAGGGCCGCAGGGCCGCCCCCCCGGGGCCCGGTCCGGGATCGCGTGTCGGCGCGTTCCGGCACCGCCAGGAGGAGCTCCGGGAGGCGGGCCCCGGGGAGGCCGACGCCTCCCGCTCCTTAGCCTCCGGGGGTCCCCTCCCTGGCGCCGGCCGCTGGGGCCGGGCCAGCCCCGAAAGCCGGGCCCGGGCCCGGGCCTGCTTGCTCAGCCTTCCGTTGCCAGGGGCCTGAGCCTGGGGGCCTCCGCATGGGGAACCCTGAGTCCCGCGCCACGAGTCCCCCCGACCGTCCCGGCGACCACGGCACCTTTCGCGGCTTCGTCCCAGCCGTGGAGTGAGAGATCACTCCGTTCCCCCACAGAGGCCAGCCCCCTCCACGGGCGCCCCGGCCGCCCGCCACGGCGGAGGCGGACGCCCGGCCACGGCGCCTCCATCCACTCTGCTCGGGGAAAACTCCCCGGCGCCGGGGCCGCCGGCCGCGCCCCATCGTCGCGGCCCGTTTTCCGGGTGGCCGCGCCATGCCCCGAGCGAGAAAGGGCCCTGCTCCACGCGGCCCTGGGCGCTGACCAGGGCTGCCCAACGCCGGCCAATTCTCACGAGCGTTCTGCCCAAATCGATCCCGATTTGGGCAGAACGCTCGTGAGAATTGGCCGGAAAACGCCCGGCGAACACACTTCGGGCACCAGAGGGCCGCAGGGCCGCCCCCCCGGGGCCCTGTCCGGGATCGCGTGTCGGCGCGTTCCGGCACCGCCAGGAGGAGCTCCGGGAGGCGGGCCCCGGGGAGGCCGACGCCTCCCGCTCCTCAGCCTCCGGGGGTCCCCTCCCTGGCGCCGGCCGCTGGGGCCGGGCCAGCCCCGAAAGCCGGGCCCGGGCCCGGGCCTGCTTGCTCAGCCTTCCGTTGCCAGGGGCCTGAGCCTGGGGGCCTCCGCATGGGGAACCCTGAGTCCCGCGCCACGAGTCCCCCCGACCGTCCCGGCGACCACGGCACCTTTCGCGGCTTCGTCCCAGCCGTGGAGTGAGAGATCACTCCGTTCCCCCACAGAGGCCAGCCCCCTCCACGGGCGCCCCGGCCGCCCGCCACGGCGGAGGCGGACGCCCGGCCACGGCGCCTCCATCCACTCTGCTCGGGGAAAACTCCCCGGCGCCGGGGCCGCCGGCCGCGCCCCATCGTCGCGGCCCGTTTTCCGGGTGGCCGCGCCATGCCCCGAGCGAGAAAGGGCCCTGCTCCACGCGGCCCTGGGCGCTGACCAGGGCTGCCCAACGCCGGCCAATTCTCACGAGCGTTCTGCCCAAATCGATCCCGATTTGGGCAGAACGCTCGTGAGAATTGGCCGGAAAACGCCCGGCGAACACACTTCGGGCACCAGAGGGCCGCAGGGCCGCCCCCCCGGGGCCCTGTCCGGGACCGCGTGTCGGCGCCTTCCGGCACCGCCAGGAGGAGCTCCGGGAGGCGGGCCCCGGGGAGGCCGACGCCTCCCGCTCCTCAGCCTCCGGGGGTCCCCTCCCTGGCGCCGGCCGCTGGGGCCGGGCCAGCCCCGAAAGCCGGGCCCGGGCCCGGGCCTGCTTGCTCAGCCTTCCGTTGCCAGGGGCCTGAGCCTGGGGGCCTCCGCATGGGGAACCCTGAGTCCCGCGCCACGAGTCCCCCCGACCGTCCCGGCGACCACGGCACCTTTCGCGGCTTCGTCCCAGCCGTGGAGTGAGAGATCACTCCGTTCCCCCACAGAGGCCAGCCCCCTCCACGGGCGCCCCGGCCGCCCGCCACGGCGGAGGCGGACGCCCGGCCACGGCGCCTCCATCCACTCTGCTCGGGGAAAACTCCCCGGCGCCGGGGCCGCCGGCCGCGCCCCATCGTCGCGGCCCGTTTTCCGGGTGGCCGCGCCATGCCCCGAGCGAGAAAGGGCCCTGCTCCACGCGGCCCTGGGCGCTGACCATGGCTGCCCAACGCCGGCCAATTCTCACGAGCGTTCTGCCCAAATCGATCCCGATTTGGGCAGAACGCTCGTGAGAATTGGCCGGAAAACGCCCGGCGAACACACTTCGGGCACCAGAGGGCCGCAGGGCCGCCCCCCCGGGGCCCGGTCCGGGATCGCGTGTCGGCGCGTTCCGGCACCGCCAGGAGGAGCTCCGGGAGGCGGGCCCCGGGGAGGCCGACGCCTCCCGCTCCTCAGCCTCCGGGGGTCCCCTCCCTGGCGCCGGCCGCTGGGGCCGGGCCAGCCCCGAAAGCCGGGCCCGGGCCCGGGCCTGCTTGATCAGCCTTCCGTTGCCAGGGGCCTGAGCCTGGGGGCCTCCGCATGGGGAACCCTGAGTCCCGCGCCACGAGTCCCCCCGACCGTCCCGGCGACCACGGCACCTTTCGCGGCTTCGTCCCAGCCGTGGAGTGAGAGATCACTCCGTTCCCCCACAGAGGCCAGCCCCCTCCACGGGCGCCCCGGCCGCCCGCCACGGCGGAGGCGGACGCCCGGCCACGGCGCCTCCATCCACTCTGCTCGGGGAAAACTCCCCGGCGCCGGGGCCGCCGGCCGCGCCCCATCATCGCGGCTCGTTTTCCGGGTGGCCGCGCCATGCCCCGAGCGAGAAAGGGCCCTGCTCCACGCGGCCCTGGGCGCTGACCAGGGCTGCCCAACGCCGGCCAATTCTCACGAGCGTTCTGCCCAAATCGATCCCGATTTGGGCAGAACGCTCGTGAGAATTGGCCGGAAAACGCCCGGCGAACACACTTCGGGCACCAGAGGGCCGCAGGGCCGCCCCCCCGGGGCCCTGTCCGGGATCGCGTGTCGGCGCGTTCCGGCACCGCCAGGAGGAGCTCCGGGCGGCGGGCCCCGGGGAGGCCGACGCCTCCCGCTCCTCAGCCTCCGGGGGTCCCCTCCCTGGCGCCGGCCGCTGGGGCCGGGCCAGCCCCGAAAGCCGGGCCCGGGCCCGGGCCTGCTTGCTCAGCCTTCCGTTGCCAGGGGCCTGAGCCTGGGGGCCTCCGCATGGGGAACCCTGAGTCCCGCGCCACGAGTCCCCCCGACCGTCCCGGCGACCACGGCACCTTTCGCGGCTTCGTCCCAGCCGTGGAGTGAGAGATCACTCCGTTCCCCCACAGAGGCCAGCCCCCTCCACGGGCGCCCCGGCCGCCCGCCACGGCGGAGGCGGACGCCCGGCCACGGCGCCTCCATCCACTCTGCTCGGGGAAAACTCCCCGGCGCCGGGGCCGCCGGCCGCGCCCCATCGTCGCGGCCCGTTTTCCGGGTGGCCGCGCCATGCCCCGAGCGAGAAAGGGCCCTGCTCCACGCGGCCCTGGGCGCTGACCAGGGCT
Organism: Meles meles; assembly: GCF_922984935.1. Classification (NCBI taxonomy): domain Eukaryota; kingdom Metazoa; phylum Chordata; class Mammalia; order Carnivora; family Mustelidae; genus Meles; species Meles meles. The sequence goes on along the minus strand of NW_025721618.1, from coordinate 591,920 downwards.
GCCCAACGCCGGCCAATTCTCACGAGCGTTCTGCCCAAATCGATCCCGATTTGGGCAGAACGCTCGTGAGAATTGGCCGGAAAACGCCCGGCGAACACACTTCGGGCACCAGAGGGCCGCAGGGCCGCCCCCCGGGGCCCTGTCCGGGATCGCGTGTCGGCGCGTTCCGGCACCGCCAGGAGGAGCTCCGGGAGGCGGGCCCCGGGGAGGCCGACGCCTCCCGCTCCTCAGCCTCCGGGGGTCCCCTCCCTGGCGCCGGCCGCTGGGGCCGGGCCAGTCCCGAAAGCCGGGCCCGGGCCCGGGCCTGCTTGCTCAGCCTTCCGTTGCCAGGGGCCTGAGCCTGGGGGCCTCCGCATGGGGAACCCTGAGTCCCGCGCCACGAGTCCCCCCGACCGTCCCGGCGACCACGGCACCTTTCGCGGCTTCGTCCCAGCCGTGGAGTGAGAGATCACTCCGTTCCCCCACAGAGGCCAGCCCCCTCCACGGGCGCCCCGGCCGCCCGCCACGGCGGAGGCGGACGCCCGGCCACGGCGCCTCCATCCACTCTGCTCGGGGAAAACTCCCCGGCGCCGGGGCCGCCGGCCGCGCCCCATCGGCGCGGCCCGTTTTCCGGGTGGCCGCGCCATGCCCCGAGCGAGAAAGGGCCCTGCTCCACGCGGCCCTGGGCGCTGACCAGGGCTGCCCAACGCCGGCCAATTCTCACGAGCGTTCTTCCCAAATCGATCCCGATTTGGGCAGAACGCTCGTGAGAATTGGCCGGAAAACGCCCGGCGAACACACTTCGGGCACCAGAGGGCCGCAGGGCCGCCCCCCCGGGGCCCTGTCCGGGATCGCGTGTCGGCGCGTTCCGGCACCGCCAGGAGGAGCTCCGGGAGGCGGGCCCCGGGGAGGCCGACGCCTCCCGCTCCTCAGCCTCCGGGGGTCCCCTCCCTGGCGCCGGCCGCTGGGGCCGGGCCAGCCCCGAAAGCCGGGCCCGGGCCCGGGCCTGCTTGCTCAGCCTTCCGTTGCCAGGGGCCTGAGCCTGGGGGCCTCCGCATGGGGAACCCTGAGTCCCGCGCCACGAGTCCCCCCGACCGTCCCGGCGACCACGGCACCTTTCGGGGCTTCGTCCCAGCCGTGGAGTGAGAGATCACTCCGTTCCCCCACAGAGGCCAGCTCCCTCCACGGGCGCCCCGGCCGCCCGCCACGGCGGAGGCGGACGCCCGGCCACGGCGCCTCCATCCACTCTGCTCGGGGAAAACTCCCCGGCGCCGGGGCCGCCGGCCGCGCCCCATCGTCGCGGCCCGTTTTCCGGGTGGCCGCGCCATGCCCCGAGCGAGAAAGGGCCCTGCTCCACGCGGCCCTGGGCGCTGACCAGGGCTGCCCAACGCCGGCCAATTCTCACGAGCGTTCTGCCCAAATCGATCCCGATTTGGGCAGAACGCTCGTGAGAATTGGCCGGAAAACGCCCGGCGAACACACTTCGGGCACCAGAGGGCCGCAGGGCCGCCCCCCCGGGGCCCTGTCCGGGATCGCGTGTCGGCGCGTTCCGGCACCGCCAGGAGGAGCTCCGGGAGGCGGGCCCCGGGGAGGCCGACGCCTCCCGCTCCTCAGCCTCCGGGGGTCCCCTCCCTGGCGCCGGCCGCTGGGGCCGGGCCAGCCCCGAAAGCCGGGCCCGGGCCCGGGCCTGCTTGCTCAGCCTTCCGTTGCCAGGGGCCTGAGCCTGGGGGCCTCCGCATGGGGAACCCTGAGTCCCGCGCCACGAGTCCCCCCGACCGTCCCGGCGACCACGGCACCTTTCGCGGCTTCGTCCCAGCCGTGGAGTGAGAGATCACTCCGTTCCCCACAGAGGCCAGCCCCCTCCACGGGCGCCCCGGCCGCCCGCCACGGCGGAGGCGGACGCCCGGCCACGGCGCCTCCATCCACTCTGCTCGGGGAAAACTCCCCGGCGCCGGGGCCGCCGGCCGCGCCCCATCGTCGCGGCCCGTTTTCCGGGTGGCCGCGCCATGCCCCGAGCGAGAAAGGGCCCTGCTCCACGCGGCCCTGGGCGCTGACCAGGGCTGCCCAACGCCGGCCAATTCTCACGAGCGTTCTGCCCAAATCGATCCCGATTTGGGCAGAACGCTCGTGAGAATTGGCCAGAAAACGCCCGGCGAACACACTTCGGGCACCAGAGGGCCGCAGGGCCGCCCCCCCGGGGCCCTGTCCGGGATCGCGTGTCGTCGCGTTCCGGCACCGCCAGGAGGAGCTCCGGGAGGCGGGCCCCGGGGAGGCCGACGCCTCCCGCTCCTCAGCCTCCGGGGGTCCCCTCCCTGGCGCCGGCCGCTGGGGCCGGGCCAGCCCCGAAAGCCGGGCCCGGGCCCGGGCCTGCTTGCTCAGCCTTCCGTTGCCAGGGGCCTGAGCCTGGGGGCCTCCGCATGGGGAACCCTGAGTCCCGCGCCACGAGTCCCCCCGACCGTCCCGGCGACCACGGCACCTTTCGCGGCTTCGTCCCAGCCGTGGAGTGAGAGATCACTCCGTTCCCCACAGAGGCCAGCCCCCTCCACGGGCGCCCCGGCCGCCCGCCACGGCGGAGGCGGACGCCCGGCCACGGCGCCTCCATCCACACTGCTCGGGGAAAACTCCCCGGCGCCGGGGCCGCCGGCCGCGCCCCATCGTCGCGGCCCGTTTTCCGGGTGGCCGCGCCATGCCCCGAGCGAGAAAGGGCCCTGCTCCACGCGGCCCTGGGCGCTGACCAGGGCTGCCCAACGCCGGCCAATTCTCACGAGCGTTCTGCCCAAATCGATCCCGATTTGGGCAGAACGCTCGTGAGAATTGGCCGGAAAACGCCCGGCGAACACACTTCGGGCACCAGAGGGCCGAAGGGCCGCCCCCCCGGGGCCCTGTCCGGGATCGCGTGTCGTCGCGTTCCGGCACCGCCAGGAGGAGCTCCGGGAGGCGGGCCCCGGGGAGGCCGACGCCTCCCGCTCCTCAGCCTCCGGGGGTCCCCTCCCTGGCGCCGGCCGCTGGGGCCGGGCCAGCCCCGAAAGCCGGGCCCGGGCCCGGGCCTGCTTGCTCAGCCTTCCGTTGCCAGGGGCCTGAGCCTGGGGGCCTCCGCATGGGGAACCCTGAGTCCCGCGCCACGAGTCCCCCCGACCGTCCCGGCGACCACGGCACCTTACGCGGCTTCGTCCCAGCCGTGGAGTGAGAGATCACTCCGTTCCCCCACAGAGGCCAGCCCCCTCCACGGGCGCCCCGGCCGCCCGCCACGGCGGAGGCGGACGCCCGGCCACGGCGCCTCCATCCACTCTGCTCGGGGAAAACTCCCCGGCGCCGGGGCCGCCGGCCGCGCCCCATCGTCGCGGCTCGTTTTCCGGGTGGCCGCGCCATGCCCCGAGCGAGAAAGGGCCCTGCTCCACGTGGCCCTGGGCGCTGACCAGGGCTGCCCAACGCCGGCCAATTCTCACGAGCGTCCTGCCCAAATCGATCCCGATTTGGGCAGAACGCTCGTGAGAATTGGCCGGAAAACGCCCGGCGAACACACTTCGGGCACCAGAGGGCCGCAGGGCCGCCCCCCCGGGGCCCTGTCCGGGATCGCGTGTCGTCGCGTTCCGGCACCGCCAGGAGGAGCTCCGGGAGGCGGGCCCCGGGGAGGCCGACGCCTCCCGCTCCTCAGCCTCCGGGGGTCCCCTCCCTGGCGCCGGCCGCTGGGGCCGGGCCAGCCCCGAAAGCCGGGCCCGGGCCCGGGCCTGCTTGCTCAGCCTTCCGTTGCCAGGGGCCTGAGCCTGGGGGCCTCCGCATGGGGAACCCTGAGTCCCGCGCCACGAGTCCCCCCGACCGTCCCGGCGACCACGGCACCTTTCGCGGCTTCGTCCCAGCCGTGGAGTGAGAGATCACTCCGTTCCCCCACAGAGGCCAGCCCCCTCCACGGGCGCCCCAGCCGCCCGCCACGGCGGAGGCGGACGCCCGGCCACGGCGCCTCCATCCACTCTGCTCGGGGAAAACTCCCCGGCGCCGGGGCCGCCGGCCGCGCCCCATCGTCGCGGCTCGTTTTCCGGGTGGCCGCGCCATGCCCCGAGCGAGAAAGGGCCCTGCTCCACGCGGCCCTGGGCGCTGACCAGGGCTGCCCAACGCCGGCCAATTCTCACGAGCGTTCTGCCCAAATCGATCCCGATTTGGGCAGAACGCTCGTGAGAATTGGCCGGAAAACGCCCGGCGAACACACTTCGGGCACCAGAGGGCCGCAGGGCCGCCCCCCCGGGGCCCTGTCCGGGATCGCGTGTCGTCGCGTTCCGGCACCGCCAGGAGGAGCTCCGGGAGGCGGGCCCCGGGGAGGCCGACGCCTCCCGCTCCTCAGCCTCCGGGGGTCCCCTCCCTGGCGCCGGCCGCTGGGGCCGGGCCAGCCCCGAAAGCCGGGCCCGGGCCCGGGCCTGCTTGCTCAGCCTTCCGTTGCCAGGGGCCTGAGCCTGGGGGCCTCCGCATGGGGAACCCTGAGTCCCGCGCCACGAGTCCCCCCGACCGTCCCGGCGACCACGGCACCTTTCGCGGCTTCGTCCCAGCCGTGGAGTGAGAGATCACTCCGTTCCCCCACAGAGGCCAGCCCCCTCCACGGGCGCCCCGGCCGCCCGCCACGGCGGAGGCGGACGCCCGGCCACGGCGCCTCCATCCACTCTGCTCGGGGAAAACTCCCCGGCGCCGGGGCCGCCGGCCGCGCCCCATCGTCGCGGCCCGTTTTCCGGGTGGCCGCGCCATGCCCCGAGCGAGAAAGGGCCCTGCTCCACGCGGCCCTGGGCGCTGACCAGGGCTGCCCAACGCCGGCCAATTCTCACGAGCGTTCTGCCCAAATCGATCCCGATTTGGGCAGAACGCTCGTGAGAATTGGCCGGAAAACGCCCGGCGAACACACTTCGGGCACCAGAGGGCCGCAGGGCCGCCCCCCCGGGGCCCTGTCCGGGATCGCGTGTCGTCGCGTTCCGGCACCGCCAGGAGGAGCTCCGGGAGGCGGGCCCCGGGGAGGCCGACGCCTCCCGCTCCTCAGCCTCCGGGGGTCCCCTCCCTGGCGCCGGCCGCTGGGGCCGGGCCAGCCCCGAAAGCCGGGCCCGGGCCCGGGCCTGCTTGATCAGCCTTCCGTTGCCAGGGGCCTGAGCCTGGGGGCCTCCGCATGGGGAACCCTGAGTCCCGCGCCACGAGTCCCCCCGACCGTCCCGGCGACCACGGCACCTTTCGCGGCTTCGTCCCAGCCGTGGAGTGAGAGATCACTCCGTTCCCCCACAGAGGCCAGCCCCCTCCACGGGCGCCCCGGCCGCCCGCCACGGCGGAGGCGGACGCCCGGCCATGGCGCCTCCATCCACTCTGCTCGGGGAAAACTCCCCGGCGCCGGGGCCGCCGGCCGCGCCCCATCGTCGCGGCTCGTTTTCCGGGTGGCCGCGCCATGCCCCGAGCGAGAAAGGGCCCTGCTCCACGCGGCCCTGGGCGCTGACCAGGGCTGCCCAACGCCGGCCAATTCTCACGAGCGTTCTGCCCAAATCGATCCCGATTTGGGCAGAACGCTCGTGAGAACTGGCCGGAAAACGCCCGGCGAACACACTTCGGGCACCAGAGGGCCGCAGGGCCGCCCCCCCGGGGCCCTGTCCGGGATCGCGTGTCGTCGCGTTCCGGCACCGCCAGGAGGAGCTCCGGGAGGCGGGCCCCGGGGAGGCCAACGCCTCCCGCTCCTCAGCCTCCGGGGGTCCCCTCCCTGGCGCCGGCCGCTGGGGCCGGGCCAGCCCCGAAAGCCGGGCCCGGGCCCGGACCTGCTTGCTCAGCCTTCCGTTGCCAGGGGCCTGAGCCTGGGGGCCTCCGCATGGGGAACCCTGAGTCCCGCGCCACGAGTCCCCCCGACCGTCCCGGCGTCCACGGCACCTTTCGCGGCTTCGTCCCAGCCGTGGAGTGAGAGATCACTCCGTTCCCCCACAGAGGCCAGCCCCCTCCACGGGCGCCCCGGCCGCCCGCCACGGCGGAGGCGGACGCCCGGCCACGGCGCCTCCATCCACTCTGCTCGGGGAAAACTCCCCGGCGCCGGGGCCGCCGGCCGCGCCCCATCGTCGCGGCCCGTTTTCCGGGTGGCCGCGCCATGCCCCGAGCGAGAAAGGGCCCTGCTCCACGCGGCCCTGGGCGCTGACCAGAGCTGCCCAACGCCGGCCAATTCTCACGAGCGTTCTGCCCAAATCGATCCCGATTTGGGCAGAACGCTCGTGAGAATTGGCCGGAAAACGCCCGGCGAACACACTTCGGGCACCAGAGGGCCGCAGGGCCGCCCCCCCCGGGGCCCTGTCCGGGATCGCGTGTCGGCGCCTTCCGGCACCGCCAGGAGGAGCTCCGGGAGGCGGGCCCCGGGGAGGCCGACGCCTCCCGCTCCTCAGCCTCCGGGGGTCCCCTCCCTGGCGCCGGCCGCTGGGGCCGGGCCAGCCCCGAAAGCCGGGCCAGGGCCCGGGCCTGCTTGCTCAGCCTTCCGTTGCCAGGGGCCTGAGCCTGGGGGCCTCCGCATGGGGAACCCTGAGTCCCGCGCCACGAGTCCCCCCGACCGTCCCGGCGACCACGGCACCTTTCGCGGCTTCGTCCCAGCCGTGGAGTGAGAGATCACTCCGTTCCCCCACAGAGGCCAGCCCCCTCCACGGGCGCCCCGGCCGCCCGCCACGGCGGAGGCGGACGCCCGGCCACGGCGCCTCCATCCACTCTGCTCGGGGAAAACTCCCCGGCGCCGGGGCCGCCGGCCGCGCCCCATCGTCGCGGCCCGTTTTCCGGGTGGCCGCGCCATGCCCCGAGCGAGAAAGGGCCCTGCTCCACGCGGCCCTGGGCGCTGACCAGGGCTGCCCAACGCCGGCCAATTCTCACGAGCGTTCTGCCCAAATCGATCCCGATTTGGGCAGAACGCTCGTGAGAATTGGCCGGAAAACGCCCGGCGAACACACTTCGGGCACCAGAGGGCCGCAGGGCCGCCCCCCCGGGGCCCTGTCCGGGACCGCGTGTCGGCGCCTTCCGGCACCGCCAGGAGGAGCTCCGGGAGGCGGGCCCCGGGGAGGCCGACGCCTCCCGCTCCTCAGCCTCCGGGGGTCCCCTCCCTGGCGCCGGCCGCTGGGGCCGGGCCAGCCCCGAAAGCCGGGCCCGGGCCCGGGCCTGCTTGCTCAGCCTTCCGTTGCCAGGGGCCTGAGCCTGGGGGCCTCCGCATGGGGAACCCTGAGTCCCGCGCCACGAGTCCCCCCGACCGTCCCGGCGACCACGGCACCTTTCGCGGCTTCGTCCCAGCCGTGGAGTGAGAGATCACTCCGTTCCCCCACAGAGGCCAGCCCCCTCCACGGGCGCCCCGGCCGCCCGCCATGGCGGAGGCATACGCCCGGCCACGGCGCCTCCCTCCACTCTGCTCGGGGAAAACTCCCCGGCGCCGGGGCCGCCGGCCGCGCCCCATCGTCGCGGCTCGTTTTCCGGGTGGCCGCGCCATGCCCCGAGCGAGAAAGGGCCCTGCTCCACGCGGCCCTGGGCGCTGACCAGGGCTGCCCAACGCCGGCCAATTCTCACGAGCGTTCTGCCCAAATCGATCCCGATTTGGGCAGAACGCTCGTGAGAATTGGCCGGAAAACGCCCGGCGAACACACTTCGGGCACCACAGGGCCGCAGGGCCGCCCCCCGGGGCCCTGTCCGGGATCGCGTGTCGGCGCGTTCCGACACCGCCAGGAGGAGCTCCGGGAGGCGTGCCCCAGGGAGGCCGACGCCTCCCGCTCCTCAGCCTCCGGGGGTCCCCTCCCTGGCGCCGGCCGCTGGGGCCGGGCCAGCCCCGAAAGCCGGGCCCGGGCCCGGGCCTGCTTGCTCAGCCTTCCGTTGCCAGGGGCCTGAGCCTGGGGGCCTCCGCATGGGGAACCCTGAGTCCCGCGCCACGAGTCCCCCCGACCGTCCCGGCGACCACGGCACCTTTCGCGGCTTCGTCCCAGCCGTGGAGTGAGAGATCACTCCGTTCCCCCACAGAGGCCAGCCCCCTCCACGGGCGCCCCGGCCGCCCGCCACGGCGGAGGCGGACGCCCGGCCACGGCGCCTCCATCCACTCTGCTCGGGGAAAACTCCCCGGCGCCGGGGCCGCCGGCCGCGCCCCATCGTCGCGGCCCGTTTTCCGGGTGGCCGCGCCATGCCCCGAGCGAGAAAGGGCCCTGCTCCACGCGGCCCTGGGCGCTGACCAGGGCTGCCCAACGCCGGCCAATTCTCACGAGCGTTCTGCCCAAATCGATCCCGATTTGGGCAGAACGCTCGTGAGAATTGGCCGGAAAACGCCCGGCGAACACACTTCGGGCACCAGAGGGCCGCAGGGCCGCCCCCCCCGGGGCCCTGTCCGGGATCGCGTGTCGGCGCCTTCCGGCACCGCCAGGAGGAGCTCCGGGAGGCGGGCCCCGGGGAGGCCGACGCCTCCCGCTCCTCAGCCTCCGGGGGTCCCCTCCCAGGCGCCGGCCGCTGGGGCCGGGCCAGCCCCGAAAGCCGGGCCCGGGCCCGGGCCTGCTTGCTCAGCCTTCCGTTGCCAGGGGCCTGAGCCTGGGGGCCTCCGCATGGGGAACTCTGAGTCCCGCGCCACGAGTCCCCCCGACCGTCCCGGCGACCACGGCACCTTTCGCGGCTTCGTCCCAGCCGTGGAGTGAGAGATCACTCCGTTCCCCCACAGAGGCCAGCCCCCTCCACGGGCGACCCGGCCGCCCGCCACGGCGGAGGCGGACGCCCGGCCACGGCGCCTCCATCCACTCTGCTCGGGGAAAACTCCCCGGCGCCGGGGCCGCCGGCCGCGCCCCATCGTCGCGGCTCGTTTTCCGGGTGGCCGCGCCATGCCCCGAGCGAGAAAGGGCCCTGCTCCACGCGGCCCTGGGCGCTGACCAGGGCTGCCCAACGCCGGCCAATTCTCACGAGCGTTCTGCCCAAATCGATCCCGATTTGGGCAGAACGCTCGTGAGAATTGGCCGGAAAACGCCCGGCGAACACACTTCGGGCACCAGAGGGCCGCAGGGCCGCCCCCCTGGGGCCCTGTCCGGGATCGCTTGTCGGCGCGTTCCGGCACCGCCAGGAGGAGTTCCGGGAGGCGGGCCCCGGGGAGGCCGACGCCTCCCGCTCCTCAGCCTCCGGGGGTCCCCTCCCTGGCGCCGGCCGCTGGGGCCGGGCCAGCCCCGAAAGCCGGGCCCGGGCCCGGGCCTGCTTCCTCAGCCTTCCGTTGCCAGGGGCCTGAGCCTGGGGGACTCCGCATGGGGAACCCTGAGTCCCGCGCCACGAGTCCCCCCGACCGTCCCGGCGACCACGGCACCTTTCGCGGCTTCGTCCCATCCGTGGAGTGAGAGATCACTCCGTTCCCCCACAGAGGCCAGCCCCCTCCACGGGCGCCCCGGCCGCCCGCCACGGCGGAGGCGGACGCCCGGCCATGGCGCCTCCATCCACTCTGCTCGGGGAAAACTCCCCGGCGCCGGGGCCGCCGGCCGCGCCCCATCGTCGCGGCTCGTTTTCCGGGTGGCCGCGCCATGCCCCGAGCGAGAAAGGGCCCTGCTCCACGCGGCCCTGGGCGCTGACCAGGGCTGCCCAACGCCGGCCAATTCTCACGAGCGTTCTGCCCAAATCGATCCCGATTTGGGCAGAACGCTCGTGAGAATTGGCCGGAAAACGCCCGGCGAACACACTTCGGGCACCAGAGGGCCGCAGGGCCGCCCCCCGGGGCCCTGTCCGGGATCGCGTGTCGGCGCGTTCCGGCACCGCCAGGAGGAGCTCCGGGAGGCGGGCCCCGGGGAGGCCGACGCCTCCCGCTCCTCAGCCTCCTGGGGTCCCCTCCCTGGCGCCGGCCGCTGGGGCCGGGCCAGCCCCGAAAGCCGGGCCCGGGCCCGGGCCTGCTTGCTCAGCCTTCCGTTGCCAGGGGCCTGAGCCTGGGGGCCTCCGCATGGGGAACCCTGAGTCCCGCGCCACGAGTCCCCCCGACCGTCCCGGCGACCACGGCACCTTTCGCGGCTTCGTCCCAGCCGTGGAGTGAGAGATCACTCCGTTCCCCCACAGAGGCCAGCCCCCTCCACGGGCGCCCCGGCCGCCCGCCACGGCGGAGGCGGACGCCCGGCCACGGCGCCTCCATCCACTCTGCTCGGGGAAAACTCCCCGGCGCCGGGGCCGCCGGCCGCGCCCCATCGTCGCGGCCCGTTTTCCGGGTGGCCGCGCCATGCCCCGAGCGAGAAAGGGCCCTGCTCCACGCGGCCCTGGGCGCTGACCAGGGCTGCCCAACGCCGGCCAATTCTCACGAGCGTTCTGCCCAAATCGATCCCGATTTGGGCAGAACGCTCGTGAGAATTGGCCGGAAAACGCCCGGCGAACACACTTCGGGCACCAGAGGGCCGCAGGGCCGCCCCCCTGGGGCCCTGTCCGGGATCGCGTGTCGGCGCCTTCCGGCACCGCCAGGAGGAGCTCCGGGAGGCGGGCCCCGGGGAGGCCGACGCCTCCCGCTCCTCAGCCTCCGGGGGTCCCCTCCCTGGCGCCGGCCGCTGGGGCCGGGCCAGCCCCGAAAGCCGGGCCCGGGCCCGGGCCTGCTTGCTCAGCCTTCCGTTGCCAGGGGCCTGAGCCTGGGGGCCTCCGCATGGGGAACGCTGAGTCCCGCGCCACGAGTCCCCCCGACCGTCCCGGCGACCACGGCACCTTTCGCGGCTTCGTCCCAGCCGTGGAGTGAGAGATCACTCCGTTCCCCCACAGAGGCCAGCCCCCTCCACGGGCGCCCCGGCCGCCCGCCACGGCGGAGGCGGACGCCCGGCCACGGCGCCTCCATCCACTCTGCTCGGGGAAAACTCCCCGGCGCCGGGGCCGCCGGCCGCGCCCCATCGTCGCGGCTCGTTTTCCGGGTGGCCGCGCCATGCCCCGAGCGAGAAAGGGCCCTGCTCCACGCGGCCCTGGGCGCTGACCAGGGCTGCCCAACGCCGGCCAATTCTCACGAGCGTTCTGCCCAAATCGATCCCGATTTGGGCAGAACGCTCGTGAGAATTGGCCGGAAAACGCCCGGCGAACACACTTCGGGCACCAGAGGGCCGCAGGGCCGCCCCCCCGGGGCCCTGTCCGGGATCACGTGTCGGCGCGTTCCGGCACCGCCAGGAGGAGCTCCGGGAGGCGGGCCCCGGGGAGGCCGACGCCTCCCGCTCCTCAGCCTCCGGGGGTCCCCTCCCTGGCGCCGGCCGCTGGGGCCGGGCCAGCCCCGAAAGCCGGGCCCGGGCCCGGGCCTGCTTGCTCAGCCTTCCGTTGCCAGGGGCCTGAGCCTGGGGGCCTCCGCATGGGGAACCCTGAGTCCCGCGCCACGAGTCCCCCCGACCGTCCCGGCGACCACGGCACCTTGCGCGGCTTCGTCCCAGCCGTGGAGTGAGAGATCACTCCGTTCCCCCACAGAGGCCAGCCCCCTCCACGGGCGCCCCGGCCGCCCGCCACGGCGGAGGCGGACGCCCGGCCACGGCGCCTCCATCCACTCTGCTCGGGGAAAACTCCCCGGCGCCAGGGCCGCCGGCCGCGCCCCATCGTCGCGGCTCGTTTTCCGGGTGGCCGCGCCATGCCCCGAGCGAGAAAGGGCCCTGCTCCACGCGGCCCTGGGCGCTGACCGGGGCTGCCCAACGCCGGCCAATTCTCACGAGCGTTCTGCCCAAATCGATCCCGATTTGGGCAGAACGCTCGTGAGAATTGGCCGGAAAACGCCCGGCGAACACACTTCGGGCACCACAGGGCCGCAGGGCCGCCCCACCGGGGCCCTGTCCGGGATCGCGTGTCGGCGCGTTCCGGCACCGCCAGGAGGAGCTCCGGGAGGCGGGCCCCGGGGAGGCCGACGCCTCCCGCTCCTCAGCCTCCGGGGGTCCCCTCCCTGGCGCCGGCCGCTGGGGCCGGGCCAGCCCCGAAAGCCGGGCCCGGGCCCGGGCCTGCTTGCTCAGCCTTCCGTTGCCAGGGGCCTGAGCCTGGGGGCCTCCGCATGGGGAACCCTGAGTCCCGCGCCACGAGTCCCACCGACCGTCCCGGCGACCACGGCACCTTGCGCGGCTTCGTCCCAGCCGTGGAGTGAGAGATCACTCCGTTCCCCCACAGAGGCCAGCCCCCTCCACGGGCGCCCCGGCCGCCCGCCACGGCGGAGGCGGACGCCCGGCCACGGCGCCTCCATCCACCCTGCTCGGGGAAAACTCCCCGGCGCCGGGGCCGCCGGCTGCGCCCCATCGTCGCGGCTCGTTTTCCGGGTGGCCGCGCCATGCCCCGAGCGAGAAAGGGCCCTGCTCCACGCGGCCCTGGGAGCTGACCGGGGCTGCCCAACGCCGGCCAATTCTCACGAGCGTTCTGCCCAAATCGATCCCGATTTGGGCAGAACGCTCGTGAGAATTGGCCGGATAACGCCCGGCGAACACACTTCGGGCACCAGAGGGCCGCAGGGCCGCCCCCCCCGGGGCCCTGTCCGGGATCGCGTGTCGGCGCGTTCCGGCACCGCCAGGAGGAGCTCCGGGAGGCGGGCCCCGGGGAGGCCGACGCCTCCCGCTCCTCAGCCTCCGGGGGTCCCCTCCCTGGCGCCGGCCGCTGGGGCCGGGCCAGCCCCGAAAGCCGGGCCCGGGCCCGGGCCTGCTTGCTCAGCCTTCCGTTGCCAGAGGCCTGAGCCTGGGGGCCTCCGCATGGGGAACCCTGAGTCCCGCGCCACGAGTCCCCCCGACCGTCCCGGCGACCACGGCACCTTGCGCGGCTTCGTCCCAGCCGTGGAGTGAGAGATCACTCCGTTCCCCCACAGAGGCCAGCCCCCTCCACGGGCGCCCCGGCCGCCCGCCACGGCGGAGGCGGACGCCCGGCCACGGCGCCTCCATCCACTCTGCTCGGGGAAAACTCCCCGGCGCCGGGGCCGCCGGCCGGGCCCCATCGTCGCGGCTCGTTTTCCGGGTGGCCGCGCCATGCCCCGAGCGAGAAAGGGCCCTGCTCCACGCGGCCCTGGGCGCTGACCAGGGCTGCCCAACGCCGGCCAATTCTCACGAGCGTTCTGCCCAAATCGATCCCGATTTGGGCAGAACGCTCGTGAGAATTGGCCGGAAAACGCCCGGCGAACACACTTCGGGCACCACAGGGCCGCAGGGCCGCCCCCCGGGGCCCTGTCCGGGTTCGCGTGTCGGCGCGTTCCGGCACCGCCAGGAGGAGCTCCGGGAGGCGTGCCCCAGGGAGGCCGACGCCTCCCGCTCCTCAGCCTCCGGGGGTCCCCTCCCTGGCGCCGGCCGCTGGGGCCGGGCCAGCCCCGAAAGCCGGGCCCGGGCCCGGGCCTGCTTGCTCAGCCTTCCGTTGCCAGGGGCCTGAGCCTGGGGGCCTCCGCATGGGGAACCCTGAGTCCCGCGCCACGAGTCCCCCCGACCGTCCCGGCGACCACGGCACCTTTCGCGGCTTCGTCCCAGCCGTGGAGTGAGAGATCACTCCGTTCCCCCACAGAGGCCAGCCCCCTCCACGGGCGCCCCGGCCGCCCGCCACGGCGGAGGCGGACGCCCGGCCACGGCGCCTCCATCCACTCTGCTCGGGGAAAACTCCCCGGCGCCGGGGCCGCCGGCCGCGCCCCATCGTCGCGGCCCGTTTTCCGGGTGGCCGCGCCATGCCCCGAGCGAGAAAGGGCCCTGCTCCACGCGGCCCTGGGCGCTGACCAGGGCTGCCCAACGCCGGCCAATTCTCACGAGCGTTCTGCCCAAATCGATCCCGATTTGGGCAGAACGCTCGTGAGAATTGGCCGGAAAAACGCCCGGCGAACACACTTCGGGCACCAGAGGGCCGCAGGGCCGCCCCCCCGGGGCCCTGTCCGGGATCGCTTGTCCGCGCGTTCCGGCACCGCCAGGAGGAGCTCCGGGAGGCGGGCCCCGGGGAGGCCGACGCCTCCCGCTCCTCAGCCTCCGGGGGTCCCCTCCCTGGCGCCGGCCGCTGGGGCCGGGCCAGCCCCGAAACCCGGGCCAGGGCCCGGGCCTGCTTCCTCAGCCTTCCGTTGCCAGGGGCCTGAGCCTGGGGGACTCCGCATGGGGAACCCTGAGTCCCGCGCCACGAGTCCCCCCGACCGTCCCGGCGACCACGGCACCTTTCGCGGCTTCGTCCCATCCGTGGAGTGAGAGATCACTCCGTTCCCCCACAGAGGCCAGCCCCCTCCACGGGCGCCCCGGCCGCCCGCCACGGCGGAGGCGGACGCCCGGCCATGGCGCCTCCATCCACTCTGCTCGGGGAAAACTCCCCGGCGCCGGGGCCGCCGGCCGCGCCCCATCGTCGCGGCTCGTTTTCCGGGTGGCCGCGCCATGCCCCGAGCGAGAAAGGGCCCTGCTCCACGCGGCCCTGGGCGCTGACCAGGGCTGCCCAACGCCGGCCAATTCTCACGAGCGTTCTGCCCAAATCGATCCCGATTTGGGCAGAACGCTCGTGAGAATTGGCCGGAAAACGCCCGGCGAACACACTTCGGGCACCAGAGGGCCGCAGGGCCGCCCCCCGGGGCCCTGTCCGGGATCGCGTGTCGGCGCGTTCCGGCACCGCCAGGAGGAGCTCCGGGAGGCGGGCCCCGGGGAGGCCGACGCCTCCCGCTCCTCAGCCTCCTGGGGTCCCCTCCCTGGCGCCGGCCGCTGGGGCCGGGCCAGCCCCGAAAGCCGGGCCCGGGCCCGGGCCTGCTTGCTCAGCCTTCCGTTGCCAGGGGCCTGAGCCTGGGGGCCTCCGCATGGGGAACCCTGAGTCCCGCGCCACGAGTCCCCCCGACTGTCCCGGCGACCACGGCACCTTTCGCGGCTTCGTCCCAGCCGTGGAGTGAGAGATCACTCCGTTCCCCCACAGAGGCCAGCCCCCTCCACGGGCGCCCCGGCCGCCGCCACGGCGGAGGCGGACGCCCGGCCACGGCGCCTCCATCCACTCTGCTCGGGGAAAACTCCCCGGCGCCGGGGCCGCCGGCCGCGCCCCATCGTCGCGGCCCGTTTTCCGGGTGGCCGCGCCATGCCCCGAGCGAGAAAGGGCCCTGCTCCACGCGGCCCTGGGCGCTGACCAGGGCTGCCCAACGCCGGCCAATTCTCACGAGCGTTCTGCCCAAATCGATCCCGATTTGGGCAGAACGCTCGTGAGAATTGGCCGGAAAACGCCCGGCGAACACACGTCGGGCACCACAGGGCCGCAGGGCCGCCCCCCCGGGGCCCTGTCCGGGATCGCGTTTCGTCGCGTTCCGGCACCGCCAGGAGGAGCTCCGGGAGGCGGGCCCCGGGGAGGCCGACGCCTCCCGCTCCTCAGCCTCCGGGGGTCCCCTCCCTGGCGCCGGCCGCTGGGGCCGGGCCAGCCCCGAAAGCCGGGCCCGGGCCCGGGCCTGCTTGCTCAGCCTTCCGTTGCCAGGGGCCTGAGCCTGGGGGCCTCCGCATGGGGAACCCTGAGTCCCGCGCCACGAGTCCCCCCGACCGTCCCGGCGACCACGGCACCTTTCGCGGCTTCGTCCCAGCCGTGGAGTGAGAGATCACTCCGTTCCCCCACAGAGGCCAGCCCCCTCCACGGGCGCCCCGGCCGCCCGCCACGGCGGAGGCGGACGCCCGGCCACGGCGCCTCCATCCACTCTGCTCGGGGAAAACTCCCCGGCGCCGGGGCCGCCGGCCGCGCCCCATCGTCGCGGCCCGTTTTCCGGGTGGCCGCGCCATGCCCCGAGCGAGAAAGGGCCCTGCTCCACGCGGCCCTGGGCGCTGACCAGGGCTGCCCAACGCCGGCCAATTCTCACGAGCGTTCTGCCCAAATCGATCCCGATTTGGGCAGAACGCTCGTGAGAATTGGCCGGAAAACGCCCGGCGAACACACTTCGGGCACCAGAGGGCCGCAGGGCCGCCCCCCCGGGGCCCTGTCCGGGATCGCGTGTCGGCGCGTTCCGGCACCGCCAGGAGGAGCTCCGGGAGGCGGGCCCCGGGGAGGCCGACGCCTCCCGCTCCTCAGCCTCCGGGGGTCCCCTCCCTGGCGCCGGCCGCTGGGGCCGGGCCAGCCCCGAAAGCCGGGCCCGGGCCCGGGCCTGCTTGCTCAGCCTTCCGTTGCCAGGGGCCTGAGCCTGGGGGCCTCCGCATGGGGAACCCTGAGTCCCGCGCCACGAGTCCCCCCGACCGTCCCGGCGACCACGGCACCTTTCGCGGCTTCGTCCCAGCCGTGGAGTGAGAGATCACTCCGTTCCCCCACAGAGGCCAGCCCCCTCCACGGGCGCCCCGGCCGCCCGCCACGGCGGAGGCGGACGCCCGGCCACGGCGCCTCCATCCACTCTGCTCGGGGAAAACTCCCCGGCGCCGGGGCCGCCGGCCGCGCCCCATCGTCGCGGCCCGTTTTCCGGGTGGCCGCGCCATGCCCCGAGCGAGAAAGGGCCCTGCTCCACGCGGCCCTGGGCGCTGACCAGGGCTGCCCAACGCCGGCCAATTCTCACGAGCGTTCTGCCCAAATCGATCCCGATTTGGGCAGAACGCTCGTGAGAATTGGCCGGAAAACGCCCGGCGAACACACTTCGGGCACCAGAGGGCCGCAGGGCCGCCCCCCCGGGGCCCTGTCCGGGATCGCGTGTCGGCGCGTTCCGGCACCGCCAGGAGGAGCTCCGGGAGGCGGGCCCCGGGGAGGCCGACGCCTCCCGCTCCTCAGCCTCCGGGGGTCCCCTCCCTGGCGCCGGCCGCTGGGGCCGGGCCAGCCCCGAAAGCCGGGCCCGGGCCCGGGCCTGCTTGCTCAGCCTTCCGTTGCCAGGGGACTGAGCCTGGGGTCCTCCGCATGGGGAACCCTGAGTCCCGCGCCACGAGTCCCCCCGACCGTCCCGGCGACCACGGCACCTTTCGCGGCTTCGTCCCAGCCGTGGAGTGAGAGATCACTCCGTTCCCCCACAGAGGCCAGCCCCCTCCACGGGCGCCCCGGCCGCCCGCCACGGCGGAGGCGGACGCCCGGCCACGGCGCCTCCATCCACTCTGCTCGGGGAAAACTCCCCGGCGCCGGGGCCGCCGGCCGCGCCCCATCGTCGCGGCCCGTTTTCCGGGTGGCCGCGCCATGCCCTGAGCGAGAAAGGGCCCTGCTCCACGCGGCCCTGGGCGCTGACCAGGGCTGCCCAACGCCGGCCAATTCTCACGAGCGTTCTGCCCAAATCGATCCCGATTTGGGCAGAACGCTCGTGAGAATTGGCCGGAAAACGCCCGGCGAACACACTTCGGGCACCAGAGGGCCGCAGGGCCGCCCCCCCGGGGCCCTGTCCGGGATCGCGTTTCGGCGCGTTCCGGCACCGCCAGGAGGAGCTCCGGGAGGCGGGCCCCGGGGAGGCCGACGCCTCCCGCTCCTCAGCCTCCGGGGGTCCCCTCCCTGGCGCCGGCCGCTGGGGCCGGGCCAGCCCCGAAAGCCGGGCCCGGGCCCGGGCCTGCTTGCTCAGCCTTCCGTTGCCAGGGGCCTGAGCCTGGGGGCCTCCGCATGGGGAACCCTGAGTCCCGCGCCACGAGTCCCCCCGACCGTCCCGGCGACCACGGCACCTTGCGCGGCTTCGTCCCAGCCGTGGAGTGAGAGATCACTCCGTTCCCCCACAGAGGCCAGCCCCCTCCACGGGCGCCCCGGCCGCCCGCCACGGCGGAGGCGGACGCCCGGCCACGGCGCCTCCATCCACTCTGCTCGGGGAAAACTCCCCGGCGCCGGGGCCGCCGGCCGCGCCCCATCGTCGCGGCCCGTTTTCCGGGTGGCCGCGCCATGCCCCGAGCGAGAAAGGGCCCTGCTCCACGCGGCCCTGGGCGCGGACCAGGGCTGCCCAACGCCGGCCAATTCTCACGAGCGTTCTGCCCAAATCGATCCCGATTTGGGCAGAACGCTCGTGAGAATTGGCCGGAAAACGCCCGGCGAACACACTTCGGGCACCAGAGGGCCGCAGGGCCGCCCCCCCGGGGCCCTGTCCGGGATCGCGTGTCGGCGCGTTCCGGCACCGCCAGGAGGAGCTCCGGGAGGCGGGCCCCGGGGAGGCCGACGCCTCCCGCTCCTCAGCCTCCGGGGGTCCCCTCCCTGGCGCCGGCCGCTGGGGCCGGGCCAGCCCCGAAAGCCGGGCCCGGGCCCGGGCCTGCTTGCTCAGCCTTCCGTTGCCAGGGGCCTGAGCCTGGGGGCCTCCGCATGGGGAACCCTGAGTCCCGCGCCACGAGTCACCCCGACCGTCCCGGCGACCACGGCACCTTTCGCGGCTTCGTCCCAGCCGTGGAGTGAGAGATCACTCCGTTCCCCCACAGAGGCCAGCCCCCTCCACGGGCGCCCCGGCCGCCGCCACGGCGGAGGCGGACGCCCGGCCACGGCGCCTCCATCCACTCTGCTCGGGGAAAACTCCCCGGCGCCGGGGCCGCCGGCCGCGCCCCATCGTCGCGGCCCGTTTTCCGGGTGGCCGCGCCATGCCCCGAGCGAGAAAGGGCCCTGCTCCACGCGGCCCTGGGCGCTGACCAGGGCTGCCCAACGCCGGCCAATTCTCACGAGCGTTCTGCCCAAATCGATCCCGATTTGGGCAGAACGCTCGTGAGAATTGGCCGGAAAACGCCCGGCGAACACACGTCGGGCACCAGAGGGCCGCAGGGCCGCCCCCCCGGGGCCCTTTCCGGGATCGCGTTTCGTCGCGTTCCGGCACCGCCAGGAGGAGCTCCGGGAGGCGGGCCCCGGGGAGGCCGACGCCACCCGCTCCTCAGCCTCCGGGGGTCCCCTCCCTGGCGCCGGCCGCTGGGGCCGGGCCAGCCCCGAAAGCCGGGCCCGGGCCCGGGCCTGCTTGCTCAGCCTTCCGTTGCCAGGGGCCTGAGCCTGGGGGCCTCCGCATGGGGAACCCTGAGTCCCGCGCCACGAGTCCCCCCGACCGTCCCGGCGACCACGGCACCTTTCGCGGCTTCGTCCCAGCCGTGGAGTGAGAGATCACTCCGTTCCCCCACAGAGGCCAGCCCCCTCCACGGGCGCCCCGGCCGCCCGCCACGGCGGAGGCGGACGCCCGGCCACGGCGCCTCCATCCACTCTGCTCGGGGAAAACTCCCCGGCGCCGGGGCCGCCGGCCGCGCCCCATCGTCGCGGCCCGTTTTCCGGGTGGCCGCGCCATGCCCCGAGCGAGAAAGGGCCCTGCTCCACGCGGCCCTGGGCGCTGACCAGGGCTGCCCAACGCCGGCCAATTCTCACGAGCGTTCTGCCCAAATCGATCCCGATTTGGGCAGAACGCTCGTGAGAATTGGCCGGAAAACGCCCGGCGAACACACTTCGGGCACCAGAGGGCCGCAGGGCCGCCCCCCCGGGGCCCTGTCCGGGATCGCGTGTCGGCGCGTTCCGGCACCGCCAGGAGGAGCTCCGGGAGGCGGGCCCCGGGGAGGCCGACGCCTCCCGCTCTTCAGCCTCCGGGGGTCCCCACCCTGGCGCCGGCCGCTGGGGCCGGGCCAGCCCCGAAAGCCGGGCCCGGGCCCGGGCCTGCTTGCTCAGCCTTCCGTTGCCAGGGGCCTGAGCCTGGGGGCCTCCGCATGGGGAACCCTGAGTCCCGCGCCACGAGTCCCCCCGACCGTCCCGGCGACCACGGCACCTTTCGCGGCTTCGTCCCAGCCGTGGAGTGAGAGATCACTCCGTTCCCCCACAGAGGCCAGCCCCCTCCACGGGCGCCCCGGCCGCCCGCCACGGCGGAGGCGGACGCCCGGCCACGGCGCCTCCATCCACTCTGCTCGGGGAAAACTCCCCGGCGCCGGGGCCGCCGGCCGCGCCCCATCGTCGCGGCCCGTTTTCCGGGTGGCCGCGCCATGCCCTGAGCGAGAAAGGGCCCTGCTCCACGCGGCCCTGGGCGCTGACCGGGGCTGCCCAACGCCGGCCAATTCTCACGAGCGTTCTGCCCAAATCGATCCCGATTTGGGCAGAACGCTCGTGAGAATTGGCCGGAAAACGCCCGGCGAACACACTTCGGGCACCAGAGGGCCGCAGGGCCGCCCCCCCGGGGCCCTGTCCGGGATCGCGTGTCGGCGCGTTCCGGCACCGCCAGGAGGAGCTCCGGGAGGCGGGCCCCGGGGAGGCCGACGCCTCCCGCTCCTCAGCCTCCGGGGGTCCCCTCCCTGGCGCCGGCCGCTGGGGCCGGGCCAGCCCCGAAAGCCGGGCCCGGGCCCGGGCCTGCTTGCTCAGCCTTCCGTTGCCAGGGGCCTGAGCCTGGGGGCCTCCGCATGGGGAACCCTGAGTCCCGCGCCACGAGTCCCCCCGACCGTCCCGGCGACCACGGCACCTTTCGCGGCTTCGTCCCAGCCGTGGAGTGAGAGATCACTCCGTTCCCCCACAGAGGCCAGCCCCCTCCACGGGCGCCCCGGCCGCCCGCCACGGCGGAGGCGGACGCCCGGCCACGGCGCCTCCATCCACCCTGCTCGGGGAAAACTCCCCGGCGCCGGGGCCGCCGGCCGCGCCCCATCGTCGCGGCTCGTTTTCCGGGTGGCCGCGCCATGCCCCGAGCGAGAAAGGGCCCTGCTCCACGCGGCCCTGGGCGCTGACCGGGGCTGCCCAACGCCGGCCAATTCTCACGAGCGTTCTGCCCAAATCGAT
Source organism: Meles meles (assembly GCF_922984935.1). Classification (NCBI taxonomy): domain Eukaryota; kingdom Metazoa; phylum Chordata; class Mammalia; order Carnivora; family Mustelidae; genus Meles; species Meles meles. The sequence continues at coordinate 571,451 of NW_025721618.1, read as the reverse complement.
CCCGATTTGGGCAGAACGCTCGTGAGAATTGGCCGGAAAACGCCCGGCGAACACACTTCGGGCACCAGAGGGCCGCAGGGCCGCCCCCCCGGGGCCCTGTCCGGGATCGCGTGTCGGCGCGTTCCGGCACCGCCAGGAGGAGCTCCGGGAGGCGGGCCCCGGGGAGGCCGACGCCTCCCGCTCCTCAGCCTCCGGGGGTCCCCTCCCTGGCGCCGGCCGCTGGGGCCGGGCCAGCCCCGAAAGCCGGGCCCGGGCCCGGGCCTGCTTGCTCAGCCTTCCGTTGCCAGGGGCCTGAGCCTGTGGGCCTCCGCATGGGGAACCCTGAGTCCCGCGCCACGAGTCCCCCTGACCGTCCCGGCGACCACGGCACCTTGCGCGGCTTCGTCCCAGCCGTGGAGTGAGAGATCACTCCGTTCCCCCACAGAGGCCAGCCCCCTCCACGGGCGCCCCGGCCGCCCGCCACGGCGGAGGCGGACGCCCGGCCACGGCGCCTCCCTCCACTCTGCTCGGGGAAAACTCCCCGGCGCCGGGGCCGCCGGCCGCGCCCCATCGTCGCGGCTCGTTTTCCGGGTGGCCGCGCCATGCCCCGAGCGAGAAAGGGCCCTGCTCCACGCGGCCCTGGGCGCTGACCAGGGCTGCCCAACGCCGGCCAATTCTCACGAGCGTTCTGCCCAAATCGATCCCGATTTAAGCAGAACGCTCGTGAGAATTGGCCGGAAAACGCCCGGCGAACACACTTCGGGCGCCAGAGGGCCGCAGGGCCGCCCCCCCGGGGCCCTGTCCAGAATCACGTGTCGTCGCGTTCCGGCACCGCCCGGAGGAGTTCCGGGAGGCGGGCCCCGGGGAGGCCGACGCCTCCCGCTCCTCAGCCTCTGGGGTCCCCTCCCTGGCGCCGGCCGCTGGGGCCGGGCCAGCCCCGAAACCCGGGCCCGGGCCCGGGCCTGCTTGCTCAGCCTTCCGTTGCCAGGGGCCTAAGCCTGGGGGCCTCCGCATGGGGAACCCTGAGTCCCGCGCCACGAGTCCCCCCGACCGTCCCGGCGACCACGGCACCTTTCGCGGCTTCGTCCCAGCCGTGGAGTGAGAGATCACTCCGTTCCCCCACAGAGGCCAGCCCCCTCCACGGGCGCCCCGGCCGCCCGCCACGGCGGAGGCGGACGCCCGGCCACGGCGCCTCCATCCACTCTGCTCGGGGGAAAACTCCCCGGCGCCGGGGCCGCCGGCCGCGCCCCATCGTCGCGGCTCGTTTTCCGGGTGGCCGCGCCATGCCCCGAGCGAGAAAGGGCCCTGCTCCACGCGGCCCTGGGCGCTGACCAGGGCTGACCAACGCCGGCCATTTCTCACGAGCGTTCTGCCCAAATCGGGATCGATTTGGGCAGAACGCTCGTGAGAATTGGTCGGAAAACACCCGGCGGACACGCTTCGGGCACCACAGGGCCGCCGGGCCGCCCCCCCGGGGCCCTGTCCGGGATCGCGTGTCGTCGCGTTCCGGCACCGCCAGGAGGAGCTCCGGGAGGCAGGCCCCGGGGAGGCCGACGCCTCCCGCTCCTCAGCCTCCGGGGGTCCCCTCCCCGGAGATTGCAGCCGGGGCCGGGCCAGCCCCGAAAGCCGGGCCCGGGCCCAGGCCTGCTTGCTCAGCCTTCAGTTGCCAGGGGCCTGAGCCTGGGGGCCTCCCCACGGGGAACACTGCATCCCGCGCCACGAGTCCCCTGAGCGTCCCGGCGACAACGGCACCTTTCGCGGCTTCGTCCCAGCCGTGGAGTTAGAGATCCATCCATTCCCCCACGGAGGCCAGCCCCCTCAATGGGCGCCCCGGACGCCCGCCACGGCGGAGGCCGTCGCCCGGCCAAGGCGCCTCCATCCACTCTGCTCGGGGAAAACTCCCCGGCGCCGGGGCCGCCGGCCGCGCCCCATCGTCGCGGCTCGTTTTCCGGGTGGCCGCGCCATGCCCCGAGCGAGAAAGGGCCCTGCTCCACGCGGCCCTGGGCGCTGACCAGGGCTGCCCAACGCCGGCCAATTCTCACGAGCGTTCTGCCCAAATCGATCCCGATTTGGGCAGAACGCTCGTGAGAATTGGCCGGAAAACGCCCGGCGAACACACTTCGGGCACCAGAGGGCCGCAGGGCCGCCCCCCCGGGGCCCTGTCCGGGATCGCGTGTCGGCGCGTTCCGGCACCGCCAGGAGGAGCTCCGGGAGGCGGGCCCCGGGGAGGCCGACGCCTCCCGCTCCTCAGCCTCCGGGGGTCCCCTCCCTGGCGCCGGCCGCTGGGGCCGGGTCAGCCCCGAAAGCCGGGCCCGGGCCCGGGCCTGCTTGCTCAGCCTTCCGTTGCCAGGGGCCTGAGCCTGGGGGCCTCCGCATGGGGAACCCTGAGTCCCGCGCCACGAGTCCCCCCGACCGTCCCGGCGACCACGGCACCTTTCGCGGCTTCGTCCCAGCCGTGGAGTGAGAGATCACTCCGTTCCCCCACAGAGGCCAGCCCCCTCCACGGGCGCCCCGGCCGCCCGCCACGGCGGAGGCGGACGCCCGGCCACGGCGCCTCCATCCACTCTGCTCGGGGAAAACTCCCCGGCGCCGGGGCCGCCGGCCGCGCCCCATCGTCGCGGCCCGTTTTCCGGGTGGCCGCGCCATGCCCCGAGCGAGAAAGGGCCCTGCTCCACGCGGCCCTGGGCGCTGACCAGGGCTGCCCAACGCCGGCCAATTCTCACGAGCGTTCTGCCCAAATCGATCCCGATTTGGGCAGAACGCTCGTGAGAATTGGCCGGAAAACGCCCGGCGAACACACTTCGGGCACCAGAGGGCCGCAGGGCCGCCCCCCCGGGGCCCTGTCCGGGATCGCGTGTCGGCGCGTTCCGGCACCGCCAGGAGGAGCTCCGGGAGGCGGGCCCCGGGGAGGCCGACGCCTCCCGCTCCTCAGCCTCCGGGGGTCCCCTCCCTGGCGCCGGCCGCTGGGGCCGGGCCAGCCCCGAAAGCCGGGCCCGGGCCCGGGCCTGCTTGCTCAGCCTTCTGTTGCCAGGGGACTGAGCCTGGGGGCCTCCGCATGGGGAACCCTGAGTCCCGCGCCACGAGTCCCCCCGACCGTCCCGGCGACCACGGCACCTTTCGCGGCTTCGTCCCAGCCGTGGAGTGAGAGATCACTCCGTTCCCCCACAGAGGCCAGCCCCCTCCACGGGCGCCCCGGCCGCCCGCCACGGCGGAGGCGGACGCCCGGCCACGGCGCCTCCATCCACTCTGCTCGGGGAAAACTCCCCGGCGCCGGGGCCGCCGGCCGCGCCCCATCGTCGCGGCCCGTTTTCCGGGTGGCCGCGCCATGCCCCGAGCGAGAAAGGGCCCTGCTCCACGCGGCCCTGGGCGCTGACCAGGGCTGCCCAACGCCGGCCAATTCTCACGAGCGTTCTGCCCAAATCGATCCCGATTTGGGCAGAACGCTCGTGAGAATTGGCCGGAAAACGCCCGGCGAACACACTTCGGGCACCAGAGGGCCGCAGGGCCGCCCCCCCGGGGCCCTGTCCGGGATCGCGTGTCGGCGCGTTCCGGCACCGCCAGGAGGAGCTCCGGGAGGCGGGCCCCGGGGAGGCCGACGCCTCCCGCTCCTCAGCCTCTGGGGGTCCCCTCCCTGGCGCCGGCCGCTGGGGCCGGGCCAGCCCCGAAAGCCGGGCCCGGGCCCGGGCCTGCTTGCTCAGCCTTCCGTTGCCAGGGGCCTGAGCCTGGGTGCCTCCGCATGGGGAACCCTGAGTCCCGCGCCACGAGTCCCCCCGACCGTCCCGGCGACCACGGCACCTTTCGCGGCTTCGTCCCAGCCGTGGAGTGAGAGATCACTCCGTTCCCCCACAGAGGCCAGCCCCCTCCACGGGCGCCCCGGCCGCCCGCCACGGCGGAGGCGGACGCCCGGCCACGGCGCCTCCATCCACTCTGCTCGGGGAAAACTCCCCGGCGCCGGGGCCGCCGGCCGCGCCCCATCGTCGCGGCCCGTTTTCCGGGTTGCCGCGCCATGCCCCGAGCGAGAAAGGGCCCTGCTCCACGCGGCCCTGGGCGCGGACCAGGGCTGCCCAACGCCGGCCAATTCTCACGAGCGTTCTGCCCAAATCGATCCCGATTTGGGCAGAACGCTCGTGAGAATTGGCCGGAAAACGCCCGGCGAACACACTTCGGGCACCAGAGGGCCGCAGGGCCGCCCCCCCGGGGCCCTGTCCGGGATCGCGTGTCGGCGCCTTCCGGCACCGCCAGGAGGAGCTCCGGGAGGCGGGCCCCGGGGAGGCCGACGCCTCCCGCTCCTCAGCCTCCGGGGGTCCCCTCCCTGGCGCCGGCCGCTGGGGCCGGGCCAGCCCCGAAAGCCGGGCCCGGGCCCGGGCCTGCTTGCTCAGCCTTCCGTTGCCAGGGGCCTGAGCCTGGGGGCCTCCGCATGGGGAACCCTGAGTCCCGCGCCACGAGTCCCCCCGACCGTCCCGGCGACCACGGCACCTTGCGCGGCTTCGTCCCAGCCGTGGAGTGAGAGATCACTCCGTTCCCCCACAGAGGCCAGCCCCCTCCCCGGGCGCCCCGGCCGCCCGCCACGGCGGAGGCGGACGCCCGGCCACGGCGCCTCCATCCACTCTGCTCGGGGAAAACTCCCCGGCGCCGGGGCCGCCGGCCGCGCCCCATTGTCGCGGCTCGTTTTCCGGGTGGCCGCGCCATGCCCCGAGCGAGAAAGGGCCCTGCTCCACGCGGCCCTGGGCGCTGACCAGGGCTGCCCAACGCCGGCCAATTCTCACGAGCGTTCTGCCCAAATCGATCCCGATTTGGGCAGAACGCTCGTGAGAATTGGCCGGAAAACGCCCGGCGAACACACTTCGGGCACCACAGGGCCGCAGGGCCGCCCCCCGGGGCCCTGTCCGGGATCGCGTGTCGGCGCGTTCCGGCACCGCCAGGAGGAGCTCCGGGAGGCGTGCCCCGGGGAGGCCGACGCCTCCCGCTCCTCAGCCTCCGGGGGTCCCCTCCCTGGCGCCGGCCGCTGGGGCCGGGCCAGCCCCGAAAGCCGGGCCCGGGCCCGGGCCTGCTTGCTCAGCCTTCCGTTGCCAGGGGCCTGAGCCTGGGGGCCTCCGCATGGGGAACCCTGAGTCCCGCGCCACGAGTCCCCCCGACCGTCCCGGCGACCACGGCACCTTTCGTGGCTTCGTCCCAGCCGTGGAGTGAGAGATCACTCCGTTCCCCCACAGAGGCCAGCCCCCTCCACGGGCGCCCCGGCCGCCCGCCACGGCGGAGGCGGACGCCCGGCCACGGCGCCTCCATCCACTCTGCTCGGGGAAAACTCCCCGGCGCCGGGGCCGCCGGCCGCGCCCCATCGTCGCGGCCCGTTTTCCGGGTGGCCGCGCCATGCCCCGAGCGAGAAAGGGCCCTGCTCCACGCGGCCCTGGGCGCTGACCAGGGCTGCCAAACGCCGGCCAATTCTCACGAGCGTTCTGCCCAAATCGATCCCGATTTGGGCAGAACGCTCGTGAGAATTGGCCGGAAAACGCCCGGCGAACACACTTCGGGCACCAGAGGGCCGCAGGGCCGCCCCCCCGGGGCCCTGTCCGGGATCGCGTGTCGGCGCGTTCCGGCACCGCCAGGAGGAGCTCCGGGAGGCGGGCCCCGGGGAGGCGGACGCCTCCCGCTCCTCAGCCTCCGGGGGTCCCCTCCCTGGCGCCGGCCGCTGGGGCCGGGCCAGCCATGAAAGCCGGGCCCGGGCCCGGGCCTTCTTGCTCAGCCTTCCGTTGCCAGGGGCCTGAGCCTGGGGGCCTCCGCATGGGGAACCCTGAGTCCCGCGCCACGAGTCCCCCCGACCGTCCCGGCGACCACGGCACCTTGCGCGGCTTCGTCCCAGCCGTGGAGTGAGAGATCACTCCATTCCCCCACAGAGGCCAGCCCCCTCCACGGGCGCCCCGGCCGCCCGCCACGGCGGAGGCGGACGCCCGGCCACGGCGCCTCCATCCACTCTGCTCGGGGAAAACTCCCCGGCGCCGGGGCCGCCGGCCGCGCCCCATCGTCGCGGCTCATTTTCCGGGTGGCCGCGCCATGCCCCGAGCGAGAAAGGGCCCTGCTCCACGCGGCCCTGGGCGCTGACCAGGGCTGCCCAACGCCGGCCAATTCTCACGAGCGTTCTGCCCAAATCGATCCCGATTTGGGCAGAACGCTCGTGAGAATTGGCCGGAAAACGCCCGGCGAACACACTTCGGGCACCAGAGGGCCGCAGGGCCGCTCCCCCGGGGCCCTGTCCGGGATCGCGTGTCGTCGCGTTCCGGCACCGCCAGGAGGAGCTCCGGGAGGCGGGCCCCGGGGAGGCCGACGCCTCCCGCCCCTCAGCCTCCGGGGGTCCCCTCCCTGGCGCCGGCCGCTGGGGCCGGGCCAGCCCCGAAAGCCGGGCCCGGGCCCGGGCCTGCTTGCTCAGCCTTCCGTTGCCAGGGGCCTGAGCCTGGGGGCCTCCGCATGGGGAACCCTGAGTCCCGCGCCACGAGTCCCCCCGACCGTCCCGGCGACCACGGCACCTTTCGCGGCTTCGTCCCAGCCGTGGAGTGAGAGATCACTCCGTTCCCCCACAGAGGCCAGCCCCCTCCACGGGCGCCCCGGCCGCCCGCCACGGCGGAGGCGGACGCCCGGCCACGGCGCCTCCATCCACTCTGCTCGGGGAAAACTCCCCGGCGCCGGGGAAGCCGGCCGCGCCCCATCGTCGCGGCTCGTTTTCCGGGTGGCCGCGCCATGCCCCGAGCGAGAAAGGGCCCTGCTCCACGCGGCCCTGGGCGCTGACCAGGGCTGCCCAACGCCGGCCAATTCTCACGAGCGTTCTGCCCAAATCGATCCCGATTTGGGCAGAACGCTCGTGAGAATTGGCCGGAAAACGCCCGGCGAACACACTTCGGGCACCACAGGGCCGCAGGGCCGCCCCCCGGGGCCCTGTCCGGGATCGCGTGTCGGCGCGTTCCGGCACCGCCAGGAGGAGCTCCGGGAGGCGTGCCCCGGGGAGGCCGACGCCTCCCGCTCCTCAGCCTCCGGGGGTCCCCTCCCTGGCGCCGGCCGCTGGGGCCGGGCCAGCCCCGAAAGCCGGGCCCGGGCCCGGGCCTGCTTGCTCAGCCTTCCGTTGCCAGGGGCCTGAGCCTGGGGGCCTCCGCATGGGGAACCCTGAGTCCCGCGCCACGAGTCCCCCCGACCGTCCCGGCGACCACGGCACCTTTCGCGGCTTCGTCCCAGCCGTGGAGTGAGAGATCACTCCGTTCCCCCACAGAGGCCAGCCCCCTCCACGGGCGCCCCGGCCGCCCGCCACGGCGGAGGCGGACGCCCGGCCACGGCGCCTCCATCCACTCTGCTCGGGGAAAACTCCCCGGCGCCGGGGCCGCCGGCCGCGCCCCATCGTCGCGGCCCGTTTTCCGGGTGGCCGCGCCATGCCCCGAGCGAGAAAGGGCCCTGCTCCACGCGGCCCTGGGCGCTGACCAGGGCTGCCCAACGCCGGCCAATTCTCACGAGCGTTCTGCCCAAATCGATCCCGATTTGGGCAGAACGCTCGTGAGAATTGGCCGGAAAACGCCCGACGAACACACTTCGGGCACCAGAGGGCCGCAGGGCCGCCCCCCCGGGGCCCTGTCCGGGATCGCGTGTCGGCGCGTTCCGGCACCGCCAGGAGGAGCTCCGGGAGGCAGGCCCCGGGGAGGCCGACGCCTCCCGCTCCTCAGCCTCCGGGGGTCCCCTCCCTGGCGCCGGCCGCTGGGGCCGGGCCAGCCCCTAAAGCCGGGCCCGGGCCCGGGCCTGCTTGCTCAGCCTTCCGTTGCCAGGGGCCTGAGCCTGGGGGCCTCCGCATGGGGAACCCTGAGTCCCGCGCCACGAGTCCCCCCGACCGTCCCGGCGACCACGGCACCTTGCGCGGCTTCGTCCCAGCCGTGGAGTGAGAGATCACTCCGTTCCCCCACAGAGGCCAGCCCCCTCCACGGGCGCCCCGGCCGCCCGCCACGGCGGAGGCGGACGCCCGGCCACGGCGCCTCCATCCACCCTGCTCGGGGAAAACTCCCCGGCGCCGGGGCCGCCGGCCGCGCCCCATCGTCGCGGCTCGTTTTCCGGGTGGCCGCGCCATGCCCCGAGCGAGAAAGGGCCCTGCTCCACGCGGCCCTGGGCGCTGACCGGGGCTGCCCAACGCCGGCCAATTCTCACGAGCGTTCTGCCCAAATCGATCCCGATTTGGGCAGAACGCTCGTGAGAATTGGCCGGAAAACGCCCGGCGAACACACTTCGGGCACCAGAGGGCCGCAGGGCCGCCCCCCCGGGGCCCTGTCCGGGATCGCGTGTCGGCGCGTTCCGGCACCGCCAGGAGGAGCTCCGGGAGGCGGGCCCCGGGGAGGCCGACGCCTCCCGCTCCTCAGCCTCCGGGGGTCCCCTCCCTGGCGCCGGCCGCTGGGGCCGGGCCAGCCCCGAAAGCCGGGCCCGGGCCCGGGCCTGCTTGCTCAGCCTTCCGTTGCCAGGGGCCTGAGCCTGGGGGCCTCCGCATGGGGAACCCTGAGTCCCGCGCCACGAGTCCCCCCGACCGTCCCGGCGACCACGGCACCTTTCGCGGCTTCGTCCCAGCCGTGGAGTGAGAGATCACTCCGTTCCCCCACAGAGGCCAGCCCCCTCCACGGGCGCCCCGGCCGCCCGCCACGGCGGAGGCGGACGCCCGGCCACGGCGCCTCCATCCACCCTGCTCGGGGAAAACTCCCCGGCGCCGGGGCCGCTGGCCGCGCCCCATCGTCGCGGCTCGTTTTCCGGGTGGCCGCGCCATGCCCCGAGCGAGAAAGGGCCCTGCTCCACGCGGCCCTGGGCGCTGACCGGGGCTGCCCAACGCCGGCCAATTCTCACGAGCGTTCTGCCCAAATCGGGATCGATTTGGGCAGAACGCTCGTGAGAATTGGCCGGAAAACGCCCGGCGAACACACTTCGGGCACCAGAGGGCCGCAGGGCCGCCCCCCGGGGCCCTGTCCGGGATCGCGTGTCGGCGCGTTCCGGCACCGCCAGGAGGAGCTCCGGGAGGCGGGCCCCGGGGAGGCCGACGCCTCCCGCTCCTCAGCCTCCGGGGGTCCCCTCCCTGGCGCCGGCCGCTGAGGCCGGGCCAGCCCCGAAAGCCGGGCCCGGGCCCGGGCCTGCTTGCTCAGCCTTCCGTTGCCAGGGGCCTGAGCCTGGGGGCCTCCGCATGGGGAACCCTGAGTCCCGCGCCACGAGTCCCCCCGACCGTCCCGGCGACCACGGCACCTTGCGCGGTTTCGTCCCAGCCGTGGAGTGAGAGATCACTCCGTTCCCCCACAGAGGCCAGCCCCCTCCACGGGCGCCCCGGCCGCCCGCCACGGCGGAGGCGGACGCCCGGCCACGGCGCCTCCATCCACTCTGCTCGGGGAAAACTCCCCGGCGCCGGGGCCGCCGGCCGCGCCCCATCGTCGCGGCTCGTTTTCCGGGTGGCCGCGCCATGCCCCGAGCTAGAAAGGGCCCTGCTCCACGCGGACCTGGGCGCTGACCGGGGCTGCCCAACGCCGGCCAATTCTCACGAGCGATCTGCCCAAATCGATCCCGATTTGGGCAGAACGCTCGTGAGAATTGGCCGGAAAACGCCCGGCGAACACACTTCGGGCACCACAGGGCCGCAGGGCCGCCCCCCCGGGGCCCTGTCCGGGATCGCGTGTCGGCGCGTTCCGGCACCGCCAGGAGGAGCTCCGGGAGGCGGGCCCCGGGGAGGCCGACGCCTCCCGCTCCTCAGCCTCCGGGGGTCCCCTCCCTGGCGCCGGCCGCTGGGGCCGGGCCAGCCCCGAAAGCCGGGCCCGGGCCCGGGCCTGCTTGCTCAGCCTTCCGTTGCCAGGGGCCTGAGCCTGGGGGCCTCCGCATGGGGAACCCTGAGTCCCGCGCCCCGAGTCCCCCCGACCGTCCCGGCGACCACGGCACCTTGCGCGGCTTCGTCCCAGCCGTGGAGTGAGAGATCACTCCGTTCCCCCACAGAGGCCAGCCCCCTCCACGGGCGCCCCGGCCGCCCGCCACGGCGGAGGCGGACGCCCGGCCACGGCGCCTCCATCCACCCTGCTCGGGGAAAACTCCCCGGCGCCGGGGCCGCCGGCTGCGCCCCATCGTCGCGGCTCGTTTTCCGGGTGGCCGCGCCATGCCCCGAGCGAGAAAGGGCCCTGCTCCACGCGGCCCTGGGAGCTGACCGGGGCTGCCCAACGCCGGCCAATTCTCACGAGCGTTCTGCCCAAATCGATCCCGATTTGGGCAGAACGCTCGTGAGAATTGGCCGGATAACGCCCGGCGAACACACTTCGGGCACCAGAGGGCCGCAGGGCCGCCCCCCCGGGGCCCTGTCCGGGATCGCGTGTCGGCGCGTTCCGGCACCGCCAGGAGGAGCTCCGGGAGGCGGGCCCCGGGGAGGCCGACGCCTCCCGCTCCTCAGCCTCCGGGGGTCCCCTCCCTGGCGCCGGCCGCTGGGGCCGGGCCAGCCCCGAAAGCCGGGCCCGGGCCCGGGCCTGCTTGCTCAGCCTTCCGTTGCCAGGGGCCTGAGCCTGGGGGCCTCCGCATGGGGAACCCTGAGTCCCGCGCCACGAGTCCCCCCGACCGTCCCGGCGACCACGGCACCTTGCGCGGCTTCGTCCCAGCCGTGGAGTGAGAGATCACTCCGTTCCCCCACAGAGGCCAGCCCCCTCCACGGGCGCCCCGGCCGCCCGCCACGGCGGAGGCGGAGGCCCGGCCACGGCGCCTCCATCCACTCTGCTCGGGGAAAACTCCCCGGCGCCGGGGCCGCCGGCCGCGCCCCATCGTCGCGGCTCGTTTTCCGGGTGGCCGCGCCATGCCCCGAGCGAGAAAGGGCCCTGCTCCACGCGGCCCTGGGCGCTGACCAGGGCTGCCCAACGCCGGCCAATTCTCACGAGCGTTCTGCCCAAATCGATCCCGATTTAAGCAGAACGCTCGTGAGAATTGGCCGGAAAACGCCCGGCGAACACACTTCGGGCGCCAGAGGGCCGCAGGGCCGCCCCCCCGGGGCCCTGTCCAGAATCACGTGTCGTCGCGTTCCGGCACCGCCCGGAGGAGTTCCGGGAGGCGGGCCCCGGGGAGGCCGACGCCTCCCGCTCCTCAGCCTCTGGGGTCCCCTCCCTGGCGCCGGCCGCTGGGGCCGGGCCAGCCACGAAACCCGGGCCCGGGCCCGGGCCTGCTTGCTCAGCCTTCCGTTGCCAGGGGCCTAAGCCTGGGGGCCTCCGCATGGGGAACCCTGAGTCCCGCGCCACGAGTCCCCCCGACCGTCCCGGCGACCACGGCACCTTTCGCGGCTTCGTCCCAGCCGTGGAGTGAGAGATCACTCCGTTCCCCCACAGAGGCCAGCCCCCTCCACGGGCGCCCCGGCCGCCCGCCACGGCGGAGGCGGACGCCCGGCCACGGCGCCTCCATCCACTCTGCTCGGGGAAAACTCCCCGGCGCCGGGGCCGCCGGCCGCGCCCCATCGTCGCGGCTCGTTTTCCGGGTGGCCGCGCCATGCCCCGAGCTAGAAAGGGCCCTGCTCCACGCGGCCCTGGGCGCTGACCGGGGCTGCCCAACGCCGGCCAATTCTCACGAGCGATCTGCCCAAATCGATCCCGATTTGGGCAGAACGCTCGTGAGAATTGGCCGGAAAACGCCCGGCGAACACACTTCGGGCACCACAGGGCCGCAGGGCCGCCCCCCCGGGGCCCTGTCCGGGATCGCGTGTCGGCGCGTTCCGGCACCGCCAGGAGGAGCTCCGGGAGGCGGGCCCCGGGGAGGCCGACGCCTCCCGCTCCTCAGCCTCCGGGGGTCCCCTCCCTGGCGCCGGCCGCTGGGGCCGGGCCAGCCCCGAAAGCCGGGCCCGGGCCCGGGCCTGCTTGCTCAGCCTTCCGTTGCCAGGGGCCTGAGCCTGGGGGCCTCCGCATGGGGAACCCTGAGTCCCGCGCCACGAGTCCCCCCGACCGTCCCGGCGACCACGGCACCTTGCGCGGCTTCGTCCCAGCCGTGGAGTGAGAGATCACTCCGTTCCCCCACAGAGGCCAGCCCCCTCCACGGGCGCCCCGGCCGCCCGCCACGGCGGAGGCGGACGCCCGGCCACGGCGCCTCCATCCACCCTGCTCGGGGAAAACTCCCCGGCGCCGGGGCCGCCGGCTGCGCCCCATCGTCGCGGCTCGTTTTCCGGGTGGCCGCGCCATGCCCCGAGCGAGAAAGGGCCCTGCTCCACGCGGCCCTGGGAGCTGACCGGGGCTGCCCAACGCCGGCCAATTCTCACGAGCGTTCTGCCCAAATCGATCCCGATTTGGGCAGAACGCTCGTGAGAATTGGCCGGATAACGCCCGGCGAACACACTTCGGGCACCAGAGGGCCGCAGGGCCGCCCCCCCGGGGCCCTGTCCGGGATCGCGTGTCGGCGCGTTCCGGCACCGCCAGGAGGAGCTCCGGGAGGCGGGCCCCGGGGAGGCCGACGCCTCCCGCTCCTCAGCCTCCGGGGGTCCCCTCCCTGGCGCCGGCCGCTGGGGCCGGGCCAGCCCCGAAAGCCGGGCCCGGGCCCGGGCCTGCTTGCTCAGCCTTCCGTTGCCAGGGGCCTGAGCCTGGGGGCCTCCGCATGGGGAACCCTGAGTCCCGCGCCACGAGTCCCCCCGACCGTCCCGGCGACCACGGCACCTTGCGCGGCTTCGTCCCAGCCGTGGAGTGAGAGATCACTCCGTTCCCCCACAGAGGCCAGCCCCCTCCACGGGCGCCCCGGCCGCCCGCCACGGCGGAGGCGGACGCCCGGCCACGGCGCCTCCATCCACTCTGCTCGGGGAAAACTCCCCGGCGCCGGGGCCGCCGGCCGCGCCCCATCGTCGCGGCTCGTTTTCCGGGTGGCCGCGCCATGCCCCGAGCGAGAAAGGGCCCTGCTCCACGCGGCCCT